>NC_090927.1:544928918-545234094 GCF_040938575.1 Ambystoma mexicanum
AGAAAGCATTGTGGAGTTGAGAGCGGATTCCTGGGCACTAAGCAGCTCACTGAGGCAGTGTTGTCCATACCAGAGTCTGACCAGAAGTGGGTGTGCAGAAGCAAAGCCTTGCGGGAAGCAGGAGAGGCGTCAGAGGAACCTGGATTGTGCAGCAAGCGGCAGAGGAATGCTGTGTATAACCAGTGAGTTGGCCCAGAGCAGGTGGGGGCACCAGGGAGTTTCAACGACTGCGCCAATGAGAAACTGAGTACTGTAAAGCCACAGAGGCAGAAAGAAGCAGAACTGTGTTTACAAGTGAAAAGGGCAGAGAGCCAAGAAAGCCCCCAGTAACATGTAAGCATATGGATTGCAGTTGAGGGAAGACGGCTAAAACAGATATACCAAGCCAAAGAGGGTATATGTATTTGTGAAAGTAAAGAGAAACTTTGAAGCACGAGAGAGAAGTCTTGGCAAGTGAAGCATACCAGCCATTTAATAGTATACAAGTGAAGTCCTGGCAAGAAGCATACCAGGCACATAAAAGTACACAAGTGAAATCTTGGCACAAAGCATAACAGGCACATGAAAATACACAAGCGGTGTCCTTGCAGGAGAGTATACCAGGCACCTGGAAATATAAGTGAAGGCCTGGCAGGAGAGTACACCAGGTATTTGGAAGTATACGTTGGAATAGACAGTGTTTTGAATCAAGAGTAAACTTGTGTTAAAGAAAGACTGTTAAAGACAAAGAAATGTTTATCAAACGGGAATATTGTGGGATTAGAAAAGACACAATTAACTCTTAGACGGAAAACACAGTTTTCAAACATTGAACAAAACAGAACAGAGGCACCCTCTGGAGTCAATGTTTTTCCACCTTGAAGAATATTTAAGTTGGAGCTATTATATTTTTGTTTTATGAACACTTTTGCCAACATCAGGTTGAAGACATTTTCCTTATCACTTTGTTGTTTTGTTTATAGTGTGAGAGCCAGGATAGAACGTTTGGACACAAGGACAGCTTTTGATTTCTGACATCCTGCCACAGACAGTTCCTTAGTTTCTGGTTTCTAGGAAGGGAATTCCTCTTAGAGCAAGGCTAAAGAGGCATTTTTTCAAGTATTTAACCAAAAACATGACAACTTTGTGTCGGCTTTCATTTCTGACACCTCACACTACTTATTATATTTTACAGATGACTGCCATGGCCTTTCTTGTGAAAACATTTTAAATTTGTTGTATGCATAGCTGCTGCGACTGACACTTGTTTTGACATAAACAGGTGCTTTTCAAGGCTATAACTGTCATATGTAAAGGAAAAAAGATATACAGAGGAAATGTTGTGTTATAAACACCACACATTGTTACATATCATATATTGGTGCAACCAAGCCCAATGTTTAACAAAATGTCCAGGTCACAGTGAAATGTTGATATCCGTGCAAAACATAATATTCATTTGGAAAAGCAAGTGTACAAAAAGAGGAAAGAAATGAAGAATCTTCGTTAGATCATACATGCTGAAAACTATTATGTGGATATTAGGGTGGATATTCTCTTGCATAGACCAAGTTCCTACAATTGTTCATCATGACGGTTTCACTCTTGTTTGTAAAATCATGTGTTTTCCTGAGTTGTCAGAAATTATTGTGCGCCTGTAATATATTAGATGATTTTAGTTTAATCTTCTAAGCTAATGAGTAGTAAGTGCTTGAAACAAGATTCTCCAAATAATTCTTGGAGTAGTTACCTACGTGCTTATCTAAGGCATGTGTGATGACTTGATATATGATCGCATTGCTTTCTTAGTTTATTTTATTAGCTTCGAATCATTGTTCATTGTCTTTAGGCCTATAAAATGGATTGAGAAATGGCAAGGTGAAATCTGTCCCTATTTGACAAGTTGTACAGTGATATTTCATTAATGTCTTAATTGATAGAATTGTGCAATCTATTGGGAGATAAGAACGGGGCACAGTGATATAAAGTATCCCAAAACCTTGGTAATTTGTATTCATGCTATTTTAAGCTAAACAAATATATCTATGGATATATCATATATTGGGCCTCATTACGAGTGTGCCGGTCTGGTAACATTGGTACAGGTAAGCCGACTGGCACCGTTGTTACCCGACCGGCACACTCTGAGTCTGCGAGTGGCTGCCGTCCTGCCTGGCAGGTCTGACCTGGAGACTTGCATGGAAGCACCGGCACTGATTTGTTAATATAATATTCAATATAATAGAATTAGAAATTAGGTCTGATAAAAACAGGGTGCAGAAAGAGTGACAAAAACAGTCCTAAGTGCAGTGTTCGTGGCAGCTAATATTGAATAATAGTTAATGGAAGAGCAGAGTATGGCCTCATTTCAAACTAGAATCTAAATGAATGAAGGAAGAGTTAGTATCTTATCTGGGTTAAAGCTGAGACCAAGTGGCAGCTTGAAGCTGTAAGGGTTTACCTTTCTATATAGGACAGCAGCCATAATCACCATTGGCGTGCTGTGTGGTTTCTGTCATGGTCACCATTTTTATAACGTGTGTTGATATAGTGAATTGCTAATGTCACAAGGTATGTGTGTGACGTCATTAATGATGATGATTGCTTTCATTACCATGATATTGAAATAACTTGGCTACATAGTAATATGTAGAACTCCCGCGGGGTGCGTGTGTTGTAATGTATTTTACTGATGTTGCTGTTGCCCTGTATAGTGCATAAAGTGCATACTAATGCATAGGGTGGTCAATGTAGGTTCTACTCGATGACTGCCTATTCTTTGTTCAGTGATGTTGAGCCTAGGTGATGCTCAGTCATGTGAACACTGGAAATATGCATGCAAGTAAAACCCTTAAATCTAATATTAATTGGTCCAATAACAGTAAAGTGATCCATTCAATATTGACTCATATATATATTTCTGTCCTTGATAATTAAATATCAAAAAGGCAATACATGTTAACACTGCATTACTGCATTACTGCTGCATTACTGCATTGCCGTACTACCACTTTGGTGGAAAGGTGGTGGATTTTCCTCAAGCAAAATGCTGGAAGTAAATCCTCCAACATACTGCCAAAAAATGGCAAAATCAGAAAAATTACAGCTAATGGAAATTGGAGACTTACACCACCTACCCCCACTTGCAATCTGGCAGTAAATCCGCTGTACCAGGTGGCGGTAACATTAGTTCTGTTTTACAAACAAAATACTGCCAAACTTGTAATGAGGCCCATAGTTCTCATCTCACTTGGATGGCAGGTGAGGACAGTTAGCTTCTTGAATGTATTAGGGGTGAGAGTCCTCTCTTTGACCCTTGATACTGTAGATATTCCAAAGTGTGTAGATTCTGCAGCTCTCTTCCTCACTGTAGCTCTGGAGGAGTTCTGTGGTCCAATATGTTGTGTCCTGCCTCCTTTCTCTTCTCAGAGTAATTGCCTCTGTACCATTGACTACACAGGGCCTTTCATAGTTTCTGTCTCATCTCCTGATATTAGTCAAGGCTGTCTACTTGTTCTGTGGCTCATGTTTATAGTCACTTGCAACTACTTACTAAGCATTTCTCACCTGCAGATTCTCAGTGCATGGGTGTGGCCTCAGAATCCCTGGTGGTCATATTTTGTCCAGGTTCCACCTTCAGATCATCATGATGTGATGGCTACCTGCAGTCTCTCTGCTCTAGTGGCCTTTTCCTTCTCTGCACCACTGGCTTCTTGTGTCTACCCTCTCCTCAAACTCCATTCTGTTCCATGGATCCCATCCGGCAAACATTTTCTTTAAGTGTTATCATGGATTACTTCAATCTACGCTATCATCATAAGTATCTTTTTGCAAGGGTACTTGCTGGTAAACTGAACCTTGTGGATTGGACGAGCAACACTGTGGAATGGGTAGGCTGATGCAGCTGGCTCTCTCATGAAGACAAGGGCACAAGCTTCCTCACTGGTGTGTGGGAAATTTCAGCTTGAAGTGCAATGTGATTGAGTTGTTGGGCCCTATCCAAGATCCACACATTAGTCCATCTGCAAGGGTCCCTGATGATTTACGAGAGTCTGCTCTGTTATTCTGGATTTGCACAGTGGGTTCGATTCTGTTATTCTGGCAATGGACCTGGGCTACATGTCCCTTATTAGTTTGTTTAGTTCTTTCATCATATAAAATTCTTCTCCTGGCACCATGTATAGTTGGCAGGTGGGACATTGTGAGCAGGGATATATTCACCCAAGATATGCTCCTCTTTGGTGTGTGTTTGATATTTCCAGGTTAAAGGTAATGTTTTAGAGGGGCTCTGTAATTTCTTGCATGAACTGAATCTGGGTATCTTGCAGCTCTGGCCCAAGGGCGTGGTAGGCCAGCTTTCCTGGTTTGCATAATCTTCACTATGCCTTGTGGCATATTGAGGTATCGGGCTTGATCACTTCAGTTACGATCTCCCAAATGTGTGTGTACATGTTATCACTGTGCAACAAGAATTATGTGTTAGCAAGGTGGGTGTGTACCTCTCTACTGCCATGCTTCATCATTACAGCTTTAAATAACACATTGAAGACACAGCACCCTTTGACGTCACAGGTCTTGTCAAATAGGACATATACATTTTGATTTTGATTCTGGTGAGGTATTTACCTTTTAGGTACATGCTTCTCATGTATCTGATGATTTCCAGGGATGGTGCTACCATTTCCCCCTTTATTCAACACGTAATGGCCACTTCAGCTCATTGGAACATTAGAGCTTTATAAACATGTATCTAGACACTGCTATCTTGGATGGCTTTACTGACATCTGTAAGTTTTGGCACTTAGTGTTCATACTTCTAAAAACCAAGAGCCAACACAATCATAAAGGTAAAACATGCACAGATAAGTGTGAATGTGATTCAGTAGTAACCCAAACACTGAAGTGTAACAGTCCAAATTAAAGGCGTGTCCAATCATGGTGCTATTTATATATATATACTCCAATTAAACACACACGTGCAAAAAATAACTAAATGGAAAAACACTACACACAACCTACCGCTGTGGAAAGAACACAGAATATGAAAAGATAACAAGTTGCATAATTCTGGGTAATAAATCTGGGGTGAAAGCCATGTAAAGCCCACAATATTCTTTAAAGGATATGAGTGAAACTGACCTGAGCAGTCTCTAGGCCCCACAAATGGACCGACAGAGCAGTTATCAGTCAAAAATATCTTGGTGCTGTTCATGGTGGTTCGATAGCAGTGAACCAGGCTGCAAGCTGTTGTGGGAGCAGTTCAAGCCAACTTTGGGTCCAGCAAGTTATGTTGATCCAAGCAGTGAGCTCGAGATGAGTTGGGTTGAATGTGGTGGCTCAGAGCAGTTCACAGGAAGCGTTCAAGCGATGCAGTTTAAAACATTCACCAGGATCAGTTTGAGGTTGAGCCGGTTTGCTATGTGTGGTAACCGTTGGGTAGGTTTGATGACTAATGCTCCTGTGGTTCGAGTCAAAATTCAGCAACAGGTCTAATCAGTGATTCTGATGCTTTGGTGTGCGGTTTCGATGAAGCAGCAGTTTGTGGTCGATCCGGCCGAGCCATTGGGTAACTGCTGGATTGAGTTGGCGAGTGACACTCCAGTAAAAGTCTGCAGGTAATTGGACAAAAGCAGGCCTCCTTTAAGGGTCCTATCCCTGTTTTTACAACAAGTGGGCTTTATCTTCTGACATCACACCCAAAGTACTTTGTGGTACAGGAAGTGGAGGGGACAGGAAGTAAAGATAGATGAATATTCCCATGACAGCTTCATGTGGAGTGGCTGTCTTCTTAGGGATATGTTACCTGCCCTCATCAAGGAACACAGACAGGCAACCCCCCCAAGGCAACAGTCTTGCTGGCAGTAGCAGGGCAGCTGGTCTGGGAGGAATACACATAATCCTTCCACAGCTGAACTGGGCTCACAGGGCAGACCCATGTGTGGTATCAAATTGGTGTGGCTTGGGTAATTATAAGAGATGCTGGCCACCATACCATAAACTCCTGTATAGCTTATATTTACAATTTAATGTGCCACCAGGGCAGCATTCTCATAGGTATGCAGTTTTTGGAACAGAGGTGCATTGTGACGAATTGGATTCTGCTCTGCTGGAGAACAAGAATGAGTAGGGGTAGAATGGCCCACTTAGCCCTCACACTTCTACAAACCAAAACACAATGCAATCCTCAAGGTAAAACAGGACAGGTAAGAGATATACCTCCTTTTGTGGTAACTTGGGCCAAGGGAATGCTATGCTCTTACGAGAGCTGTGAAGGTGAGCAAGTATTGACCCAAACAACACAGTATCACAGTCCCATCAACGGTCTAGCCAAATAAAGATACTTTAAACAGACACACCATCTGCATGTAGAATGGGTAGCAAATAATATACAAAAATCCACCCCAAAGGAAGAACAGAGAATATGCAACAATCTGGAGAAATCAGCACTCTGAACATGAATCTAGGGGTTAATATGTAAATCACTAGCCACATAAAGGATATCTCAGATGAAAACAGGAGCAATCATGACATAACCACACTTTAGGGTCCAAGTGGACAAAGGGGGCAGTGCAGAGTCAACAGTACCTGGATTTGGTTCTTGGTAGGCTTACTAATTTACACACGATTTCAAAAGTAGATGCAAGCGGATCAAGCTCAGTTTGGTCACATTGGATCATGCAGTTCCAAATGGCAAGCGGGTGTCAAGTAGGAGGAGAATTTGGGCCAGTCCCAGCAACATGTGGTAGTTAGGTAGGCTGAGTCAGGCTTTAGCTGCTGGGAGGGGTCAATGAGTGTCGCTCCAGCAGTTTGAGTCCGCAGGCGACAGTCCTGGGGGTGGGCATCTTGGGTGCATCAATGTGTGATCCATGAGCCGGCAGTTAAAGAGCTAGCTGGGTCAAGCCATGGTTGTAACCCCTGGTTAGAATCACCCTGTGACTCTCCAGTGATTTGATTCGGGTCCCGGCATCGGACAGTTATCCAGGTCTAGTAGATGACGAGCTTTGGCTAGGACACAATGCAGTGTTAAGCTGGTTCAAAATGCAAGTAAGTTCGCAGGGATGGAGGAATGCAGCAACCAGCACTGGCGATTTCCCTCTTGTTCCATGTGTGGTGAAAATAGAGTGTCCGGTTCAGTTTGGTAGGACAGGAAACTTTGCCTGGTCTGGCTCTCCAGTTGCTGTGAGGCCCACTCAGGGGGGCTCGGGGATAGGCTGGTTCCATTCACTGTCTGCTCTCCCAGCACAGGAGATTCCAGTGCACAGTGGTAGGTCCTGATCCAGAGCAGAGTTCCCACCCAATGTATCATTGAAGCTGGTAGAGAACAGATCTTCTTTCCGTCTTGGATGATTCCTTTTTCACCTCAGGCTGAGGGCTTTGTCTTCAGAACGAATCTGTGGCCTTACATACCCACTTCATTTAAAGACAAAAGTCCTCAGGTGATCTGACTAAAGCTAGCCTGCTCTACAGGTCCAATCCCTGCCCTTGAGCATAGTGGACTTTGCCCTTTTTTCATGTTACAACCAAAGTGCTTCGCTCCAGATGAAGTGGAGGGGACAGAAAACAGAGAGAGGGACAGTGACAACTAAAATATTGGAACTCTTCTTCCATTGACCAGAGCCCCTGCTGCCTATCATAAACCCACCCCTTCCCGTCTCTCTGAAAACCAAGGCATTTAGGGATGCAGCACCCTGGTGTGAGGCTACTCCTTTTCAATGGGTGTGCTCCTTTGATGACCGGGCCCAAGACAGCTGCCTGCAGGTGTATGGGGCAGAAGGTGTTACCTGCCCTCACAAAGAGATCAAGGAGAAGGCCCGGCCTTCCAGGTTCCTGTCCTGCCATTTGGAGGGCTACACCGGGCTGACCAGAATACATATCACCGTCTAAAGCAGATCCTGCTCACAGGAGTTGACACATGGGCAATGTCAATTGGAATGTCGTGGTTGTGATCATATGTAATACCATGCACTATGCCTGTACTCGGGCATAGCTTTATTTTAGAGATTATCCTGCCACCATCATGGGTTGCTTATGATCATGGTTGCTTCGGTACAGGGGTGCATATCTTGTTTGTAACGGCTGCTGTCAAATCGGCATGCGTGACCTCTGGACCTGCTTGGTGCCACAGTTAGAGGTTTCTGATGCAGCAGGCCACAGATACATACTATGCTCTTGGCATGGAGGCTGCAAAAGGGGAATCTGATCAGCAGAATACTCATTCAGAAATGGAACCACCTGCTTCATTTTGTTATTCAATACAAATAAAAAAAAACAGGGCTTTGCACCCATGTCAGATGGCAATTCCTCACATGCATATCTAAAATGTAGTGCTGCAGAGAATCGGTAGCTGTTAAATGGGCACCTGTGACCTCTAAATTTGCTCTGGAGAGCAGGTGCTGCAGATCAGGCTACTGATGCAGAAGGGCACGAGTGTGCACTATGAGTTTGGCATGAGGTTTATGACAGTTGGGTCAGATTAGCAGATTACCATTTCAGAGATGGAATTACCTGCATCATTTTATCCATGAATACACATGAAAAAATCCAGATCTTCTGCACCTTTGCCAGATGTCAATTCCTCATTGTGTCACCGGCAGTTGCAACGAGAGTTAAGTCTTCATAGGTTGTGTGAATTTCTCCATCACCACCCTTTGTCCGGGCTTGAAGTCTTCTGCTGCAATTGTGTACTCTTATCACCCCTGTAAAAGAGTAGACGTCGCCTGCCTTGATTTATAGATCTTGCTCACTGGCTCTAGTGCTTCCGTGCTTATAGTAACTGGCCTTAAAAACAATTACTTGATCAACCTTAACAGCTAAAGCATGACCATACTTTTGTTAAATCACAATAACAATTTTGCGTTCATTACATTGTTTTGTTATGTGATAGTTACATAGTACCTACCTGCCATTGTCGTGGCCCTCAAGCACTTTTAGTTGTCTGGGAGTTCGACAGACTGCAATCTCAGCATTCATTATAAACAGAGCATTGCATTGTGAGATTAAGACGATTGCGTGGAAATATCCATTGGTGACTGCAGGCAAGGTGCACAGTGATATGTGATTTACTCTGTCAGTGAATGTGTGTTTGGTGACATGAGGCCTGCATTTGGCACTGCACTCAGTCTACTAGTATGAGACTAGTGGCCTGATTTACAAAACATTTTCCAATGGGGATTTCAAATTAAAAAAAGTGTTTGTAAATCAGGCCCATAGTCAGGCATGTAATGTTAAAAGGTCACATGAAGAATGTGTGTATACACTACTACCTATCGCTAGATGAGCTGATTCCAGGTGTGGGCTCTGGAAGTACATGTTAGAGATGAGTTTACATTTAATGCATGTCTGGTAAACATCACATGTGAAACGGTGCATTACATTATATTTTTGGTTGCGGTGAAATGACAATGTTTGGCAGAGATGATCAGTATTGTAATACTATGTATAGCAGTGTTAGTTGTTGGGTGTAGGGCTATCCGCCATGTCATGGAATGTGTTTGGCCATGTCAACTCGAAGTTGTATCTCTGTACTGTGCTCCAGAGGAAGGAAAGAAAAATTCACAAAATAGATCTCACTATGGACTATTTATAAGTCATAATAGCAAGTCTCTGAAGCTACATGTCATTGAATGGGCTCTATGGGTATCAGCCACTTAAAGGAATCCATGAACAAATCAGGTGAATGCAATGAAAGTAAAGATGAAGACGATATTTATCAATCATTGGGGATTTTTTCATACATGGTGATATCAATTAAACAAACACTTAAATATTAATCACAGTTAAATAATGATTATTATACTGCTATAAGAAACAACAATTCTAAGAAGGAACAGTCAAATATCTTATTTAGTGCAAATGAAGCAATAATGTGAATGTAGTGCTCAGTGACAGCTCCTATAGCCATAAGGAATCCAATATTCTAACAATGAACCAATTTCTTTTATAAGGACAGTGTGAAAACAGATACCTTTCAAAGAGACACAGACTTTGTGGACACCAATTCCAGGTCTAAAGTTAAATTCATAATTTTGAATCATCAAATGCCAAGTATGAATACTCTAAAGCAATGAAACAGTAAATGAATAGAGCTATTTAAGCAGTGAAATGTATTGAAAAAAGGACGCTAGGGAGAAAAAAACATAATTTACTGAAATTTGGTTATAATAAACTGAATCAATTTTTATGTCCCATGTTCATTGTTAACATTTGGGAAATGACAGGTCTTTAGTACCCGTTAATATACTATGTTAAGGTCTCGTTTCAATGATGGAATGTGTTTGACAGCATAAGGAACGAACCTGGCCTGGGACCAGTCAGCAAAAATGGTGATGCAGGACTATAAGGCAAACACGCAGCATATATATTACAGGCCTGCGGTAGTTATGGTTAAGTTGTTCAACCCATAGGAAGAGCACTTTTTGGGCAGCTTATAACTTCGCTCCCACTGGATGAATCCTCTTGAAACTTTGCAATAAAAAGTATGTTGCTCCATCAGATTTATCCTGCAAAGTTTGGTGAGGTCTCGTGCAGGGGGGGGGGGGCAACGTTATAGGGTTGATCCTACAGCCCAAACTACTGGATTGATTTCTACCAAATTTGTGGTCCCGAAAGCGTGCTTTTTCTAAATTTGGTGTAAATCCATCAAGTCGTTTTTTTTAAAAAGGCCAAAAATTAGGTCTAATAAAATGTGTGACATCTGGGACCGGTCCGCGGACTCACTTCCCTGTTCAGTCCACAGACAGACATCTGATTGGCCTAGGGGCTGATGTGATGTCCGCGGTCATCAGTTGTGCCTGCTGAGTGGTCAATAAAAAATGTGAGGTGCGTCAGATTTTTGGAAACACCTGCAATGTTGGATTTGCGGACAGCGGCCGTTGTCCACGGACAGCGCAGTATAATCATATTAAAAAACACAAAATTGCACTTGTCAAACTAATGAAACAATCTCTGAGGATGTGAGTGGTGATGAGCATGGGATGGAATATGGCCTTAAAAAGCCCAAAAAACAAGCATTTTTTTCAACTCCTATATCCACGAAAAGTGCAGTCCTGTGATATTCGCGACATCTGAGATGTTTGGGGACATATATGCCTATTTCTTCATTGCAGGGTGTTAGGCAAGATTGTGTGCAGTACCCTTTGGGAGACTACAGAAACCTCCTGGCAATAGGTAACCCAACCTTCGGTATAAGTCTGTACTACACAGGTTGGTAGTGTGGCTGAGCAGCCAGGCTTATCTCAAGAGGGGTCAATGTGAGCAGTAGGGTTTTCACAGAAATTCACAGTGACAAGTATCCAAATAAACTCTTACACTCAAGGTTTCTTGCTTAAACAATGATTCATTTATTTAACAGTCAATTATATAAACCTTCTTCAGTAGGGAGCAAAACATGTAACACTTTAAAATATACTTCACCACACTCTGTTTCTCTAAATAAGATGACACCCATTGGGGATGGCATACAGACACGTCCTACACCCTCAGGGGGCTTAAATAGCTAGGACATTGTGGACATGGATTTATTACTGGTACATCTAAAGCAATATTGAGTTTGGTGCAAAGGTTAGATAGGGGAATAAAACAAAGGTTAACACATAAGTCATAAAGTGGTAAGTACTCTTTGAACCCTCCAATGCAAAGTAAATTAACCCTTTACTCTGGGAAAGGTAAAAGCACCATGTCAGAGGTAAGAAGAGTCTCGCAGGGAGGCAGGACAGCCAAGTTTAGTTGAGTAAAGTCTAGGGGAGCTGGAGATCTTCTTGCAGGTAAGTAAAAGTTGTGCACAATGTTTTTAGAAAATTTTGTAGAAATGAAATCACTGAAGGGCTACAAGCTGGGAGGCTTGTGAGGGGCAAAGTTGCTTGCAAGCAACTCTGCAAGAGCAATCAAGACATGTCTCAACTGAGAACAAGTAAGGCTACACCACAAGTCTTCTTAACTTTACAGTACCTTTGGATAGAAGAAATGGGTCCAGCTGGCTTCTCTTCCTGTGTAGCTCTGCAGATCCTGTTGTTCCAGGGCCTCAGTCGTGGGGACAAGAGGGAAGACGTCTGGGAACTCGTGCACTACAATTTGAAGGTCGGCGGCAGCAATGGACAAACGTCAATTCAGTGGCATTTCTCGGTTTCAGCTTGTCGTGTCTATAGCAAATAGCACCACTGCGATCTCTGAGATACCACTCTGGACTTTCCTTGCATCTGGGGTCCAGCACTCTGTTGAGGTGGCTCAGTCTTGGTCAGACCTGCTTCAAGGGTGTCCGGGGGATCTTCCTGGAGCTCGGGTCTGACTTAAAAGAGATGCTCTCAGTCTGGTGTTCCTCTCGCTGGCACTTCGGTTCCTACAGCAGCAATAGAAGTACAGCCAGCTCCTGAGAGGCTGTCCAGATGAGGTCTCTTTGGGGTTGACTGGTCTCACCAACCCAAGGGGAGAAGTCTGTATCCACTGGTATGGGCCAAAATCTATGGTTGGTAGCCTGTTAGTGTTTTAAAATATGTAGTGCACATGGGTGAAAGTTGTGACCACTGTCCATAACTGAAGGCCACAACTAGTACCCATTCATGTGTTAAAATATATTTGGTCATGCACACTGACCATGGTTGAAGGCCATGCTTAATGCCAGGTACTGTTGTAATGTAATTAGTTATGTCATCAGTGATGTCATCTGTGATGTCATCATTGTGGCCATAGGCTGCGTAACAGGGGGTGCAAAGTTAAGGTGGCTTTAGCTGAATTTCAGGGGTTTTGTTCCGTTAAGTTCTCACCTTAACATTCCTGCAACTAAAGTTTTTCCTTCAATATGTATTGTTTTGTTTTCTCTGTCCACCGTTTGAAGTATTAAAGGCCCAATGATCGAGATCCCCTTTTTTTGTCTGGTGATTCTCTTTCCACATGGAAGGGAGTGTCGCCTTGAAGCTGTAATCAGCTTTTTTCTTTGACTTTGAAATATATATATATATATAATTGAGGACTGACATTGAAAATTGGGGGGGAGTTGGATCCTGGCTGGCTCTACACTACCAATACCAGAATTCCCTGCTGCTACAGACTGGTACTTCTCAGAGGGATTCAACCCTGTACACCTGAATCCAATCAGCCTCCTGATTGACCCTATGGCAACTGATGACAATTGAGGGATATGCTATTACATTAGGCAGTACTTCATATATTATTGATGTACGTTACATGTTAAGCAGTTAATTACCATATGGGCATATTTGGTAGAGAAATGTTTGGTCATAGAATTGCCAAAAAGAATGTGTTAACTTAGATGTCTTTCTAACTGTACCATACCAATCCATGTATGTTCAGGAGACTGTTCACTGATGTTTGCTGGGTGGAAAGTGCTATATGAAAATAATAGTTTCTTTAATATTTCATGACAATTAAATAAAGGAAAAAGTCTAATTTGTTCATTGTATAATATTCTACAATAGGTTTATGCTGTACGTACATAAATTAGGTGCCTTAACTGCATGTCACGTAATGCAACACGATTATGCAATTTATTTGGAAAGAGGTACCCCAAACTGGGCCATACATTACATGCCTTAAGTACATGTGAGATCATGAAACAAGGTATATGCAACTTATTTTAGAAAGGGTACTGCACTGTGAGCCCTGCGACCTGCATTGAACTGAATATCAGGCCACGCCCCTGGTTCCATGTGAATTGAGCTGATTGTGGACCACTCGATGCACTTCCAACTCCTCCTATCAGTACTTCCTATGTGAGGTCCTTGTAGAGGCTCCAGTACTCCTGCACACACCTCCTCATCATCCCCTGCACCATCCGCCAGCTTCCATCACTGCCCTCCGCTCACCATGGCAACTCTAATGAAATGGTGGAGCCACAGCCTCCTACCTCTTGCACCATGCGACCTTCTACAGGGGACGTGGCTTCCCTGAAAATTATTGGACCCTGCCCCACAAAGACCTCCCTGTCTTCTGCTTGAGTCACATAATCCACTTATTGATGTGTTTAATTAAAACTCAGTGTTTAGAGATACACGCCTTCCATTTAAGAGCGTACTCATAGAGCTGAGGAAATCATGCTTTGGGTTAAACACTTCTCTGGTGGTGACCTTTTAACAGAAGCATGTTTGCCCTTTTTTGTAAGCTTTCGTAGCAGCCACCGCAGAAGTGATGAAAACCTACCCAGTACCACTCTCCCAATTATACATTAAGGCACAATTTTCCGAAGATATGTCAGAAAAAAGCTTGAGCAATTACAGGCAGACAAATTGTGACAGATGGGAGAGTTCTAAACTTTAGAGGCCAGGGGCCAGATTACATAAACTTTGCACTGATGCAAATGCAAAATTGCACAGTATTAACACTAGGCTAATGTTTTCCCTACTTTTAAAAACTCTGCCTCATATTCGAAAACCATTGCACCATAAAGTGTGCAGTTTAGCATATTTTAACCACCTGAGCAAAAATTGCCCTAGTGCAAAAAGATTCATTTTCGTTGCATTTTTTCACCAGGGCAAAATGTGCCTTCGTGTTAATACCATTCTGTATTAGCACGAGGGCAAACTTTGCCTTGGTGCAACAATGCAGTGAAAACGTGTCTTTTTTGCACTAGGGCAACTTGTGCCCTGGTGCTTATAAAATCCCAAACTGCGCTTGCCACAGTGCAATGGTTTTCGAATATGTCCCAGTGTTTTTAAAAATAGGGCAAAGTTTGCACTAGTGCTAATACCGTTCACGTTTGCACTTGCACCAGTGCAACGTTTCTGTAATCTGACCTCAGGTCTGCATGGGCCCATCAGACAATTGTATTCCCAATGGAAACGCTTACTGCATAAACATATTTGATATTTCACTAAAGCAGAACATGCATGATACAGTGTGCAATAACCCCAGTTTGTAAACATGCCAACATAATTTTTGTTCTAGAAAGAAGTTATAACTCCATTATGAATTATTCTGGGAGTAGATCCATGTACACGAGTATCATGACAAGAAATGTCAGCCAGTTATTTTCCGCACTGCTATGTCCATTTCCACCTGACCTCAGTTCCATCAGTGTCATTAGTGCAATACTAGTTCACGCTTTTGCAGTTGAACACAATGCCATGCAGGCCTGACCCAAGGATAGTGCCATGCCAGTTTCAACAATGCCATTCCATTTTTGCTGTAATGCGCCCCAGAACCGGCCATCCCCTGCCCCTTCACAGTGCCTGCTGCCCACCAACTCCCAGGGACACCATCACCTTACACATTCCAAAACTGCCAGCGACGGTGCGAAATGCAGCTGGCAGGCTCATCCATGGGTTGGGAAAAGGCCCCACTTCAGTTACCGGAGACGCCTTCATTGGCTCCAAGTGCATTTCATGTTTAAAATCGACTACACTAAATGTTCCCAGAGAAACCAGCTACATATTCCAACTGAAGCCTGCAGTCATCCCACCATATCCATTGTCCATGCACTCAACTTTAGGTCTGTGACTCCCAGTGACTACTGCTATTACTTATTCTTGCATATGAACATGCACTTTTGTTCCTAGCAATCACAATGTCCTTCATAAACGACAGTGCCTCAAAGCGGGAAGGATCTGCCAGGAGGCGCTACATACAAAGGAGATGATGATATAGTATACATTTGCTTGTGTGACTTTGAAAAGACACCCAGTGCCTCCTTTTTGCCTTTTTGTATTCATTGGACAACTTTCTGATGGAGGCAACTTTCAATATCCCTGATATCAATGGTTTATATTCTAAAATCTCACCATGATGTTGAGTATAGATTTTTCAACCAACTTCCTTTTGAATTGCTAATTCTTAAATCAAAGGCACAGCACTTCCTCCATTAGACACTCAGCATGCTGCCCTCATAACGATCCTTCACATACACACCCCCACACAGACAGAAATAACCCAACTACTTCTGCTTTATGTTAATAGTATTGCATCTTCTTATTTTGCTTAAGAGGCTCTTGTTGTACGGTTGGCAAAGCCAAAAGAAAATAAACCAATTGCTATGGAAACCCATCCCCAGGCGAGAGGCGAAGATGTACATTCTTGCTCAATGTTTTCAAAAGGATTTCATTTTACACGAATGTTATCGTAGCCATGCTAGTTTGTGAGGATCTCTGTTCCCATTATGACTTGACCATCTTTCCATATGAGTGTTACTACATGACAGCATCTTGGACCTTCAGATTAGTGTGTTGGCACATTGCAGCCATGCACTCACACCATCAGACAGGGACAAGCAGTTCTCTGCCTATCATCCTTCTAGCTTTACTTCATAACTGAACGTGTATGCTTCAAATGATATTCAGTGTCTATTTAACAGGATTTGCCTGACACCTTTAGTCACATCATCTAATGTCCTACAATTTCTCATTACCTAAAGCAAAGGCAACTTGCTCAAAAGCCCTTTGAGAAATATTTTGAGGCAGCCCTGACTCAGTGTCAACATCTTGATGTGTGTAGTCCTGCGTAGCAGGTAGTACACTTGATGTCAAGGCGAGTCACCAAAGCTGTCCTCTCTAGGAGCGATGGGCACAGAGAGGGATTGGCATCCACACATTAGCTGGGAAGAGCACAAAAAAAATCATTGCAGGGTGTCTCCATCAAAGCTTGTGTGGTTCTCTCACTACAGTGTCTGGCAGTGTGAGTGTGCTTGCCTACTCTGTAAGTACAGATCATCCTGGGAAACAGTTCCTTAGCACTTCGGCTACTACTTCACCTAACCTGCCTCTCCCGACTAATGCAAGCCTTCCCTGCTGCACATGTCCCTCACCCCGTCACCCTTATCCTAGCACTTCCTCAACCTCCCCATTTCCAATGTTTCTCTGTATTATCCTCATATTGTCCTCATCCCTGGTGGACTGTTTCCAACTCCTCCGGCATCACCTGGGCTTCAATTCACATTCCCTCACCCCATTGTAAAGCACGCCTGTCCTCTGCTCTGTATTCAAGTTATTTCTGTAAGCTTTTTTGTGCCAAAAATGCATTAATTCTCTCTGTGATTTCTGTAAATAAATAAAATAAATAAACTAAGAGATGAGCAGACCCATGGTGGGGACTGTTGCTGGTCAGGACTCCTGCATGGGAAAGAATATTCTTGAGTATGAAACAGTGTTACTGTAAGATAGAACAGTGGGTTGAGTGCTTTCAGTTGGGAACTGTGTGTGATATGCAGATCACAGCTTTGACTCCCCGCAAGGCCAACTCAGCTTTTTATCCTTCTGAGGTTGAAAAATGAGTACCAACTTTGGTTGGGTGATAATTGTATGTAAATAGGTTGTTTGTACAGCGCTTTGGCGAAAGCGCCATATAAATAACAAATCATTATCATTATATGCATGCATTGCAGGAAGAAAATCAAATATGGGCTGCAAAAGAAAACTCCTCTAACTATGGTAGTGTTAAAACAAATTAAGTGTGCATTGTGTTACCTATAGGAAGGAACACATAAAAAAAGCTACTAAATTCAAGGAAGTAAATATGATCGAGGAAAGTAGTGTGACAATGGAGAGTCTGTTCTACCAGTCAGTTCCTGTACAAACCAACAATCCCAACGTTCAATATTTTGAATCTCATTTGCGCACCAGGATGCCGATACCCAAAGAGGTATACAGGTGAGCTCAAAGTACAAAGACGATTACAGAGGACGAGTGCAATGGCGAATGGTGATCAGGAATGATGACAGGGTGGACTGGTGCTGCAATAGTCTATGTTATGGTGGGATTCTGCTGGCAGCAGTAACTGCATAACCTGCTGTGTCATTTGAACGAGATTAAACCCTGCACACACAAGGTAATAATGAAGAACTTCCAAGCATTGAGCTATGATATGGAAAAGAGTTGGGTTGAGTTTGGCTAATGGTAACTGATTTAAAGTGTGAGTGTACAGTAGGCCATTTCATATATGCCACACATGTAATGTAATGGGCATCTGTATCGCGCCTTTCACCATTGGTATGTCTCAACACGCTGTAGGTTGAATGCCCTTGGGGACCGAATTCCAAGTATGGGACATGTGTCGGTGAGTTACAGAATGCGTGTGTGCATTTTAGCCAATAAGAAGGTAGTTGGGGTGGCCAGGTCCATGTAAGTCACCCATGTTGAGCAGGCATGCGGGTGGGTGCAGAGAGGTAGTCTGAAGAGTATGCGCATAAGATATTATGTGTGCAGCTAGACTGAATTTTACTGTGGGGGTTAGTCGCATTCTAAAGACAGGGGTGTTGTGCCAAGTGTGAGAGGTTGGAGACACATTATGTGTGCAGCTAGACTGAATTTTATAGTGGTGATAGTCGCATTCTAAAGACAGGGGTGTTGTGCCAAGTGTGAGAGGTTGGAGACACATTATGTGTGCAGCTAGATCACATTTTATAGTGGTGATAGCCACATTCTAGAGACAGAGGGGTTGTGCAGAGCATGAGAAGCATTATGTGTGCAGCTAGACCGAATTTTAACATGAGGGATAGCTGCATTCTAATGACTGAGGTGTTGTGCAGAGTGTCGTTGCATTGCACATGTAGTGGAAGGTGCAGAGAGGTGGTCTCAGGCAGGCTAGCCATACATTTCATCAAAATGCAAGACCTTGCTGTTCTTCAAATTCTTCTAAGTGCAACACATTAGCCACCCCAAAATCCATATAAGTGCAAGACATTGCCCACCATCAAAATCCATGCAAACGCAACACATTTCTCTCCTTCGAAACCATCCAAGTGCAACACATTGCTCACCCTCAAAATCTCTCTAGGTAGGACACATTGCCCACCCTCAGATCCATTTAAGTGCAACACATTGCCCACCCTTAGAGCTCACTTAAGAGCAATACTTTCCCCATCCTCAAAGTCCATTTAAGCGCATCATATTACCCACCCTCTAAATCCATCTAAGCTCAACACATTGTCCACCCTCAAAATCCATCTAAGTGCAATACATTGCCTGCCCTCTTAAATCCATCTAAGACACTCCTCCAAGTGATGTATTCTAGCCATTGCCAACCGATTCTTCCAGTGCTAAGGCAAAGGTCACCCTCAACTTTCTCCAGGTGCAATGCCTTGGCCACTGAGCCTATATTCCCTCTGAGCTCCATCCAAATAGGCTAACTAGATAATGGAACAATGTCAATCAGCAAATGCCACAACACTACTCAGTAGTAATTCCTTGAAGTCCTCCACCAGTCCAAACCCATGGAGCAATGCATTGTTGGTATGCATATTAGCTCAAAACTATTTGCTGCAGCAGACTGCGTGCATTTGAGCTGATTTGCATACCCACAATACACTACTCAGTGGCTCTGAACTGGAGATGAACCTTCAAGGATGGCTTCTGGGTAGTGCTATGCCATATGGCTTAGATGAAATTGCTTATTCTGCACCTACATTTCAGTTAGAAGGGTTTTTTCGTGCGTTGTCAACTGACCATATCATTGACATTTGCTAAATGCCATGACTAGTCTGTTTTAGATGACATACTTCAGAAATAGGAGCAAGATGACCAAATAATTAGAGGTTTACTAATAAAATGTTTTTTTTGACCTGGACTTTGCAATCCTATAGTTTACCTACAAAAGGACTGTGAAGGGGAAAATGGCAGGAGCCAAAAGATCCGAAATCAATGCTGCTTCCTGACAGAAAGAAAACAACTTGAAAGTCTTTTCAAATAAAGAAAGTCTAGATTGTCTTTATGCCCCTGGCAACCATGACAAAAAAGGTTATCAAGGTGATAGTCACATCATCCTAACTCCTTGAGCAGATGTCCAATTCCTGCAAGGAATTCCCTTTAGGCAACTAGACCTCTCCTTGTGATGTGCAAGTGAACAACATAGTCTAACAACCCCTGAAGGGAGATGCAACCCTGCACACTGACAATCCCTGCATTTCAATAGGCACTGAAGATGAAGGCTGAACACAGTCTCAAGGTGTTTACTATGCCAGGCATCCCACCACATGTGAAGAACCCTCAATCCCCATTGAGCCATTCTCCAAGCAAGAAGATTAGAGGAAACCAGCCCTGAAAGAAGGACCAACGCAGCTGCAGCTCCTCTTATGTGGGTCCCCTCAGAATGAGCACAGAGGGCTTCTCTGAGAGCGTATGTGTCCCCTGTCGCCTATGAGTGACTGATATGCAATCCAATCACACAGGAGAAGAGAAGTGTCGACCAATCAAAGTTGTACTTGCTTCCACTTACTTGTGTGTCACTCTTGTCAGGGCCCAGCTCAAGTTTCATTTTAACATCTACAAAAACCTATCCCAATGTCTGGGATGTTTGTGTGACCTTTAGCACCACACTTTTTTATTGGCATGTATTGTGGCTATTCTGATTAAAGCTTGCTCAACAGTAGGCGTTATATTGTTTGTGCGGATATTGGTTTTGTGCTCTGTAAGTCCGTCATTCAATTGTCTCTTGGTTTGATCAACATAGTGTTTCCTGCACAGGCCCTTAATTATTTAATTGACGTGGTCTTTCAGACATGTATAGTAAGCTTGTAGAGCAATAGTTTTCTTGTTAGCGGATGAATGATACTGCTCAGTCAGATAATGTTACTCCAGTACTCATACAAAAAAGCCCACGTTTTTATTTTCCAAAGCTCTGATGGAAGCGTGTTCCAGCCTCAAGGGTCCAAAGAGATTGATGCCCAGACAAGATGTCCATTTAAAAAAAAAAGGGTCATGAGGACAAGACTCTGCTTGACTGACGCGCAAGATACTGGAATGGAGGTTGCCAAGCTTTGCAAAAGGCTCCATGGATTACACATATAGACAATTACACATATCCACATATAGTCTGTTGAGCACCAAATACAATTATGCAACACTGGAGGGATTTGGTCTGGGCGTTGTTTTGACAAATTGTGTAGCATGAGTCTCGACCAATTTACACTTATGCACTTTGCAGAAACACGTCACAATAAATCAGTGGGTAAATAACACCTCTGTGCTTTGAAATTGCAAATATAACACCATACTGGGAGCTCTATGAGTCCAGCACACCAGCAGGCCCACCTGGCAGGGAGAGAGTTCTTGTTGCAGTCTTCCCACTTGGTTGCACATTATTGTTTTGAGAGCTAAAGCTAGGAAAGGGTCAGGGAGAAGGAGTTTGGAATGGAAAGAGAGGTCTTAAGAGAAGATCCAAAAGTCCTAGGCAAGCAGAGCATGCTTCGATTGGTATATTTATTTTAAGGATTTTGGAAAATTCTGCTTGGATATTTAATCAAGCCACTGTAAAAAGGATATGTATACAATCAACTTAAATGGCCTCTTTCCAGAGACTCTGACAGTTGAAGACCCCCTGAAAAGTAATGGCAAATGCCACACTTACCTGCCACCTTTGCCTACCCCCTTCACTCGATCGTCTGAGGTTTGACCGGCTTCTGCCAGCAATCAATGGCCGGTTCCAAACCAGTCCCCAACAACGCCCACCCCCCTTCCAACCAATGAAAATTAGCCCACAATCAAAACATTGCAATGTGTTCCTTGCATGATAGGCTGTTTCAGTAGTACCCAAAGGGAATTATTTTGGTAAAATATGTTGCAAATAGTGCTTTTATACAATATTTGTTCAGTTGCATTAGTCATAACTACCAGCTGCACATTAAGTAACTCCTCAGACTGGCCCACTTTGCCCAGATAACTGGTCCACTATGATGGAAAAAAACTGGGCCACCTTAGAAATCTGGGACGTTACTTCAAGCATTGCCCTATGTCCTATAGGCCAGTCTGACCATACTTTCCTTCTTTCTCTTTCTATACACTTGTCCCATCTGTCTTGCTTTCTTTCTCTGTGTTCGCTTCTTCTAGTTCACTAAATCTTCAAAAGAGTTTTAGAGGTTTGACACCATCAGGGACTTGACCCTGTCAGGAAAGTCAGGGATGGCCCCCGCTTGGGGCAGGAGCCATAATAGGATGTACGCGAGCAAGCCCTCCCTCAGAGGTGGGAAGGGAGCATTGTGGAGGTGGTCCCATTCCTTGACCTCTCCTCCCGTGCCAAGTGTGTTAATGCTGCTGTCACTTTCATTCACCCAATGCTTCCCAGTACATTTTCTTGCCACAGTTCTCTCTTTTATGTTTCAGGACAACCACTCCCTCAATGCACCTGGGAGCACTCAATAACACCCAGACTGGAACCAACGTAATGGAGTCGAGAACAAGAATGGAATGGACTTAAATTTCTCTGGTCAGACAGAGATAAAACACCAAACCCCTAACGTACCAACCCGTTGTGGACCCCAGACAATTGGTGGGGAGGTAGAAAGTTATCTGGGACTGGGAATAGATTGCAGGGCAACAGGCTACACACAGAGATCCTACCAAACAGTATTTGAAAGAAATCTCACCAGCTCAGGAAGGAAGTCACTAGGAAATTGAACAGCCTGATCACCTGACTGCTACAATGCCATATGACACTGCAAACAAAAGCATGCTGGAAAAGGGGTGGGGGCTTAGAGGTTTTTTAAAGCTTTTCACCCATGTAAACCAGCCCCTCGGTAAAAGCCAGGTATGGATTGGTCCCTAGGGTCAGGCAAGCGCTAGAGCCACTGAAGTGGGGATAAAGATTAGACACCAGAAACTGTGATGAATCTGGAGGTTTCGTCCCTTCTTCCTTGTGGGGAGCCACCCCCTTTTCAGGTTAGGGGGTTGGGCTTGCTAAGCAAAACCCTGCCTAGGGGTTTGTGAAAGCATGACCTCACTGGGAGTGACTCCCTACCTGGGGACAGGGACTCCCATTCCAGTAATGAACTCCCTACAACTGAGACAATGCGCTGCATTACGAGGTTGCCGGTGGGCCGCCGGTAGTACCGGCGGCCCACCGGCAACCTCGGCTTACCATTTCTGCCGCCTGATATTCCGGTAATGCCAGGATATTACGGGCAGTGGCAGAACAGTAAGTTCCCATTCCAATGGAGTGCTACTCCATGGGAATGGGAACCAATGAAGCAGCTGCACCTTTGTTAATGATGCCAGTGCTTCAGTAAATTATATGCCGGTAGAGGCCTGAACTACCGGCAGGTCAGGCCTGGCAGTGGTTCACAGCCCTTCACTGGCAGTGACAGAGTGAGCCATTCCAGAAAAGGTGGCGGTAACATTGCTGCGGTAATGACCTCCATTGTCTGCATTTACGGGAATACCAGAAGTGGATCTGGCTGTCAGCTGTAGAACTCCAAATTTCCCTCTTGAATTGAAGAGGAGAATCGATATGCAGAGGTGCACCTCCGACCTATGGACATCATCAGGAGCCACGCTGCTGAGTGGAACCGGCTGTGGCGCTGAGAAGGGCCTGGAAGGAGGACTGAGGGAGATCAGTGGAGTAACCAGGAAAGAAACCTGAGAGAATGAGGAACATAACTGATGAGGCACAGGGCTGCGTCAAGCCAACCCTGAGTGAAGGTGTGACCATGCGAAGGAGGTGGTGTGCAGGAATGAGTCCTATGTTCACTACTCAGAACATGGGAGAGAGCAACATAGCGGCATACAAAGAAACACCCCGCTTGTCTTCAGGAGAGGACACCCAGGAGCTGGGGAGAACACCAGCAACACTGAGTCAAAGCCATCTCGCTGGAGTGGGACCTGCAATGCAGAAGGTATGTGGGTTGCTTGCAGAAGAAGGGGACACAGAGACAAAACTGTAAGAATGGGAGAAGGAACAAAGCATCTTGATCCCTACGAGGTCTAGAGAGGGAGATGGACATACATTCTATGAGTGGCTATGGGAACCCTACAGTCCAAGTGCACCAAATGGCTCAAAGCCACACACCAAACCCAAGAGAAAGATAAATTAGGAGGGGATACACATACCCCTATGAATCAAGTTAGACATTAGGAACAAGGGAACCAAGAGTGCCAGGAGGGCCCTGTAAAACAAGTAAGGAATCATCCCAAGAGGAAATCAGAATCAAGGAAGACTGGAATCTCATGGGGAGAGACACGCATAGTTGGTGAAGGAAGATTAGAAAGATCTCCCTTCATATATGACCACTAAGAGAATTGACCTTTTTGGAACTTGAGAGTTACTGTTATATACTTGCAAAGAAAACTTTTCTTTATTTGGAAATTTGATAAGATTGACAGGAACTGATGAATTCTGGTGACCTGCTTCCATTAAATCTTTGTGGTAGGAGAGATTCCTGGGAACACTGGGAGACAGCAGAGTGAAGAACACTGAAGGCAACCTATAGTTCCTGTTTTCCCTTTTTGGTTGTGTTTGTAAGTGGTAGGGCCAGTTTAGAGGTTAGGATTTGGACAAAGGACAAGCTTTATTAATTTGACTAATATTGCCAAGTACCCTTAGTTGAGTTTAGAAGGTAAGGACCTTCCCTATTAGCAACAGGGTCATGAAGGCATTTTCTCTAATTTAAATAAAACTCTAGTAAAAGCCTGTCTCCTGGTCTGAGTCCTTCTTCCGGTATGCCACAAAACACACAGTATATAAGAGGACTGAATGAAAGGCAGAGTGTAGATTGTGGGGGTGAGGTAAGGAGGTGTGGCGGTGGCTCGAGAGACCAAGCAGAGGATGGACAGAAGAGCGGACTGCTGAAGAGTGTGTGGCAGAGTTGGAGCAGAGTGCATGTGAGATATTTGTGAGAGAGAGTGGTATCAGTTATTTCTAGTGGAGTGTGAGAAAGGGGTGGTGTAATAGGTAAGCGAGAAAGAGAGAGGGGACATGAAGACGGTGATTAGCGAGAGAGTGGGAGTGAGCGAGAGAGTGTATGGTTAGAAAGGGTGGAGAAAGGCAGTAGTGGGAGCAGAGGAAACAGAAAGGGGTGCAGTTAGAAGAGATAGTTGGAGAAAGTGTGGTAAAACTAGGTCAAAGAGACATAGATAGGGGATTGTGTGTAGGTGAGGAGAGAAGTGTGAAGACGAGAGGGGTAAGGAGAAAGGTGAGGAGAGCAGTCAGAAGAGGGTGTGGAGAATTATAAGGAGAGAGGAGGAGGGGGAAAAGAAGAGAGAGTGTGAGCATCGAAGGGACAGAAGACGGAGGTAGTGTTAATAAAATGTGGGGAAGTGAGACAGGACAGTACCATAAGAGAGAGAGAGAGAGTAGAATCAAGGGAATAGTAAAATCAGGGAGAGGTGAGAAAGTGTGTAACTGATGGAGAGGCTGGACCAGAGTGTTTGACAATGGCACCCCCCAAAACCATCAGTTCCTATTAAGAAATGCAGATGACAATGTTAGTTCAGGGCACCTTTGAGTAATCCCCAGAGGGAGCTAGATGGATAAGACATTTTTCCTTTAGGAACCCTTCCCCGATAGCTAACATTAGATAGTAGGTGTTACCGATCACTAGTTGTCAAACCTTTGATGCCCCCATTAGGACGGGTAGAGCCCACTGAAGACAAGTTAGGGAAGCCCGTTAGTGGACCCTGCCTACGTTCTAACCTATGCTCTGTCCTGAATTAAAACTCAAGTTTTTTCCTATTCATTTGTGACATCTATGGTGCTTTATCACTGATCTCTTGTAAATACTCATTTATAAAGCATGGCTTAGAGTGTATGTGCCCTTGTTTATAAAAAAACGTTATGTGCAAATACTGGAAACAAATACCCATGGGACCAGGAACAATTTGAACTACAAAACAGACACACGGTTTCCTTCCGAGGTCAATCGTTCCGAAAATAAACCAAAAAGAAGGTTCAACAGTCGGCAAACGTCCTGTATTGACGCCTTTCAATGCAAGTGTATTCCTCTTCATCCAATCCCCAAGCTTTACCTCCAAGTGAAGCTGAGGGCCCTCTATATACCTGCATAGTTACTGAGACAGTTTCAGATGTTAGTTTAACTTACTAGCATGCCATGCAGGAAACTTAGCAGTAAGTCAGAAAACAATTCATAAATTAATCTGTGGATTGTTGTATGTCTAACAAATCTAGTGAGAGTTTTGTCATGCTGCATTACTTGACTTTTGCTGGAACAGCATATTTTCCTGTGCGGCCTTGGACTGTGGGAGGGAGAATGTACATGTTTTACTTTTCACCCACTGTCAGTGATCCCTTGTGATTATCCCCTCCACCCTTTATCCCTGATCATGAATCCAATCAAAAAGTCCAAAAGCAGTCAGCTTGTCACATGAGATATGGTTCTTAAAATATACAGGTTTTGGGCCCCGATTCATGGAAAAGTGTGCAGAAATACCACAAAGCCTGTGCACAGAGAACACCTCTGTGTGAAAAAAATGTCCTGCACGCTCTGCGTCTTCATGGAATTGTTCATGCAAAGTAACTGTATACAAAAGTCACGGCCTGAACGCCCTTGACACAACCCACGCAAAGCAAAAACATCCTGAGCAGCTACCTTTGCGTGCTCCCGGGCGTGAATACATGCACCCTCAAAACAGTGTGTGGGGTCCCCGTAAACAGGCCTGCATCTCGGAGACCCTGTGTGAGGTCCCCCGTAACTGTTACCGGCCCCCCGACAACATGCGTATGATTAATCATAACTCGGGTAAACTTGTAAAATCTGCATGCAAACTCCGATAAACCGTTCCTGCACCCCGTTAGACTGCATATGCACACTCCTTAGTCAGATTGGAACACATGCTGCATACATGCACCCCTAAATCTGACACCCGATCTTACCTCTGCACGGTATATCCTATGTCCAAGTGTCATTATGCCTGCCTTCGTCTGGCGGATAGTATGAAGGCTTTGTGTGGCCATTTCCATGCCAAGAGGTTGCACGGTCAGATCCGGATCATTCTGCCCAATAGTGGGCATGCAATGGACCGCATGCTGTCCCTCGTAATGCCCACATTTTCCCTTGTTCCTCATTTTCCAAATTCTGCCCACTTCCCTACCCTCTGCAAAAGCCACGCCCACGCTCTGCGTGTGTCTCGCGCAAGGGACTTGCCCACTCGCAGAGGCGTGCCGAGCCTGTGCAAAGTCCCTGCAAAGTAGGAAAAAGTGGCACGCAGTCGATTCCATGACTCGACAAATGGGATTTTGCATGCAGTTTGACCCACAAAGTCCCGATTTTCCATGCAGATAATTCCATGAATCAGGTTCTTAATGTTTATCTTTTGAACAAACAGCATAAAAATAACTATGAAATGTAAAGCAGCCTAAGTTTCTGAATGTGACCAATAGGTATCCTACCCGCACAGTTACCAAGATACAAATATAGCATTATAGCACACCTCTGAGGCAGTGATGACCTGTAAAGATGGGGCGGGAATTAACAGTCAGAATACCTGAGATGGACTATAATGTTGTTAGTGCACTCCATCCGTGTGTGTGTGTGTGTGAAGTAAATATATCTTTTCTTTTTATTTCCCTTTACAGCAGTAACTTATACAAGTTACAAAAAAACACCACCTCCGGTCCCTCCGCGCACAACGTCGAAGCCACTGATCTCAGTGACGGCACAGAGCAGCACAGAGTCCACTCAGGATGCTTACCACGACAGCAGGACTCAGAGGATTTCCCCGTGGCCCCATGATGGGCGAGGACTGTACAACTCGACAGATAGCCTGGACAGTAACAAAGCAATGAACCTGGCCCTGGAGACTGCGGCGGCGCAGCGGCATGCATCTGAGAGCCAGAGCAGCTCAGTTCGCAGCACCAGCGACAAGGCAGTTTTGGCGACAAGGACAGAGGAATTCCTGAAGAAGCGGCGTTCCTCCATAGGGATACAGGTAACCTATTAACATCTGCTCTGCTCTATGCTGCTTGTCTCTGCTCTTGTAAACAGAGTAGGAGGAGTCAGAGATCTTATTATATGACAAGCTGCCCCCATGTGGTTCCTAGTAAGTGAAATTCACATAAAAACCTTGCTGCAAGGTGCCTCTGTTCATGATTGCCTGTACATAACACATAATAGTTGGTAAGTTGAACAGGTAAAAGTCTTCTATTGTTTGCGTCTGTACGCCGCACCTCCTAAAGGCCTAAGTTTGAAGGGCTATAAGGCCGCCTCCAGTAGGTAGGTCTGGAGGGGGCACGGCCTAGAGAGGATGTAGAAGAGTGAACTGGAACTCAGCAATTAAGTGGGGTCAAGGGGCGGGGGAAGAGGGAAAGGGGTGGGTTCCATGCAGTGGGGGTGGGTGTCCCCAAAATGGAACCTGGCAAGGATACGTCACAAAAGCCTGACCTAGCAGAGTCAGCCTTTCTGGCCTGGAATCTCCAAGGTGAGCCTTTTCTCAGCAGCCTTCAGACCCCGACACTTCCTCTATATCTAGGGTACGTGTTACTCTCTGGTTCATTTCCTGCTCTTTGCTTCTTTCCTGGTCTTTGTGGGACGGATGTACTAAGGAATGGCTTATACATGCAATCTATGCCAAGCGTATGTCAAATCTATGTGTAGTGATAAATTGTGACTGGTCATGGTATTCACAAAAAACATGTTCAACGTGAGAACGTGTGTGTTTTTAAAGAATATACTCTTATTGCTGAAAACCTGAAAAGTGTAGGCAGCACAGGCAGTAAAAAAAGAATGAAGCGTAGAAAAATGGAATATGAAAATTACAAAGTTTTAATTCCTTTTTCATCTTGGCAGAAAATATGTATTTCCCTGAGTAGTGTCATGCGTGTCCTACGGATCTGATGACAATTTCACTGCAAGCGGAGCACTTTTGATCACAATTTACACCTACAGCTCTGTGGTGTGCATTAGGTTCGCAGAAAGTGTGGGGGAAGTTTATGATGACCCATGTAAGGTGAGAGTTATAAGAATTGCTGGGTGTTCACAAGCACTAGCGTTGCCGTCCACTAACCATCCCTCACAGACACACACCTTGGAACTTTAGGTTTCCTGGATTTGGTGGCAAATTCCATGTGCAGTGTACACATGTCTGTGCAGTTCAGGCACTCTACGTTAGGATTGTGTATTGGTGAGTCCCCTTTTTTAATCAGTGGTAACAAGTTATGATGTTTTTCAGGCCTACATCACACGAATGCCTGGAAAAATGCTGTGCCCCTTTCTCGCTATCTCTCTGTTTTGTATATGCTCACCCTGCACACTGGCATCAATGTGAGCTATGAAGGGCCTCTAAAATGCAGCCTATAAGAATGTAAAGCCCTAGTCATGTGCTTTGGGGATTTCATCAGTAGCATACAATATGCTTAGTTAAGGGTTTACTCGACCAAAACAAAGGAAATTCAAGTATTTATTTATATTAATTTTCTTTCAGGATGTTTGCACAGCATCAACCTCACTCATCTACAGATATATTTGATAAATTACGTGAGAATTATGAGTGTGCTCACTTTGATAAGTACATGGTTCCTAATTTAGCAGTGTTCACATGGGTCCCGCCAGTAAGTTACAAATCGTGCACTATTCATTAATCTTCTGCACAGAGATGGGGTTGGTTCGTAAAGTCGGCATCTAAAATGAGCATGCCCCTGCCAAACCAATCTTTCAGCCCCACTTGCGCCTATCCAATGAGACCTCTTCTACAGCTTTGCACACTTACTGATTGCTACAAGGCATAGCTAGCAAGCAAAATCCCCCACAACCTTCTGTATGGCAGTCGTGCAGTTGGGTTTGGGGTGAAAGGCTTCTTGTTGACCAGCCCACTAGCTGACCCAGTTCATGGGCCTGACTCCAGAGCACAGAGTTGAGGAAGCACACCTATAATGGACTGTCAGTCCATGTGCAGTAATACTGGCAGGGGGTGCTCTGGGTCACACAATTCTCAATAAAAGATGGTTGACTCCCAAGGTGTCCAACCTTTGCTCTGGTCTCATCAGGCTTTGTTCCAGGTCACCAGCCATGTTGTAGGCATCTCGTCCTTCTCGTATGGGACTAAAACAGATTGGGTATCAGTGATGTTGTCCTCAGAGAAATGCTCCTCCTATTGGGGTGCTTAATTAGTACCAAGCAGCAGTTATTTCTCTATGGGTCCCTTTTCTGCTACAGTGCTATCCACATCGTAGGACTCCTTAGGAGGCGCATGGTCTGGTGACTGGTCCATTCTGCTTGCTGAGGCTGCAAGGTCCCAGGCAATAAATCAGAGTATTGGGGAGCTGTCAAGCATGAAGGCTGTACACTCTGTAGATCTGAACTGTCGCTCCCTCACAGTCAGTGGCTGTGCACCTTCACAATCACTCAGTGTAGAAAACATTTAGGTGGAATTCACTTCAGGCTCGACTCATCTGGCGAGAGCTTTGGTTTTTGCCTGGACCTATCTAGCCCCTGAGTCTCTGTGTGCGATGCAGATTCCGCTCCCCCTTCCTCCTGCAGAGAAACCCTGTGTACATTGGCCCTTCGCTGGTTCTACTGCAGCTTAGAGCAAGTCGCAGACATCAGAACAACATGGTCTTGCCACAGTCTGCTCAGATTTGGTGCCCTCTGAAAGGGCTCGGTCCAGAGAAGCATTAGGTGTGCCGCTGGGGATGCCATGAACGCTTGAAGCAGTCTTCCTCCTTCACTTGTTAACTGCCTCTGGAATAATAGCAGTCAGAGCTGTCTCGGGCACCTCTTCCTTGAGTCAGAGTATTGGTTCATGCTTCACCTCAGGCCCTGTAAGATAAATCTGCTGAAAAAAAGACCCTAGTTCCCAGGATCCCATTTTCAAAGACGCACAGAAGGCACCTCTTTTGAAGATTTGGAAACTTTTGTCCACACCTGCCACACTGTGAAGTAAAGGCCCAAGTAGGATATGTTGCAACACATTTTACAGGCAGCAAATATCCCTGTAGAGACACACCCATTTTTTAACTTTAATTTCCTTACTTTTAGATGTTCCACTCAAGGGAAACATCAATGACACTACTCAGACAACGTCACCAGTCCTGAAGACGTCAATAGTACAACAACCTTTTACTATGTGCCAGACACACCATCCAGTGTCGACTAGATAGATGTTTGGTCACCATGACCTCATTCTAAGTCACTGTGTATACTAACCCACACTGTCAAGAATCGAATGCAAATGCAAACAGTTCTTGTATTTGTTTTGAAGATGCCTTAAAATATGGCTCCCTTGAAGTAACATAAAGTTACAGCGTTAGCCCTGTGAGGCTACTTTTAAATCACATGAAAAAATAAAATTTGTTGATGTGTTACATGCAAATTGGGTGCTGTTCTCATATGTACCCGTCGTAAGTCACGATGTGTTAAATGTGTGTTGCATCTACCGCCGGCCAGTGGTAGACAGGTGGGGTAGTCTATGTCCTTGTCTTTTTCTTAACCGCACAATCAGTTGTGGTAAATATAAATAAAAAGTTATATCTGGTTTCATATAGTGGCATATGAGAATATACAGTTATACCCTGCCAAAACCATCTAACGTCATTGTCATTTTATTAGCAAATGGTTTCCTGTGACTTCTAGAGTTGTCAAAGCTTTTGTATCAGTGTCCAGTTTTGCCTCTGAGTGAACAAAGGACTGGCAGCTTCCCTTGTGGTTGACCGATCGTACTACTGTTCCCAGCAGCAAATGTGAATCACTACGGATGCATACTATGCAATGCTTTGAGGTCAACCAGAAGTCCACGCTGCATCGCTCAGCCACTATGGATCACCAGACAAGAAAAGTAACCAGTGTCTTTGAAGGGTCAGAAATGTGAGGCCGACAACTTTGTGAAGGTTTTTCAAAAGATGCCATTTAATTAACTCAAAAGGTTGGATAAACACGTCACTATCCCTACTCCGATGAGCATTCCACTGCTTAAAACAAACTAAAGGAAACATTACAGCAAAAGGTTTGTGTCCCTCACAATACATACAACAACTCAACATGGTAATATAAGGCAGTTCAAAAGCAACAAATATAACAGTTAAATTCACAGCATGATAACTCTCCACTTATAACCTGGGCAAAACCCTCTTCCCCAGATTCAAGCAGGATTTTGGTGTAACAGTTCCAAATGAATAAGGAAATCCTGTCTTGTAACACAGTTCCAACACAGTTCTTTTTGATTCCAACTTGGCAACAAAAGTTCCAACGCTTCAGAATTGTTCAACAAAGTTTCTTTCTCTTCCACTTGTGAAATTAAGCACTCAAGCAATCTTCTTCGCATAAACCACAAACATTTCCTTAGTTCATCAGAATTAACATAAATTGTCTTTGTCAGGATTATTCTGCAACAACGTATTTGTTTTGAAAATGTGAAACACTTCTGCAGCAGTTTATATGACACTTGCTTCAGCAATGATAGTTTGTCAGGATGATTCTGTAATATTTCACCAAACCAAAGTAGTGGTTCTAACACTTCTTCTTCACAACTTTTCAACACCACTTCACAGTACTTCAACTTCCACCAGGTCTACTCCGTTACCAGGCCTACTATTTCAAAGTTCTCTATTCTGGTATATTCTCTTGCCAGAACAGAATAAAGGGTTACCCCAACCTCTGACCTGGTGTACTCTCCTGCCAGGCCGGAACAAACTCTGCGCTCCTAGTACCTCTGGGGTAAAGATCAATTTACAACAACTGAGCAATGTCTCTTGCTTCACAACATCACGTTTAAGAATTTCTTCAGCGAAAACAAGATTCGCATTTGTGATATTTATTATACACTTGTGATTTCCACATACTCTGCAAGTTATACTCCACTCCTTCTAAATATCCTTCACCGGAAGGGCAGCCTTCTTGCCACTTTTGTTTCCCCACTTCTTCATCAACCAAATATCTCTCTCTGACACTTCTTTTGCTTTGCCAATGTGGGTTTAAACCAGTTCCTTTTATACACTTCTTCAAATATGGGCAATACGTTTTTAAAACATTTGGATTCTCATTTGCCCCCTCTTGACTTTGGCAATGAGTGTTTATATTGGGTTCTTGAATGATTGCACCATCTTGTTGCCGGCTTTCAAATATACTGGCATGCATATGATCGCACCTCTTTGGTCTGATAATCAAGCTCTTGTTATTCCACTTGCTTCTTTTAAAGTCAGTTTGGTTTACAAAATACTGATTTATCTGCTTTCTGTCAGTTCAGTATTCAAAATAATTTTTCTTCTTGTATTTCCTGCTGCGTGTTTTGTTTCCTGCATTAAAATTCCTGTCTGAGCAAGCGGGCGGTTACAAAGCAATCCGGCATCACAATATCTTAGTAAAATTACCGGGTCTGGTGTGAGTGTCCTTCCCCTCGCTTCTTCCAGATCCTCTGCCTCAGCTGCTTCACGTGGTCCTGCTACCAGCTGCTTTCAGTCTTCTTCGGCCCGCGCCACTCACACACATAGCTTCCTCTGCTCCAAAGGCTCTCTGGTGCTAGCTTCCACTGGAGAGGGCCTTGCTATGGGGAAATATTTCCAAACGTTCACTTCTCACTGCGCAGCCTCTGCAATTCAGGTCTCCAAGAGGACAGAGTCCATCTCTGACACTTCCTGCTGCACGAATTCTACAATTTAGGCTTTTGGAGGTAAAGGCCCTCTCAGGAACGGCAACTGCTTGCCACTCGACAGTGGTTCCAGCATCTTCTTCCTCCTCCAGATTCTGGTTCTGCAGCAACGTGGAGAGTTCACAACTCCTCCACCTACGAGTACTGCTCTGCTCCTTCTTCTTTCTAACGACCTGCACCTGAGGGGGCCTTTTAAGCCTCCCAATCTCCCTCATGTATGGGTTATTTGTATTAACAAGCTGCACTTTGCAGTTTTGTTCATCTTCAGCCCTCTTTTTCGTTCCAGTACTTTGGGGATTATGAGACTTGGAGTCCATAATGTAAAAATCAGCTCTACTAGCTTTTTCTATTTTACAATAGGCTATTAGAAAGTTGAGGTCTCAGGGGAAGTTGCAAAGGGTGTTTTCCCATTCCTTCTGACCTGCTGCCCCCCACAAAGCACCACCTCAGGGTCAAGATCAGAAAGTGTCTGCCTTTCCTTAGCCACATAAGAAGGGTCCCAGAACAGGTTTTTGGGGGAATCATCGCTGGTTCATTACAATTCTGAGGAACGGGTTGCTCGATATTTATGTATCCTGTTTGTCCGTATTCCCCTCTCCTGTGTTTAATCTCCTGGCCCTACCCACCTCATTCGTTCCTGGTTCTGACTCCCCTATGTTGCTTTCACAGCTTCTGCCGCAGTTTCTCTTATGACCTGCTTCTGCCTACGACTTGGATTACAATTTGTGGGAATTGTACTCTACATGCTGTGAACTGTGAAGGAACATTCAAGAACTTGTGTCAATCACCTTCTTGTCATGATGCCTACCCCCAGGTATCCTGACCAAGTCCATCATCCCCGGGAGCAGGCATCTAGACATTTAGTAAAACCTCAGCAGCCCCGGCTAGGGGCTATGTGGGTTCATTCCTGGCGCCATAGGCGCCAGGCTCATAGTAGGAATCAGTCCTGGCACATCATTATCTACCTCAGGCAGACCATGCTGCAAATGACTCCAATCCAACATGAAGCCTGAAAGGGACTATTTTTCTACAGGGACTATTTTTTACTCGGGTGTGGTTCTAGGGACTTCTTACCTGGGACTACTTTTGAGGCTATTTAAACCACACCCGACCAGCAACACACGCTTCGCGTTATTGTGCATCCAGCAGCGTAACACTCACGGTGCCTGCAGCCTGCATCCAGTCTTCTGCTACGCCCGCCTCGAATCCGGAGCTCCTAAAACAAAGAGGAAAGAAAGGGACAAGGTTAGAAAACAAACTTATTTCTATTCCACACCTGATTCTGGATCCATCTTGTCTCCGGACCTGTAAAGAACATCATTTCTGCACGCGCCGCACCTCCAGCTGCAGCGCCGCACCATACTCACAGTCTTCACAGCATCCTTCGGGTCGGCGCTGCCTCCATTATTTCTTCGCCGAACTTCGGCACCTAGGAGACAAAAGAAAGCCACAAGGTGAGCGGAGGGAACCAACAAATATAATTCTTACCACCATAGACTTACCTGATTTACCACCAGAGGCATCCTTTTGTGACTCTCCATATTTTCACGTGCCGCATCTGTAAAGAGAGACAAAACAACACGTTTTCCTCGTGCAACATTTACCGGACAGCGCTGGGTAATACAGACTCTTACCTGAGCGCCACCAGCTGCCACAAGAGCATCTTTTCACGAGCCAGCTGCAAGACAAGAAAGGAAGGGGGGAACAAGAGTGAACATCGGACATATTGAACTCTATGAACTTAATACTCACTGTCCTCACCAGGAACCTCAGAGTCAATACTCTCCGGAACTCTCCTGAGCCTTCAAACCAGTGAGGTAACTGGAATTGACGCGCCCCTGCAAATCCACACAGGATGGAGAGCTCATCTTTCAAGAATATAAGGTGAGATTGCTGTGAGGGCATTTCGGAGGTGATTAGTTGGGGAGGACTGTGGGGGTGCCATCACTTGAATCCACACGTGGCTAAATCCATCTCTCCACATGCAGGAGAATTTTTCTACGGGTTAAGCAGACAAGATTAGGAGGGCAGATCCAGTAAGTCATCGCTGCACTACGCATCAGTTGGTGGAGACCGCAGCTGTCCGGGTCCGACTGACGCCCCAGTGGGAGCCAGGTGAGCGTAACACTTCTCCAAGGTCTTTCCTTGGATTGTGTCCTCTCCTTCTCATGTTAGTAGCAACCTTGATCCACCCGGGTGTAGTTTGTTGCATTGTTGTGCCCTTGTTCCATTCGGAGTGGGTGTGTTACACTACCTGGAACTGGTGGACTGCTACCATGATCAACCCCTTCTTACTATCCTACATTGTTATATCCACATGGTAGGTGTATTGACATACAATTGTACAATATTACTGATTGTGGATAAGGGAGGCGAGAGGGGTGACAATATGTGTACCTACCACACAACCCACTACTCTGAGGGGGTGTTTGATCGGGATCTACCACTTAGTACCCCTACAAATGTGACAATCACTGTCTGTGGTTGAGGTTCACTGTTAGGCAGAATCATATGCAGTACCCTTTGGGAACACAACACACAATTAAGACTACAAGTGTAAGTACAAATTCACCTTTGGTACAAACCTGTACTACACAGTAAAGTGGTAGCGATGGCTGAACAGCCAGACTTGTCTCAAGAGTAAAGAGAGCAGTATCAGAAGTTACACAGAGGACAGCAATTACTATGGTTCAAACAAACACTGACTCAAGGTTTCTGAGTAAAGGAATATACATTTATTTACACCTTCAGTTTTAAAACAGTTCACTAATATAAAGCAGCAGAAAATCACAATCTTAATACACTACACAACACACAGTCAATTCTGGACAAGTTAAGCTCAAAATGAAGTCTGAGCAAAATGGCACTCCAGCAATTTAAAAAGGGAGAGAAAGAACAAGGTTATCAAAAATCAACAACACCAACAGGTGTTAAGCAGGGAAATCTATAAAAGGCTTACTACAACTAGGATTCAAATCAATAGGCCTGGGCCAATGTTAATGGTTCAGAGTCGTTGCAGAGGATCACACAGTTCAGAGTAGTTTGCGGTTAAGTCTTTGCCAAGAGTTCAAAACGAAGTTGGTCAGAGGAAAAGTTATTCAAAAGAGTAGAGAAGGACAAGCCTTCGGAGAGGCGAAAGATTTAAAACACTTTCACCGCGGTCGGACAGAATGAACAACTGGATTTGAACCGTACCTGTAACGCTCACCTGATTCCCGTAGAGGCGCCGGTCTTGACTGGGCGTATACCGTATCTTCAAAGGTGATGTGTAACACACGGCTGGCTCTTTGGGCTGGACCTCTGGGCACTGTATGTCTGACTCGAAGGGTAAGATGTCTTAGGTAAGTGAACGCCGTGCTCTCCATCTGCCTCGGGGCAGGGTGCTGTAACCAGTTTCTTCACTGGATAAGGGGAGCAGGCCTCTTGACTTCAAAGGACTGCTGTCCGTCGTTTACTGCACGAACGGTAAGTTTCGAGTAATTCTAATGTCTTTAAAGTCTTTAGTAATGATGTCTCTTGTTTTGCAGGGTTCCGGCGATGGTGGATGATGGGCTGAAGTGAGTTGAAGATGGAGCCCGTGTGATGAATAGAAGCGCCTGGAAGCACGTAAGTAAGCGCTTGTTGCCTGCTTCACGATGCGCTCTAACTGTCTTTTTATTTTGCAGGTACAAGTTCGGAGCGGCTGCAGGGTGCCGGAATACCCACTGGGTTAGATGTGGAAAGGAGTAATGGCACGTGAGTATTAAAGTTCCCCAATGTCTTTAAACGCACCTTGTTTTGTCTTTCAGATGCGGGATGCAGCGCCGAAGGCCTCCGGAGCCTGCGAAGAGTTGGTAAGCTTTTGTCTTTCAGATGCCGGAATGCAGTGTGAAGACCTCCGGAGCGCACAAAGAGTAGGTAAGCCTTTGTATTTCAGATGTCGGAATGCAGCGCGAGGCGTTGGTGACAGCCGATGGACCAGGTAAGTGAAGAGCTGTCACTGAAGACCGTAATGCTAACCTGTTCTTTCTTGTCTTTATAGGTGTTGCTGAAGACTGGATTCGGGATGGTAAGCCTTTTTCCTTAGGCCCAGGATCAGATGCAGAAGACACGATGAGCGTTCTGCTGCAGAGGATGCAGAATAACACAAAGCAAGATTCATCCATCGGGTGTGGTTTAAATAGCCTCCTGTAGTGCTTAGGTGTCTCCTTCCACAGCCACGCCTAGGTAAGAAAAGAGTTCCTGCTTTCCAGAAGAGTTCCAGTGTTCTGAACCTAGGGAGTGGCTCCTGCCCCACCCAACAGGAAAAGTAGTTCCAAACAGAAGAGGATCAGAGGCTCAACTGGCAGGCAAGTAAGCAGCATGGTCTGCTGCAGGTAAGTCCACCCAAGCATTATGAGCCCGGCGCTTCCAGCGCTGGGACTGGGCATATTTATGAGCCTGGTGCCACTGGCGCCAGGACTGGGTCCAAAAGGTCCCAATTGGGACTGGTTGGCACTCGGAACCTGGGTTATGGATCTGCTTCCAAGGGAGTTGGGAAAACCCTGACCTTATGGAAGCAGAGATCATGACAGTACCCCCCCTCAAGGCCCCTCCCAAACCGGGCTTCTCCGGGGGTTTTGGCTTGTCAGGAAATGTTCAGTGAAATCTTTTGATTAGGCGAGGAGCGTGGACATATTCAGCAGGTTCCCAGGATCTCTCTTGGGGGCCGTAGTCTTTCCAGTCAATTAGGTAAAATAATTTAGATTTGGAGATCTTGGAGTCCAGAATGCTTTTGACTTCAAACTCGAGTTCTCCATCAACTAGGATAGGTTTTGGAGATTTAGTTAGTCGGGTTTGAGGTTGCACGGGTTTTAATAGAGAGACGTGGAAGACCGGATGTATCTTCATGTGCGGGGGCAAGTCCAACTTGACCGCTACTGGGTTTACTATGGTAGTGATGGAATAGGGACCAAGGTATCTTGGGTTGAATGTGCGTGGCCCTTTTAGAGGTAGATATTTGGTGGATAACCAGACTTGATCCCCTACTTGATATTGAGGGGCTTCCTTCCGATGTTGATCTGCTCCTTACTTGTATTGTTCTTTAGCCCTTTGAAGGTGAGAAACAGCTTCCTTAAAGGCTTGGGTGATTGTAGAATGCAGGTAGTCTACTGCTGGTGTTTCAAGATCTTGGAGGGGATCCAACTCCGAGGTTGGAGGGTGACTGCCGTACAAAAGAAAAAACGGGGTTTTCCCAGTTCCCGAATGGACAGAGTTATTGTAGGCATATTCGGCTATCCAAAGGATGTCATTCCAAGTTTTTTCAGTTTGTTGCAGCATGCAGTGTAAATACTGTTCCAGAGTTTGATTGGTCCTCTCGTTTTGTCCGTCGGTCTGAGGGTGGTGACTGGTCGATAGTCTCACATCAATTTGAGCCGAACGACAGCAACTTCGCCAAAAATGAGAAATAAATTGACTACCTCGATCCGAAATTAGAACCGAAGGAAAACCGTGCAGTCGGACGATGTTTTCGAGAAATTCTGGGGCCAGAGTTGCTGCTGTTGGCAAGCCTTTGAGCGGAATGAAATGCGCCATCTTGGAGAATAAGTCCACGATTACTAGAATCGTATTATATCCGGAGCATGGAGGTAGATCGGTGATGAAGTCCATAGAAAGCGTATGCCAAGGGCGAGGTGGGATGTCAATAGGGCGTAAGAGGCCTGCTGGTCTTTCCTTTTGACTCTTGTTTTGGGCGCATACTCCACAGGACATTATAAAGTCTCTGATATCTTTTTTCCAAGACGGCCACCAGAAGTAGCGCTTGATCTTTTCTGAGGTCTTGGCTATACCGGGATGTCCTTCTATTAATGAATCGTGATAACAAGAGATTACTTTTTTCTGTAAATCTGTGCTGGGTAGGTATAATCGTTCTTGGAAATACAATAAGTTGTCTTTTACTGCAAAGTCCTTTCCCTGCAGATGCCAATTCTGTATGTCTGCTGGAGTTACAAGTTGCCTGGCTTTATCCTTAACTTCCTCTATGGATTGTGTGGCGATTACACCCAGAATTCTTTGTTCGGGAATGATTGGTACAGGTTTAGGGTTGATCAAGTGTTCTTCCACTCCCATCCGAGAAAGGGCATCAGCTTTACCGTTTTTTGTACCAGGTCGATAGGTAATTATGAAGTCAAACTCGGCAAAGAATAATGCCCAACGGAGTTGTCTAGAGGATTGGGCTTTTGCGGTTTTCAAATATTGCAGGTTTCGGTGATCCGTAATCACAGTAACGGTGTGTCGGGCCCCCAGCAGATAATGCCGCCAAGCCTTAAAGGCAGACTTGATAGCCAGAAGTTCCTTGTCAGTAATCGTGTGATTGATTTCAGGAGGTGAGAATTTGCGGGACCAAAATGCCACGGGATGCAACTGATTGGTTACCGGGTCCTTTTGTGATAGAACTGCCCCCATGGCAAGGCTTGAAGCATCAGTTTCCACGATGTAGGGGAGTTCAGGGCGAGGGTGTTTTAAGATTGGTGCAGAGATAAATTTAGTCTTCAAATCCTGGAAAGCTTGTTCCGCCTCGGTAGACCATTCAAAACGTTTGTTTTTCTTTAACAAGGCAGTGATGGGCTGGACTATTCGAGAGAATTCGGGGATAAACCTGCGGTAAAAGTTAGCGAAGCCTAACATGCTTTGCACACCTTTTACGGAGGATGGTGATGGCCATTTGAGAACTGCATCGACCTTCTTTGAATCCATACGCACTCCGCCAGGTGATAATATGAATCCCAAGAATTCAACTTCAGTCACGTTGAAAACACATTTTTCCAACTTACCGAAATGTTTGTGTTGACGCAATCTTTCGAGGACCATTTTCACGTGTTTCCGATGTTCAGATTCCGATGAAGAATAAATGAGGATGTCGTCAATGTAAACAACAACACACACATCTATGAGCTCTCTGAGGACATCGTTCATAAAATATTGAAAGGCGGCCGGGGCATTGCAAAGTCCGAAGGGCATGACCTGATATTCAAATAGCCCATACTTGGTGCGGAAGGCCGTCTTCCATTCATCGCCCTCTTTTACTCGTACCAAGTGGTAAGCTCCTCTAAGATCCAGCTTTGTATATATGCATGCTTTTCTGACTTGGTCCAGGAGTTCAGGGATCAAAGGTAACGGATATCTATTCTTAACGGTGATCTGGTTCAGGGAGCGATAATCTTTACAAGTTCTAAGGTCTCCTTCCTTTTTTGGAACGAAGAACATAGCTGAAGAAGCAGGGGACTTGGAAGGACGAATAAACCCATTTGCCAGGTATTGATCCAGGTATTGTCGAAGGTGAAGGTTCTCAGGCTCGGTGAGGGCATACATTCTACTACAAGGAGGAGTAGATCCAGGTATCAGGTCTATCTGGCAGTCATAAGACCTATGAGGAGGTAGAGAGTTAGCCTGATCCTTCCGGAAAACATCTTGGTATTCTAGGTATTCGGGAGGTAACTGGGGAGTCTCTGAAGAAATTGCTGCCAGTGCAACACCAGGTGGAGGGTGACAAGTAGAGACACATTCTGGAAACTGGATCGTTCTTGCTCGCCAATCGATCAGAGGATTGTGTTTCTCTAACCAAGGTATTCCTAGAATAATCTGAAACTGAGGGGCCTTGATCACATCGAACACAATCTTCTCATGGTGTCCATCTTGACTTAGTAGCGTCACTTCTTGAGTGGTATGCGTTACTGGCCCGGAGGCTATCTCCGTACCATCCACCGTAGTAATGACGTCCTTTACAGCCTTGGGACAAAGAGTTAGATTCATCCTCAAAACCATTTCATGATCCACATAATTGCCGATGGCACCGCTGTCGACGTAAGCTTCAATTGCATGTAATCGATCCGGATTATCAGGGCTAATGAGGACCATAGGTATCACGAAATGCGAGGTCACGGAACTGGTTTTCACGCTCGGCAAGAGGACCTCTATTCTTGTTGGGCGAGGTCATTTCCCTGCTCAGAGTTTGTAACTTTGGTAACTGCAGCTCCTACTGCCTTCTTGGCAGGTTTCACCGGACAGTCTCGAAGAAAGTGCCCTGAGTTTCCACAATAGAGGCATAATTGCAACTGTTTTCTCCTTTCCCGCTCCTTTTGTGTTAGAGGACCTTTCAGACCCCCTATTTGCATGGGTTCCCCGGAGTCTACTCCTTTGGAAGGAGTTGGCGGTTTGGAAAATACTTGAGCATCAAACTTGGAACGATCGGCCTTCCTGTTCTGCAGTCTGTGATCTATTTGAATGACTAAGTCTATATAGTCCGAACAATCTTGTGGGGGATTCACTACTTGGGCTAACACATCTTTGAGCTCTCCACGTAGACCTCTATAAAACAGCGTAATCCTTTTGTCCTCAGGCCATTGAGTTTCCACTATCAGTCTGTTGAAAGACGCAATATAAGCCAAAAGGTCTTGATTACCTTGTCGCAACGAAAGAAGCTCATTGTCCAAGGCCTGCCCCTGTGAATGTCTTGCGAACAGTTTTTCCATACTGAGCTGAAAAGCTTGAAAATCACGGAGGACCGGATCATCTTGATTTACTAGAGGGATCGACCAGTCTGCCGCATTGCAACTAAGGTACGAAAGCACGAAAGCTACTTTAGCTTGATCAGTTGGAAAGGCTGCTGGCCGGCATAAGAAATGCAACCGGCACTGATTGATAAATACTGCAAACCTCTTTGGGTCACCAGAAAATCGTTCGGGCGGAGCCAGAGGTACATTCCCAGGTAGGTTGATCTGCACTGGATTCATAGAGGATGTAGAAGGAAGATTTCCCCCAGATGCGGGTAACGGGGTCTGTCCGGCTTGTGACTGTAGCAATTGTCTAGCAAGATCATCTGTTCGCTCCTTGGAAATAATCAGTTCCCTTCTTAGAGCGTTCGTTTCCTGACGGGCTGCATGCACTTCTGCCCTTAGTTCCCCAAGTAACTGGGCTAGTTGGTCGGTATCCGAGGTTTCCATAGCGCCTGGACGGGAGTTTTGTGGTAGGCTTTGTGTTCTGTAACGCTCACCTGATTCCCGTAGAGGCGCCGGTCTTGACTGGGCGTATACCGTATCTTCAAAGGTGATGTGTAACACACGGCTGGCTCTTTGGGCTGGACCTCTGGGCACTGTATGTCTGACTCGAAGGGTAAGATGTCTTAGGTAAGTGAACGCCGTGCTCTCCATCTGCCTCGGGGCAGGGTGCTGTAACCAGTTTCTTCACTGGATAAGGGGAGCAGGCCTCTTGACTTCAGAGGACTGCTGTCCGTCGTTTACTGCACGAACGGTAAGTTTCGAGTAATTCTAATGTCTTTAAAGTCTTTAGTAATGATGTCTCCTGTTTTGCAGGGTTCCGGCGATGGTGGATGACGGGCTGAAGTGAGTTGAAGATGGAGCCCGTGTGATGAATAGAAGCGCCTGGAAGCACGTAAGTAAGCGCTTGTTGCCTGCTTCACGATGCGCTCTACCTGTCTTTTTATTTTGCAGGTACAAGTTCGGAGCGGCTGCAGGGTGCCGGAATACCCACTGGGTTAGATGTGGAAAGGAGTAATGGCACGTGAGTATTAAAGTTCCCCAATGTCTTTAAACGCACCTTGTTTTGTCTTTCAGATGCGGGATGCAGCGCCGAAGGCCTCCGGAGCGTGCGAAGAGTTGGTAAGCTTTTGTCTTTCAGATGCCGGAATGCAGTGTGAAGACATTCCGGAGCGCACGAAGAGTAGGTAAGCCTTTGTCTTTCAGATGTCGGAATGCAGCGCGAGGCGTTGGTGACAGCCGATGCACCAGGTAAGTGAAGAGCTGTCACTGAAGACCGTAATGCTAACCTGTTCTTTCTTGTCTTTATAGGTGTTGCTGAAGACTGGATTCGGGATGGTAAGCCTTTTTCCTTAGGCCCAGGATCAGATGCAGAAGACACGGTGAGCGTTCTGCTGCAGAGGATGCAGAATAACACAAAGCAAGATTCATCCATCGGGTGTGGTTTAAATAGCCTCCTGTAGTGCTTAGGTGTCTCCTTCCACAGCCACGCCTAGGTAAGAAAAGAGTTCCTGCTTTCCAGAAGAGTTCCAGTGTTCTGAACCTAGGGAGTGGCTCCTGCCCCACCCAACAGGAAAAGTAGTTCCAAACAGAAGAGGATCAGAGGCTCAACTGGCAGGCAAGTAAGCAGCATGGTCTGCTGCAGGTAAGTCCACCCAAGCATTAGGAGCCCGGCGCTTCCAGCGCTGGGACTGGGCATATTTATGAGCCTGGTGCCACTGGCGCCAGGACTGGGTCCAAAAGGTCCCAATTGGGACTGGTTGGCACTCGGAACCTGGGTTATGGATCTGCTTCCAAGGGAGTTGGGAAAACCCTGACCTTTTGGAAGCAGAGATCATGACAGTACCTTAGATGAAGAAGAATGCTGTAGCTGAGGCGGTAGTTCCTGGCAGTTCCTTCAGGCTCACGGTTCCTGAAGTGACTGTCGGACTGACAAGAAGGAGGAAGACTGGAGGGTCCTGTGCTGCCCAGGGAAGAAGCCCGCAGCAGAGCAAAGCGACAAATAAAAAGTGCGCTCCTTAAAAGCACAAAGGGACTCTCTCAAGCTGGCTATCCGGTTTCCTGTGGCACAACAAATTCAACCAGGCTGAAGAGGGAGGTCCAGGGGCTTTGTGAGCTGGTTCGTCCTACCAAGCTCAAGGGGAAAAGACTCCTTGCGGATCTCCTCTGTCGATGAAGTTTCAGCCGATTCGGGCCTGCAGCAAGGCTTCACCGGGATGTCCAGTAGTTGCAGCAGTCGTCTTCCTTCAGCTCCTCATTGGTTCTTTCGTTCCAGTGGCGGCTCTGCCTTCCAATTCCCAGAGACCTGTCTTTAAGCAGTTTTCCCCCATTCACACAGCCTGGCTGTCAATCACACAGCAGGGGGGGCTGTCCTGGCAGGACAGCCACCTAGCCAATCAAACTAGAGTGCTACTTCGATCTCCAAGGGGACCCTGTGCAGGGGGCCTAAAACTTCTCCCTCACATCCTGTCCACCCAGACACTCAGGCGCCTAAGGAGGGCTTCTGTGTAGAAGCCCGCCAAAGGACTGCAAAAAAAGGAACCAAACCTGGTTTGGAGTGCAGAGTAAAACATGAGAAAGACCTTTACAAAAAGAAATGGCGAATAAACCCAACCGGAACCAAATAAAATTAAAAGGGATCCAGCGGATTAAAGTTCAAGGCTACCACCATAGCCGCTAACAATACCGAGGCTATTTTCATAGCTCGCTGTAAAATAAAAATGGTAATTACCACTGCCACCAGCCAAATCTTAGAGAAAGGGGAACGAAATAAGGTTCCATGAGAAACAGACAAAAAGGGATAACTATTAACCCTTTCCAGTACTCTATGGAAAATAGCTTGTACTGGGTCTGTAAATTTAAAAAGACTAGTAAAGTCAATGGCAACTTTGCATGTTTTGGGAGACAGAAGTCAGTCCCAGAAAATGGAGTTTTAAAGTGGGAAGTCTAAAAAGACAACCCTGTGTCACTGCACTAAAGGTGCTGTGTGACACACGGTAAAAAGATGATGCCTATGGAGTAGGTGAGACTCCATAGTCCATGAGCACAAAATGTATAACACACAGCAAAAACACATGTAAGAGTGAGAAAAAAGGCTTGCACTGTTACAGGGGGAAAAAAAGAATCCTAGAAATCCTGCAAAGCTGCTGAGGGGCTCAGTAGGTAAGGGAAATTAGCCATTCTGGAGAATTCTCCCTAACACTCACCACAATATGGTGCTGGTTCCAGGCTTGATGGTTCCCTTTTCTCTTCCTGCAAAGGTGTATTGTCTGAAAGGAACAGGACATACTCCCAGAGGGTGGGGTAGGAGACAGTACTTCAAGAAAAGTGCTGCCAGCACAAAGGGAACGTTACAGCAGGGGGATAATGAATAGATTATTTTTGATCACACAGACATGAGAGGGGTCGATTATAGTAGATTTGGGAGAGGACCTTTTCCCAGAGCAATGGTACCACCATCATGGAAATGTTTAGGCACCCCTTTGTCCAGTGCCCACTCCTACCTTCCTGCAGATAAAGCACTGTGGAAGCTGACATCAGAAGGCAAAAACTCTTGCCACAACAGCTGAGATTGGCCCCATACAAAAGGCCTGTGATGGACCACTCCACTGTGGCAAAATGGCTATATAAGGGGTTAGACCCCTGCACCTCCTTATTTGAATGTTTGCACTGAAATGATATTGAGTCACCACTCTGCCCAAAGTTCCCTGCTATTGGGGTGAAGGTAAGGACTTCTGAGGAAGGCGAAAGACCTTCCTACTAGACCTTTCAGGGAACTATTGGAGTGACATGCAGTGGAAGAGCCTGCCTCCTGCTGAAACACTGGTATTCAGGACACTTCCCACTAAAAGTGGCACACCTGTGAGTGTTCAGTTGCACCCTTGCTTCCTTAGAAGGGCAAAATAAAGCACCTAACTTTCCTTCTAATACCTTGGGCAGGGCCCCACAGCAACCCGCTAAAAGACCCAACAGAGCTGCCGTTGGCATTTTGTGCTTTCAAACTGCTTTGATCATTTTCGAGCAACCCACTCGACCATTGCCTGCCTGTTCTCCAACTTCTTTGAGGCGATCGCCACTGCAGGACCTCATTGCATCACTGCACCCAGTCGAAACGGCTCACTGTTGCAATTGAATCTATTTGTTGTGACAACTCTTAACTTTTGAACCACAATGTTCCATGCATCACCTGTTGCCAACCATCCTTCGAGTCTCAAACCGATTGCCACTTGTTGAAGAGCACTGTGTTTGCCTCTATTTTAACCAACTTAACTGTCTCAATGACAATTTGATCACTTGGAAAGGGTACAAAATGTGGCTCAAGACTGTCTGGACCCATGAAGAAGATGTAAGGTATACATGGTGGTTATGTCCCTCTAGCCTGGTTTTAAGGACCCTCATGAAAGTTGAGACACCCATGTCACCTTTTTAAAAGACATACACTTGAACTTGAACATTTCTGCAAAGCCAGTTACCAAAATACTCCTTTATTTATACCTATAGTGCCCCTTTTCAACCAGATGTCTGTATATCTACAGTATTTCATTACAGGGTGGTTTGTTAGTGCTTTTATTAGATTGTGTCTCCTTTTGTTTTGATTAAAGTCTTGTATTTTGTATAGGACCTTGATTGAACTTTTCTTTTATTTTGGTACCACAATACTGTTGTTGTTGAGGATGCTTCCTTGCTGGCTTACACCCCTCTTGACATGTATAGCCTGCTCTTGGCCCCATGCTAGATGTAGCATTCATGCTGTGTCTGTTTCACTTTCATGATTGAGATGACTGCAGGTTTAATATTAGTGTGGGGCTGACTAGGATTTTAGAAACCACTACTCATCCTTGTACTCCTGCACAGCAGTAGTCATTTGGTCAGTTACGGGCACCTGACTTCTGCGCGTGTTTTTAGTTATAACCTGACATGCTTTGTCTTCCCTCCAGAAGCTAAGTCAATGTTAAGCTGACCTTCATGTCTCCAATCCCTCCCCATTGCCTGCCTTCAGCAAGTGGGGGAGGTACCAATAACCCCCATTCCTTGTCTGCATGCCCCCTTCCTCTAGAATATTTCCTCTCTCATGCATAGTAGACCCCTGCAACCCACCTGTCAAATACACCACCCATGCCTGTTCCCCCCCACTTACGCTTACCTCAGTGAGTTTATGTTTCTCTGATGTTCATTGGGTTCCCCCCCAGACCAGCCTCATATATTTCCTGGACACGCTGGCACCACATTCAGAAAAGGCAGCATTTTTTTGCCGAATCAGGCAGTTCCATCCCATGCACTGTGTGCTCTGCACGGACCTGTGTTCTCACCACCTATTGAGTGTTATCTCTTAGATGCACTCCCGTTTCAACAACCACTTCGTGTCCGCTTGGGCTCTTCGGGCCCTGGTCAGGACCATGCTGAGTCTGAACTCACAGTTCAATGTGTGAACATGCCTCTTGGCATGTGCAGTCCCACCCTCATAGGTACCACTCATCCTACCAATTAGACAGGGCTCCAATGGCAGAAGTGCAGCGCAATGTGGGGAAGGACATCCCGACATATTTGGGGCTGTACTATCAGATCATGTGCATTGCCATATGGGGCACCATGGCTCCCCTGTCTCTTGGTGGCATAATCCTCCTTTAATAGTGTAACAAGTAACAATTTAACAGAAGGAGCCGTATTCTGGGACTCTTTTGCTCTACCCCGCTGGGGATTAAATAAGTAAAAATGTTGTCAGATACACCTCTGTCAAGGATATGGAAGAAAGGAAATCTTTGAAGTCTGCCCCATTGCGCACTCCTTTTCCCATTATCATATATGGCGCTCACCTGTCATGGTGTAAACGTCAGAAGCTGTACCTGCACATACACAAACACACAGGTTCTATGTTGATTCCGCGCAGGCCAATTTGATCGAAACCAGGTTGCCAGGGTTGACCAGAGGTCACGGTTTTGTCAGGACTGAGCCGGAATTTAGTTCTCTGTCCCCCTTTCTCAAGAGCATGTTTCCACTGGAAACTGCAATGCTCCCAGTTGTCTGTAGTAGTAGGAATGCACAATCTCGCATGGACTACATGATGCATTTTACAATTTAAGATAGTGTTAGTTTGTGATCAATGAATATGTATGTATTTGAACAGTAACACTTAAACACCCTTCTCCTACAAACGCTGTTGAAGTGTAGTATCTTGTAAGCTGCTTTCAAGAGTTAGTCCTATTTTTATGTTAGTTGCCCTATCCCGGTTTTTCATTTTTTTTAATCTGTTCACCCTAGAGAAGCCCTGAACAACAATGTCTCTAAAGCAGTGACCCTTATCATGGGTAAGGCTGTACACCATTGTTACGTGCCTTAACATCTATCTCTCCTTCCTTTAACTGACAACATCCCCCCTTCCTCCCATGAGCAAGCTCACTAGTGTGTATTGCGTCTCCCTATCTATCACTCATACCATGGAAGCAGCCACACCTGCATGCTGGTATACTTTTGAACGTATTCTTCCACCTACTGTGCCGGGAGGAACACAGGTTTGAATCCCGGTCCCACACTGAGAAACTGGTCTCTGGTATGACGTGCATTATAAAAGATTAATGAATTCATTAATTACTGGCTCAGCTCCCGCTGCAGCCTCGTTCTGTTGGATGGAATCCCAGAGCAATCGCAGGAGACTTGTCAAGTCTCTACCTCTGACCCGCTTTCGGGAGCCAGTCAGAGCCAATGCACCCCAGACGCCAAATCATCTGTGCTAGATATATGTGTGTATATATATATTGATTGATTTATTTATTTATATATGTATTATTTATATATATAATATGCAACACGAAGAAAACGTGTTGGGAGGAAAGGCATTTTACGTGCAAATCGGTTTCTATGGTCATAGGCATTTGTAAAGAATGTCTGAGAAATGTGTTTTTAGGGAATGTGAAATATCCTGCAATGTTTAAGGAAAAGTGCGTTCTTAAATGCGTAAACAGAAAATTGCACCCGTAAATAATTAATCTTAGCCATATTGCTTGGTTACTTTCATGATTAGGACACATGCTAGATTGTCTCTGGAGAAACATTTCTCTAAAAAAAAGGCTGTAACGCAATGCAGTGATGCTATGAACCTCAATGGCAAGCACAGTCTTTACAACATTTTGGGTGGCAGTAGATAAAAGTGGCAGTCGCAATTTGCGCTGCGCGCAGTTCTCACAAAGTAGTGTTATTGTAACATGTTTCTCAGCCACACAAAATATGTCATGCAGTCCAATGCGCCTTGGGAAATAAACTCGTAATCACTGCTTCAGGGCAAATGCAGTGACCTGAAAATCTCTCCTGTGGGAAATACCTGTTTCAAAAAACACGTAATCTGGGAGACAGTTTTCTGTGGGAAGCAATGTTCTGTAAGAATACTTCTGGGGCAATCTAGTGTTCTTGATAAGTTAGATCTATTGAAATGCAGCCTTCTGGGAAGGTGTGTCTTGGAAGCACAGTGACTCTGGGAAATGGAACATGGTAAGCATATGGTATTGGTTATAGAAAAATTCAATTAAATAATAATCAATTTGTGAATTTGTGCTTTTTAGCCAATGCTCTATCAACTCTTTCAAGATGCCACGCACCACGAAAGCCTGCCTTTATACACCTTCTCGAAAAACACAATGAGCCGGATTTGCGTATGTTTTCTTTTATTTTGTGTGCCATTTGCGCACACATATAAACCAAAAAAATCACATGTGGGTGGTGATATACAGAAGTGACTTTGCAGGATTTGTGGGAAGGAGGTGTTCCAAGGGAGGGGCACCCGCAGTTTAGGGCATTTCACTGATTCACAAAAGGATGAGGTCTGAAGTGCGGACATCCCTGCAGTGATTTCCCCTATACAGTGTCTTCCTGGTCATGTGAAAGGCAGAGAGAAAAGCACAGTGCCTGCCGGGGGCTGCACGGATATTTGGAACCATTTCACATCCCTAGATGAAGCCACTTGGGCTTTCCAGGAGGGTTTCCCTCATTGGTGTACATTTCCAGCCTTCAGACATTTAAAAACACACCGCAACTGAATCTTTAATGCAGTCCCAAAACATATTGTTGTGGCTCCTCGAACTCCCTGTGCGTCCTCTCGCTTCCGCTCCTTCTCTCTTCTTGCTCCACTTGCATGGAATTCTCTTCCCACGGACATCCGAGAAACAGTCCACACGACTTTGTTCAAAACCAAACGCAAAGCATACCTCCACGCCTCCGAGTTACCCTCTTAACCTACCTGTCATCTGCCTGCTAGCAAAACATGTGTCCCGCACCTCTAACGTGCCTCTGTCCCTCACTTCCTCCACTGTAGCACTTCACCCATCATGGTCACATCCCGAGCACAACTGGCCGTACTGCCCACCTGCACTTAAGCATTTCCAATGTTCTTTGTCCCTAATCTATGTATGTCCACTTATGTATTGTCCCCGATGACTGTTCCATTTACCCCCCTCCACAACCTGGCCAGAATGTCCCTCAAACTCACCCCGTTGCAAGAAGCTCACAGCTTTCCATAAGATCTGATTTCTTTTCTATTGTATGTTATTTTGTGATCAAAAGAGCATTGTTCCTCCTGTATGTAAATAAATTAAATAAAATTAAAATTAAAAACACATGGATAGGCCGCTGAGTACGGCCCCCAGGCTTTTGCCCCCAATCGATCACTGCATGTGTAGGTTTATTACTAACTCTGCACTTAGATATGCATAGTGGGGTTTGCTGAGGGTCAGTAATGCCTGCCGACCCCCACCCAAACCTGACTCAAAGTTGCCAATTAGGGATTTGCGTTTGGGGAGTCGTGGGGGCAGAATAAGGGGGGCATTTTACACCACGCGTTGCATCCTCGGGGCATTTTCATTAATCAAGCCCAATGCCATGACATTTCTTCTGACACACAGTGACCGACACAACAGTTTTTAAAAAAGAATGTTTTTTTCCCATAACAATAATTCAACTATTGTGTCGATTGCCGATAAAATTACACATCTAATAATGATGTACGGTGTATTGATGCAATTGCTTGGCTCCTCGTGCTCATACTGGGATTGAGGAATAAGCAGAATAGTGTTTGTAGGAACTTGATATGTGTCCCAAAACTGTGTGCGTTTACACTGTGTGTTTCCTTCCATTTCTGCTCATGCTGAGCCGCGTTTCTGGTACTGGGAGGAATCGGCTGGGAATCTACATCTATTTGGGAATTTTGAGAATGATCAGAATTTTGAGTAAACCGTAATGGTATTCTTAGTTTCAGCTGCAAGTTAATTGACGCTGCATTATACTATTTTTGAGTTACTGTATTGGTTTCAGCAGACACTGCTGAAACATGACCCAAGAATTTAAGAGCAGTGGTAGTTTCTGCACCTACCAGACTGCTGTGGAAGGTGCACAGGACAAAAGAGGCATAGATGCAGCAATGATCCTAAAAATACTAGCCATGGAAGTTGTGCCTCTTGCTCAGACTAGGCTTCCAGTTGCGGCCTGTGACCTGTGTGTGCATTGTTCCCATGGAAGCTGGGACTGGACACCAAGGGGTTATGTTTCCTCGTAAGAACAGTGGCATAATTAGATTCCATTGGTCAGTGTTTCTGTAATGCAGTGACACAGTTCTCCTCTCAGAGGGTAGTGTTGTGCCATTGTCCCAGGAGAACCCACCAGTGAGTGACACGAAAACAATCCAGTTTAAGCCAATCATGTCTTTATGAAGGTATGAAGGCAGAGTGACTTCAAAAGAAACTATTTCATTTTTTAAAATAAATATACATTTTGTTTAGGGTGCCTCTCCCATGACATGTGCTTGCGGGACCATGAGTGACACGAAAACAAGCCAGTTTAAGCCAATCATGTCTTTATGAAGGCAGAGTGACTTCAAAAGAAACTATTTCCTTTTTTACATTTTGTTTAGTGTGCCTCTCCCATGGCATGTGCTGGCGGGACCTCTGCTCCACAGGGGCTGCAGGGGCCCCCGCTATGCCAGTGATTCTAGTAAGAGGAGCAGAGCTATGTCCCAGGCCTTTAGTAGACCTCCTACGGCCTCCTCCCCAGATGTGGGGAGGGGCCCTCGAGCATACAACGCCCAGATGCTCTATTTGTGTGGCTTTATCTTGGAAAATGTACATTTCTAGAGGGAAAATACCTGTCAGCAGTGAGGTGAGACTGAGGGCCTAATTCATGGAACATTTAGAACAGAGTAAAGTGAATTTGCACCTCCAATAAACACACTCCACTGGGTCTAATTCACAGAGCGGTGCAAAGTGTATTTTTGCGCAACAGAGTCCCTTTACACTGCACAGTACTCTGTGTACCACATCCAATGGGCCTAATTCCCACAGAAAAAGCACTAAGTGCACTGACTGACAGAAAGTTAACGATTGCCTGGATTAATATCTTTAAGGGAAAGAGAAATGGCTTGGACGCCTCCTGACCTTAACATCAATCAGTGCAGGAGTTCAGTGGCTACCCATGCAAACTCCCTTATGGTTAGTAAGGTATTTGGGTTTGTGCTTGGGAATCCAACGAGGGATTTCTGGAGGCTCATTGGCTCTCAAGTGATGATGATGATGGTGTTGATGGCAGAGGCACTGGACATGTGATGCTGAACAATGAAGAATCTATTCATGCGAAGTGCCCAGCGGGTGATACAAAATGGTTTGTGCATGGCATTGAGTGTCGTTCAGGTGCTATAGCCTACTTCCTTATTGTTGCACCATTTATTGAAGACTCCCAGAACATTTTGATGGGAGCAGGAACTAGACTGATCACATTGTGGGTAGTGCTGGGTGTTCGGTGCGCTACAGCAAGCTTGTAACCCAATTTGATTAAGGGCACAGAGGATTGTGTCATAGTTGCCACTGGTTAAGTATAGTGCATTTTAGCCAGGCTGGATCTCAGAGGTTTTCTCCATGCACAGTCCAGTCCATTTCTACATATATTCATTGTGCAGTTATTAAGAAATTTAATTTTGAGCCTGCACCAGGGATGTCATTTAGAGGTTTGTTTGTTTTGTTTGTTTGTTTATTTATTTGGTATAGCGCAAAACCAAACCCGAAGGGGTAGCTGGGCGCAGACAGTACAAGGATACTTGAGAACTTGGCTACAGGAAAAATACAGTTATACAGTTTATATTACTAACAAAGTTGCATGTACAAGAAAATGCAAAAACAACAGTTCAGGTTGGTTAATCAGATATCAGATCATATAGTTACAGGCATCTGGGTCTCTAGAGCAGGTGGCAATGGAACGGTAAGCTAAGTGTCGTTGGAACGTATCCAGGTGAGGACTTTCCGCCTGAAGCTTTGGTAAGGTTGGTCCATTCTAAGATCCAGAGGGAGTTTGTTCCAAGTTTGCGCAGCTATGACCGGAAAACTGGAGCCGCCAGCTGTACTCTTTTTATATATAGGCACCACTAATGTATAGGCGTTAGTCATTCTAGTAGGGCGGTTAGAGGATCTCTTGTTGACTCTGTTTACCAGGTAAGGGGGAGCTATATTGTTAAGACATTTGGAGGTAAGGGAGAGTGTTTTGAGGGCAATCCTGTCTTTGATTTTTAGCTAGTGGATATTTTTCCTAGAGGTGGAGATATGCGCTCTATTAGGAATATTTAAAGCTACTCTAATAGCGTTGTTTTGGAGAGTTTGGAGTTTATCAAGGATATACTTGTTAGATCCTGCATATAGGGCATTACAGTAATCCAACTTGGATATGATGAGTGCATTAGCTAATGTAATGCAACTAGTCTCAGTTAGAAATGGTCTGCATGCTCGGATCAATTTACAAGTATATGCAGTGGAAGATGCTAGTGAGTTAGTTTGTTTCTTGAAGGTGAGCGCTGAGTCGAGATAGACCCCGAGGGTTTTTACTGCAGGCATCACTTTGATGACATTATTGTCGATGTTGAATGAGGCATAGTTTGGGTCAAGTTTTTTGATGGCCAGCTCTGAGCCGAGGATCAGTAACTCAGTTTTGTCGTCATTCAAGCAGAGGCCGTGAGAGGCCATCCATGCCTGAATGAGGAGATATATCTTATTTACTAAGGCTGTGTCTTCCAAGAAGTTGCCCGAAAGGGGGATAAGGATTTGAGTGTCATCTGCGTAATTAGTGTAGATGATACCCAATCTGTCCAACTTGTCAAACAAGGGCTTAGTAAAGATGTTATACATCGTCGGAGATACACATGATCCTTGAGGGACACCGCATGAGACTTGTGTGGGATCAGCGGCTGCTAGGGGGGAGAAGACTCTCATTGTCCGGTTTGCAAGGAAGGATTGTACCCAGGTTATGGCATCACTTGAAAAATGAGCGGCGGATCTGAGGTGATTGCATAAGACTGCGTGATCTACCAAGTCGAAGGCCGCGGATAAGTCAAGGAGGAGTAGCATAGCTGATTTGCCATTGTCCTTCAACTCGTCAATTTGGGTCTTGAGGTCAATCAGGGCTGTTTCAGTACCATGAAGGGGACGGAAGCCAGATTGCTGTGAGCCTAGTAGATTGTTAGTTTCTAAGTAGTCCTGAATTTGCAGGTACGCTACTCTGTCAATAATTTTAAGCAGAAATGGGACAGTGGTGATAGGTCTGTAATTTGTCGGTATTGCGGGGTCAAGTGTTTGTTTTTTTAGCAAGGGAAGCACCCAAGATTGCTTGAGGTTATTGGGCACTAGGTTAGACTTAAAGGATGCATTGATAAGTTTAGAGATGAAGGGGGCTATGTCTCTAGCTGCATCTTTTATAATGTGGGCGGGGCAATTGTCACCTTTGCAGTTGGAGGGCTTTAGAGATAGTATGATTTTTTCTGTCTCCAATATAGATATTTGTCTGAAGCTAAATGGGTGAGGGGTGTTAGGCTGGTTTGGGAGGAGCTGTGGCTGAGGTGTAGGCTCCATTGGCAGGAGCAGGGAAGCTTTTTTGTTGGCAATTTTGGTTCGGAGCAAGCTAATTTTGTCCGCCAGGGCATTTTGTATATTAGTGCACCAGAGCTTATTTTTAGGAATGTTATCAGTCGGGGGTATGGGTGATTCCATTTCACGAGGATGGAGAATAGCTCCTTGGTATCTGATTTGGCCTTAGATATTCTATCATTAAAGGTATTTCTTTTAGTGCTTATGATTTCCTTTTTATACTGTTCGGCGAGAGTGGCTAATTTAATTTTAAATTCTAATAAATATTTTAATTTTGTTCTCCTCAGTGGGTGAGTGTTGCCAAATTGACTGCAGCTTTCTTTTTTGAATTATGAGGTCTTTCAGGTGTGGTGTGAACCAGTTGTTTAGGTGACAAAGTTGTTTGCTTTTGCATGTTTTGGTAGGGGCAATCAAGTCAAGTGCCTTGATCATCGTGCTGTTATAGGCTTCCACAAGCGACGTAGGGTCTGTGATGTTATCTAGATTGTCGAGAGTAGGGAGGAGGTGGGGTAGGAGTTGTTCTGCTGTGATTTTTTACTTCTGGTAGGGAGAGGCGGGGCCATAAGTATAGGTTTGGGTCGGATAAGGTCAAATGAGGCATTGAATATAATTAAATAATGGTCAGTCCAGGATTGTGGCACTATGTTGGTAATGCTAATGTTGCAATTCTGATCAGCAACCCAGTCTAGGGTTCTGCCTTTGGCATGAGTAGGGGAGGAGACTTTTTGTGTTAGGGCGTAGTCATTCAGAAGTGAGGCAATGGATAGGGCGTGTTTGTCATTACAGTCATTAAAGCCCAAGTTGAAGTCTCCTAGTAATAGAATTTGAGCGTGGTCTTTAGTATTATTAGTTAGGATACTTGTTAGGTCGTCTTCAAAGGTTCCTAGTGGTCCGGGTGGTCTGTAGATGACATACATGGTGAGGGTGCGGTTACAAGAAAGGTGAAGTTTAGCAGTAAGGAGTTCACATGATGAAAATAGCAAGGTAGTAGCTAATCTGATGGGCAAGGTCGATTTATGGATGATAGCTAGGCCACCTCTTTTGGTGTTGGGTCTATCGACTCTTAGTAGTTGGTAGCCGTCAGGTATAGCTAGCATGATGGCAGGGCCAGCCGCCTCATGGAGCCATGTTTCGATTATGACTAGTAGGTCTAAATTCTCATTGGTTAGAGTGTCCAAGATCTCTGTAGCGTGGGCTACCATGGATCTGGCATTGATGAGAGATCCAGTTAGAGAAAGGGTGCTAGTTGGTTTAGTCGAGGGAAGTGGTTTATGTTTAGTAGGGGTGACTCTTTGTGCAGGTGACTGGTTAGTAGTTATGGGGGCAGGGTGGAGAGTGGCAGATTTGAGGTATTGTGAGCGTTTGTTAGCTAGATCAATATAGCCTCTATAGTTGTGGTGGGATGATGGTTCATGAAGACGGGACAATCTTGCCCTCAGTCTCGCGTTTCTGTCCTTAGGAGGGTATGAGGCAACGGATGCAAGTGCCATGGTAGTGAGGAGGCTCAGTGCAAGGTGTAAAGTTTGGTGTTGGGTGAATTTCATTATGGTCGTAGGCAGGGAGAATTTGCTGATAGGCAAGTCCAAATTCGGGCTATAAGTGTAGTCTAGTGCTGCGTGCGAAGGCAAGTAACTATGTAAGTAATGGCACTTCAGTAACAGGGAAGTCTAGGCAATCTATTAAGAGACCGTATAATGGTGGTTGGGTAATCTAGGCAAGTACAAATGGACTGGGACCTAGGTAGGCAGACAACTGGCCAGTGCAAATGGTGGCAGACTAGGCAGGTATAGCTGAGCTAACTAGGGCAGTGTATCGCCTAAGTACGTGAGTCACAGTGCAGCCAAAAACACATTGGGGTGCATAAAGTAACTAGGGCGGTGTTTTACCTAATGACAACCATAATGCACAGCACAAATAAGGGGCATAGCACAAATCAAGTGTGATCTATTGGCGACCATAAGGCACAACACAAATCAGAGGCACAAGTCAGGTGTGGTCTGTTGGTGACCATAGGCACAGCACAAAACAAGTGTGGTCTGTTGGTGACCATAGGCACAGCACAAAACAAGTGTGGTCTGTTAGCGACCATAAGGCACAGCACAAGTCAGAGGCATAAAACAAATCAAGTGTGGTCTATTGGCGACCATAAGACATAACACAAATCTGAAGGCACAAGTCAAGTGTGGTCTGTTGGCGACCATAAGGCACAGCACAAATCAGAGGCACAAGTCAAGTGTGGTCTGTTGGCGACCATAAGGCACAGCACAGATCGGATGTCGTCTAATGGCAACCATAAGGCACAACACAAATCAGGTGTAGACTATTGGCGACCATAGGCACAGCACAGATCAGATGTGGTCTAATGGCGACCATAAGCCACAACACAAATCAGAGGCATAACACAAATCAAGTGTGGTCTATTGGCGACCATGAGGCACAGCACAAATCAGAGGCACAAGTCAAGTGTGGTCTGTTGGCGACCATAAGGCACAACACAAATCAGGTGTAGACTATTGGCGACCATAGGCACAGCACAGATCAGATGTGGTCTAATGGCGACCATAAGGCACAACACAAATCAGAGGCATAACACAAATCAAGTGTGGTCTATTGGCGACCATAAGCACAACACAAATCAGAGGGCACAAATCAAGAATGGTCTGACGGCGACCCTAGGTGCAGCACATAATACAGTGTGGCAGGGTCTAAGTCCAGAAAAGAACATAGGCTGGGTTGGGTAGCGCCTGGGTTCGGGTAGGACACTTAGGCCAATGGAGCCGTAAGGCTACTGCTAAGTTCGAAGTCGTGCCTAGGCTGCAAAGTTGAAAGTGACATGTGCGAGGACGGTAGCAGGGTGCCAGAGCGTAGATCTAAAGGCACGAGCTGGCAGGTTGGAATGCTAAGGTGCAATTGACTATGGTGGTGAAAGCAATCATGTTACTAAAGATCTAGAGTGCGGCTGGGAGAGGCATCTGGCCTACCTTATATTTGGCATAGCACACGGGCCTCAGTCCTATCGCCTGCTACTTCTGTGGTAGGTGGAAGGAGCTCCTGCTTCTCCCTGGTGCAGCCGGAGATTTTTCTGAATGTGAGGGCTCCAGCACAGCGATTCAGTTCGGTTGGAGATGTAACTATCACAGACACCAAACAGGCAAATAAACAGGCCTTTTCAGTGAGGGCCTTCTCGGGTGGTGGGCCGGCTTCCTCCTGCCGGTGGGGGCCTGGCTATAGGAACCAGACGATGTGGGGGGCGGATGCGGATGGGACAAGAATCGTGGCTCTGGGCTCGAAAGGCTCCAGACAGGCTCACGACAGGACGCACCGCCTTGTGCAGTGTGCCTTTGGAAGTGGGCCGGCTTGAGCCGGCCGGCTCTCTATTGGTCCAAAAGTAGGATCTATGGGCCAATCAGGTGCGGATGGTAGTCCTGGTGTGTTTTTACACACGGGACTCGGTGTGAAGATGGCGGGCGGCCATTTTGCAGAGGCTAAGGGCCTCGAGTTCGCTAATGGTACTGGCTGCACTCCAGTGCTGTAGAGGCCAGATCGAATGCAGACAAAGACTCTTTTTAGAGCGCCACGCTATAAAACGAATTGTGGCAGGGGTCCGTGGATGAAATTGCAGATTTCGCGCTGGTGGGCTGCACGGATATTAATGCAGCAAAGGTGGGGCAGGAGGCCTACCTTGTGGTTTGTGTGTGCCTCAAGGCACACCACTGCTCCTGCAGTGAGGGGGGAGCTCCAGCTCCTCCGGAGGCAAAGGAATGAGTGAGTCTCCAGGCTCACGACGGGACGCACCGCCTTGTGCAGTGTGCCTTTGGAAGTCGGCCGGCTTGAGCCTGCCGGCTGTCTATTGGTCCAAAAGTAGGATCTATGGGCCAATCAGGTGCGGATGGTAGTCCTGGTGTGTTTTTACACACGGGACTCGGTGTGAAGATGGCGGGCGGCCATTTTGCAGAGGCTAAGGGCCTCTTGTTCGCTAATGGTACTGGCTGCACTCCAGTGCTGTAGAGGCCAGATCGAATGCAGACAAAGACCCTTTTTAGAGCGCCACACTATAAAACGAATTGTGGCAGGGGTCCGTGGATGAAATTGCAGATTTCGTGCTGATGGGCTGCACAGATATTAATGCAGCAAAGGTGGGGCAGGAGGCCTACCTTGTGGTTCGTGTGTGTGCCTCCAGGCATGCCACTGCTCCTGCAGTGGGGGGGGGAGCTCCAGCTCCTCCGGAGGCAAAGGAATGAGTGAGTTTCCAGGCTCACGACAGGACGCACCGCCTTGTGCAGTGTGCCTTTGGAAGTGGGCCGGCTAATTAATTAATTATTACTTGAAGCCGAATAGTTTACCCTTTGTCAATCCCCGGAATCAAGCAACAGCAGGCAGTCAGGAGGGCCGGGGCATTCCAGGAGAATTGTCTGAACGGCGTCGGTAACCCAGGGCTCCTGCAGAAGCTGCACACCATGGGAGGAAGATGAAGGGGCATCAGAGGCGGGGGCTACAGCCTGGATACCTTCACACCAGGGCACCAGAGTCACCAGAGGCAGGGACACTGGGTACTTTCCCAAACTGCATGACAATGTGTGCATGCTGGGTGCTCGCCTTGTTGCGGTGTGAAGGCGTGAAGGGCATGGAGGGCTTTAAAGAAAGGCTAATGAAGGTCAACGACCTGAGGGCCAGTGACAGCAGTTAACCTCCAGCCCCGCAATGAGAAATGCGTTTTTTTTCTTTCATTTTGCAGATTCTTTGTTTAGAAATCCTGCAGCACTGCCACAACACCGGCTTCCCGTCCAGCATTTCACCCATTTCCTCTCCAAGAATTCATTACAAGTCACCAGAGAACGGCGGGCCCAGCCAATGCAGAGTCAGCGCAGCAGCAGTCCAGCGAGCCCCCGTTTCTTCCTTTATCGCAGCCGCATGCACCAATTGTCTGTAATGTATTCAAATACTCAAGTGTTTGAAGAAAACAAAACCCTTTGAAATATGCCGTTGTTTGCAGTTGTAAAAATGTATTGTGCAGTGAACGTGCATTTATGCTTGGGGGCTATAGCATCAAACATAGTAAAGGACCTATTTTAATTTAAAAATTGCGCCTCCCTATGACATAACATACACTACTGAGAAGGATGGGGCCTGCTCTGGGGCCTGGCATGGTTGAGGCCTCCCTTCCGAATCCGACCTCCGGTGGGAGTTGATGCCATCCTCCTCCCCTCTCTTCCACCTGCCTTTGTCTGTGCTCCACGCCAAGTCCCTCGTTTTCTCTTCGTCCTTTCCGTGCCGTGCATCGCGGCGACCCAAGTTTCTCCCTGACCGAACTGACAAAATACAAACACTTTGGACAAGACAACATTTAAAGGCATAAGTGTTAAATGTCACCAGTACCTGTCAAAAAGTTTACATTACATAAGAAATAAAAGTAAACAGCACTGGTGGAACAGAACGGACAGTCGCTTTCACCACTGCTGCATTTGTGTACTCTGGGGCCCATCAAGTATTTCCATTTTAATTTTGTTCAATGCAAAACCATGTTTTTTTTAATAAGGGCATCATTCTCATGCTTATCTGGTTGCTTAATCTGTTTATAAAAAATATTCAATTTTTACCAAGATCACTGAATATGTAATGCTTTTCACTCAATACGATGTCATTCCTAATAAGCGCCTCAGTCTGTCAATGCAAATCATAGTTAGGATCTCAGCTTGGCTGTGCCCTTTGCAAAAATAATTTCCCAATTATAAAAATGTTTAATAATTACTGCAAGGCAGCAGGCCTTCCTGCTCTGCATTGGGGGATCTGGACACCTGACTGAAATCAAGCATGGCAGTAGACCTTCCTGCTCTCATGCAGGTCCAGGAGACCTGACTGAATTCATGCATGGAGGTAGAACTCCCTGCTCTTCACTGGAGGACCAGGAGACCTGACTGAAACGCCTGGCAGCACTGGCAGACCATCCAGCTCTGTACTGGAGGACGAGGAGACGTGACTGAAAGCATGCATGGAGGTAGAACGCCCTGCTCTGCAATGCAGGTCCAGGATACCTGACGCAAATCACGCATGGTGGCACTGGCAGACCTTCCAGCTCTGTGCTGCAGGACCAGGAGACCTGAAAAGACACCTGGCAGCACTGACCTAGTCAAAATAGAAATGCTCATGCTTTGCATCAGCGTTTCCCCATTTTTGTTGTATTTCTTTTGATCTTTTAACAAGCTTTTAATAAACTTAGTGAGATCTATATGCCCATTTAATAAACATGAATATTCATGCCATAGATTGTCTCCTTATTTTATTTAATGAAATGTTGTTTATTATGTTCTAAAACATATTTGTTTAAAAAAACAACTATTCGGCTCACTATTCGGCTCCGGCCGAATAGTTGACAAACTATTCGGTATCCGGCCGAATACTAAATATGCTATTCGGTACAGCCCTAGTTCAGATGACATCACTTCCCGTCAGAAGATCAAGGGTCAAGGTCATGGGTCGTGTGATGTCACTTCTGCTACCTCCGGCCTTTTTGTGAAATGATGTCCCTGGCCTGCACGACTGTGAATACATGAATAGAATAGTGAAATCGCAGTCTTTATTTCTGCTTATCACACGGCTGTTGATTGCTGTTGATTTCTTTTGCAATTGCAGTTGATCCTATTCCTTACATGAAACTTATAGGGCACCTAGTAGTCCGACATGTATCCGCATGGCACGGGAAGGCACATTTCTCTCACTCATATTATTATTGATGTCACTGTCCCATAGTGCAGCTGCAGAGAGCGTGCACGGCTTTCTCCCCCCGCGTATTTCCCTCAGGTCTCGTTTGGCTGCTCCTTTCCCCTTAGCAACAAGTTTGCATTTAATCCACAATGTAAAGGGGGCTTAAAGAAGTTACCAAGAAAGCTGAACTAAGAACAATAGCAAAGGAAGAAAGCAGGAAACGTGATTGCTGATCGGCGCCAATAGTAATGGCGGCTGACGGCGTCCAGAATGAAGAACTTCATAGCTCACAAACTGGTGGGGCAGGAGAAAGTGTGAAGGGGATGGAGATGCCGAACACATGAAGGAGCAGCTGGGAAATGAATAATAAGAGCAAACCGGAAACAGCAATCTTCCACACTGAATCCAACACCGAGGAGAGGCAACAGATCTGCTCCCGCATTAGGAATAAAGCAGACACTGGAATCGGCATCATCAGCTGATAACAAATATATACCAGATCCACCAGAGGCAAGAAAAGCAAAGGTGGCATTAAAATCCAGTATTGGAATAAGCAGAGAGTGTAGGGGGAGGGGCAGGGAAAAGTCCCACATAAGGAGCCGGCATGGAAGACAAGTTGCAGGCTTGAAATGAGTGTGGCTGTGCTTCATTTAGGAAATCTTAGCAGGCAAACAAGTTCCCTTCAGCCGGAATATGTGGGCAGAGGGGTATTAAAGACGAATAGCAAGTGTCAAGGGAAAGGCGCAGACGTGGTTCAGAGGGATATTAGTTCAGTGGTTCATAGTGCTTAGAAGAACAATTATCTCTTATGTCACATGGTTAATAAAGGCAGCTCCCAGCAGGAGCACCGGTTTAGTCATTGAAGCAAGAGAAACAAATCAGTACTACATCTTCTTTACATGGTGGTTGCTGTACTATGTTATTTGGACTAACAACACTGAAAGAGTAGGAAAGGCAAGAGGAGCAAGAACTGGTTCCCACCACTAACGTCTCCAAAGCAACCCCTGAATAATCCGCCTGAGGTGAGAGTGGGTGGGCAACACCTGCTGCACTCAAAGAGATGGACAATGTGTGGTCGAAGTTCTCAACTTGCTAACATTAATAAAAACAGCACAGTAAGAAAAAGTGGGTACAAGCTGTCTTTGACCCAAACAACCAATTGAAATTAGGTACTCAAGGTAGAAATAAGAAAAACAAGCAGGTCAAGAAAATGGACAAGATTTTGGTTCAGAGCAAAGACCTGAAAGAATAATCGATAATGGATCCCAACTCTTGGTGTGTTGAAAATGATCAATATTTACTTGATATTGTCATGGAGTGTGCCAGAAATTATTAACCATGCACACTCTACATACACCACTCACAACATACGGCCTCACTCTCTTGCCCAACACACAACACCCACAGCATAAGGTCCAGAACACTATGGCCCGGACCAGCCTAGTCTGGAAATTGAGCAATACCCATTGTCTACGATACACAACAGCACATGAAACAAGGAGAGCCTATGTTTGGTTTCAACTCGAAGTCCTGTGAAATTTTGAAAATCTCAGAGGATCGTGTAATCACAGCCACCATCTTCTCAGAAGGGATATTTAACCCTCATCCAGCAGCAAGCATGTGCTCAGCATTCATTCCCATAACGCTACACTGTGCCTAACACCAACACCACCTGCCTGGAATTCCCCTCCTCCACCATTGCATTGCCAATGCGACTTAAGCTCATATCAGTGGACTGCGCTTACTACTATGCTTACCTGGAAATATTCATTCCTGCTGCTGCCGGAACAACGAGCCTTGCTTACACAAGTGGGTTACATTTACATGGAGTCTTTGTTCTCTGCATCCTCCAGGCTAACTTGGCTTTCTCACATCGGTATATTATGTTTACCTGGAAAGTTAGTTCTCCACCTCTGCTGGATCTACATGGCTTGCACACCAAACTCACTTGAGCCTGAACTCCTGGTTCCGGCTCCATCCAACCTTCGTACAATGATCCAGTTTCACCCCGGAAGTAAAACACAAGAACACTTTTAACAATCAATGAACAGAACAGTGTCGGTGAACGAGCAAGACAAGCTAAGGGACTACAAGCGCAGTGGCTATACTACGTTTTTGGATTAGTGACGTAAGTAATCCAAACAGCTTCAAGGCATTCTTCACTCTGCACTCAGGTAAACAGGGATAATAGCGAGTGGGGAGGAATTCTGTGAGCAAGACCAGAGGAGAGCTTGTATGTGTTCTACACAGTTCAATCCTGAATGTTTCTATTTGCAGTTCAAGGGCCTTGAGTCACTTGAAGTAGGGTCTTCTGTCTTTGTATACACTGATCACAAGGTCACAACATGCCAATCAATCTTTAACAGTTTCAGTGTGATCATTAATGATATGCAATCTACAAAGACGAGTATTCCGTTGAGCCTGCGTCTTCTTAATAATGTTAACATCCAATCATGAATCTTTTCTACATCAGGTAAATAATATGTTTGGTGACAGTCCTCTTATAAAGTATAGAGATCATGTGATAAAAATGTTTGTAAAAATGATGTGTTATAAATCCCACTCATCTAATGCTGATATGAGTCTATGTATTAGAGCAATGAAGATGAAGGCAAAATTGTGGGACTGGAACGAACATATGCATATGTTGGAAAACAAAAATCTATCAGGAGAATTTCTAATTTTTCTTCCTCGGTTTGATAAACGTGCTCTTTAAACATGCATGTTTTTGGATAAGGTATTAAGGGCAGTGTATTTGATTTAATGTACATTCAACTTTGAAAGTATTAGCACATAGGTTGAAGTCGGCACGGAATACTCGTCTTTGTAGAATTCGTACGATTAATGAGCAAATTGAAACTGTTAAACATTGGTAGGCATTTTGTGATTTCTTAAAGGATAACAGAATGTTCTTTTAACCACTTTGTATAGCACTGAATCGATTGGCAACTGTTGTTGTTTGTGGGGTATATGTTTGAGAGGGAATCAATTTGCGCTTTCAATTGCTGTCACAACATTTCTACAGGAGATATTGAAAATGGTAAAAACAGATGAATTGTGATCTTGAGATTAATTTTAATGGTGTGAATATGATTTGTAATAATGTTTTTATGGCAGTGATCTATTTTGTCAAAGTAAAGCACTTTCTAATGTACTTCTGCAAAACACCAGTGCACAAATCGTCCAATGGAAAGAAAGACAACAAAGACCTGATTTCACTATTCTGCCTATATAACATTCATAAAGGGATTACACGCTAAAAATGTATCCTAAATTCTTTATGGATGTTTGCAGATCAGAGACAGAATATGCGCAGAGGAGCAGAAGGGACTCAACTCAGGCAAGTTTTGTCGGCCATTATATGAGGAGGCCGGCAGGGACCGAAGGGAAGGGCAGGAAGGTGGCAATAGCCCCCTGGGCTGGCTAAGCTGGTGCTCCCTTTGCCAAAGCCGCAAAATGTAAAACAAACATTGAAAAAGAGAAAATACTTTAGAATCTAGCCTGCCTGGAAAGAACTAAGTGCTACATATGATTTTATGATCTATAGTGTTGCCCCATAAATGTGTTGTGGGGAGAGAAGATGACAAGTGATGAACCTATATTGTGGGTGATGGGTAGACAGGGTTTCAGGTATGGGTCACGGCTGTGCTGTGTATTGGCCGGGTTGTGGTCATGTGCTGTGCCAGCTTATGTTTGGCTCTTAGAGCAAAGCCAGATCCCCTTGCTGAACCCTGGCTCAGCTCAGCCAAGACATTATCTAGATTGCCCAACCTCCCTAAATTGGTTTCAAATTAAAGATGGGATGGAAGGAGATCAAGCCTGCTATCATATTAAAACGTTGAACAACAGAGCACCTGGGCTCATTTCCCAGATGTCCCATGTCATCAAATTATATTACCTGGTGAAATCATTTTATGGCATTTGGTATGTAGGAGACACACCCTCGGGCCTGGGTCTCTAAATAAACACCAAAATAGCTGTAAGGCATCTTGTATCCTGTTCTCAGATTATAAAAGGAAAGTTATTTCAATAATGTCTGATATATAGCAAGAGGAAATGTATCTGTGAATGATATCCAAGTAGGATAACACATTAAACTCTGCAATGAACCTACTGCAGAGATCTATGTGTAACGTGCAGATTCCCGGTTTGAATCTGGGTAAAAGGAACTCAGCCTTTCACCCTTCTGAAGTTGATCAAATTAGTAAATTGGTAAAGTTGAAATGGGGAATTGTAAGACTGTATGTCACACCAACAGAGTCAGTCACATGTCAGGCCTGCCTGGGTCTGCTGTACATTATTCAGAGGTCAACACATTGAGTATAAAAAGGTTTATGATATTATGATATAGGAAATTCATTAAAGACACAGAACTCTGAAAGGCTTATGGAGCCTAAAGGGTTATGTTGAATCAGTCATGCGTTAACGGTCCATGAAGTTTCATCCTTCTGAGTTTGCTTCCATGAGGACTGTTGGCACTATTTATTTAATATTCAGGAGTGTTCATGGCTTCAGGTCAATTAACTCAGGAAGGCCAGTAGGTCTGAGGCAGAGTCAGTCACATGTCAAAGATTCATGATGAAAATGTTTACGTTCCTAAAAGGAATACCATTTAGTCAGGTAGTATTGCAATGTTATGTTAAGGGGGCATTTCTATATTTATAAATGTGCATCCGAGATTCAGAACCAGCTTGCACATTCCCCTGTGTCTCTTTGAAACAGGTACAGGGGAAGTGCACTGCATGCAGTGTCATTTCTGAACCGTTCATGCATTTCTTTCGAGTGTTGAAAAGCAGAAACATGAACCACTGCTGTCCCACTCTCATTACTGTCCGTCACATGGATATCAATGTTTTATCTTTTGCACATTTCACAATGTCAAGTCGTCAGGCTCCTGTAAGGATAAAAGGCACTCCGCCATTCTTGTAGGCGAAGGGGTGATATACATGTTCCAGACACAAATGTATGCAAGTGGGGTTTGGCAGAGCATCACTTGTGCCAGACCACAGTCCCCTGAAAGTGTGCAGGCTACCTTTGTGAATAAAGTGATGTGTGCATTCCTCAAAGTAATGCAACTAAACAATGCACCCCCTGCTTGTATCTGAGAATTTGGCACAAAGATTATTTTTAAAGATAAAAAATGTCAGGTCTAGATAAATCATTCATTTTGGTTTGTATATTAATGAAACAGCCAGGTGCAAGCCATTAGTCATTTAGATACCTTTACTCCATCACTCAGGTTCTGGCCTTGTCCCTTAGTTTTATACTTTTTATGCTTAGAGCATGTGCTGGCAGGGAAGGTTATGATCTCTTCAAGCCAATGTTCCCAGCATTTCATTTCTTAAACCTTTGACCGAGCCCTAATCACCCCAATACAGTGATCATTGGGGTGATTTGTGCTTTGGCCCCATTTATCCGCCCCTGCTTACTCATGAACACCAAATGTGAAAATGAGCATCACACATTTTACCAAGGCTCACGTGAACTCACACTGGGAGTGGGATCATGAACGATTTTCATCGGGAGCCTACCAAGGAACCAAAGACAAACCTGCTCTTGGGGCACTTACACACCCAAACAAAACATTATTGTCAGATTAGTAAAGTGTGCAGTTTCTCAGTGTATACACCAAACAAGCATTATTTGTGTGCACACGCGTGGGATTAGTACTGGTTTGTGGCAGGCATGTAGTGATGTATGGCAGCAAACCTTTCATAATTCCCTCCCGAATTTTTAACCACTTAGTTGAAAATGCATTTTTATAACTTTCCCGATACCACCTCCCTAAATATGTATATACTTAGATTAACGTAGATTTGGCATCACCCTCATAACCTCATACTCCTTGTCTGTAATCGAAGTGTTTCTTAAAATGAATCCTCAAAGATGATTTGATACTACACTATGGAACAAGCCTTCAGAAAAATAAGAGCTTTCCATTATCCCCTTAGACACAATACAAAAAGCTAAGTCAGACCCCTTGCTGTAGACAACAGGGCTATTCAACTATAGCAACCTTGTGTTGCTGTGGGTAACCACAACAGATAAGGATCTGACCCAGTTGAAGCCCTTTCTTTCCTGGCCATTGTGTGCTGTGCACTGCCCTGTTTAAACGGTATTGAGACCATCCTATTCGCCAGCTGCAGGGGCATTGATTGGGCTCTAATTCTCTGACCAACAGTGCTTCATCAAAGCTAATACAAAGAAAACAAAGCATTTCAGATTATAACTGTCAGTTCCATCTATGTTGGTCTTTTACCTTTACTCAAAAGTCACTTGTCATTGTGCATTGCGCCCCTAATATTTTACTTTTGAAGACATACTTAATAACAGCAGCCCACCATTCTCCTTCTCTGGTGCATCCTTTGTACAGTCATGGGTTAGACAGGCATAGTTGCTTTCTGTGCGGCCCACCTGTGATGAAGTCACATTTAAAGAGCCTGCAGGGAGGATAATGGGGCACTTAGGGCCATGGGGACTACCCACTAAATCATATGTTTTGAATGGATAAGCAGGACTCAGAGCCCCAGCTGATACACTGTAGTCGGGATCCAGAATACTTGCGCAAGCAAGCTGCAGAATTGACACGGCAGGGTGGGTGGGTACAGTGAACAGAGCTGGTGCGCTGGTTAAACAGATGATTGTTCACACGCCTCACTCCATCCAGCAGAAACACTCACTGTAATTGAGAAACACATGGAGGGCAAGGAAAATCGGGGCAGAGCCATGGGCATGGACGTAGAGAAGAGCGGTTCCCCACTGAAGTTATGTTATGTTATGTTATTGAGCATATGGCCCTTGGAACGTGCATCTGTTACTGGATGGGATTACACCAGAACAACCGGACAAACTCAAGAAGATAGCAAGTTGCTGTCTTATTAACAATTATCTAAAACCAGGAGCTTACAACGAACATCAATGGACGTATGCTCATTCTCTCAATGATTTCCACAAAAATACAATTATATACTTCCTTTTGAATCAGACTGATGTCATACTATGTGGCAATAGTGAAACAACCTATCAAGGGTTGAGATTGGTAAAGGGACACATCTAATATTCAATGAAATAGGAGCTAGGTTAATTATTGGCTGTCCGAAATCAGGTGGACAACTCATGACTACCTCTTTGAGCTTGTCATTTTAAGACAAATTAGTTACACAGGATTTCATTGGTTTCTCAAGCTATAAAAGGTCCTTTGTTATACAGACTAATACAATTGGATGGCACAGTTGTGTCATGTCTGCAACATTTGGTTCAATTAGCAGCACGTAAGCCAAGGCCCAGGTGCTAGTAGATAGGATGTGAGGCTGCCCAGCACCCAATTAGCCCAGCATCTCTCATCACCCATGCCTTTCGCCATGAAATTCTCTTTGTAGTTGACTTTGCAAAGTATTCATGTCCTGGGAATGCACTGGAGTGAGTGCACTCGCTATCGTGTCTGAAACTTCATGTGCAGTTCCTATTTCCATACTTGACTCACGTGACAAGAGACCACGATTTTGTTCATTCTGCAAGCTTTTAAATGCTTTAAATTAATGAAGACTTGACATCCTTTGTGTTCTTCCTGGTACCTTACCATGAGAGGATTCATGCTCCGCACACACATTCTTCTTCAGAATAGATGGCAGAACTCGACTTCTCCGTTCTTGACTTCAGGCCAGACACCCTCTCCACGCAGCTACAGTAACCTGCTATTCTACTACGACACAGCCTTTCATTGTTTCGTAATGATTCTCTGGCTTATTATTTCATGATACATGTTCAGTTTCTATACAAACTCTGCCTGCATTTTACTTACTACTTGTAGCTAACCTATACGATGACTTAATCTATCTTGTATTTGAGCGTCTGTACGTTCAATACCCTTCTGATTTCTGCAGCATTTTGTTAACGTGTAATCTTCTTCTTTTACACCTTAAAATTCACTCGATTCTTTACTTCATAATTTGTCCTCTAGGGTCCATACATCGTCTTCATTCAGTATTTCAGGACGTCCTGCACACTTTCCTATGATATCATCAGTTCGTTTTTTTAGCCCTTTCTCAGATTCCTTCAAGGAATTTCTCCTGCAGGCTGTCATGAACTCGAGGGTACATTCGATATGGTCGTCTCAATGGATACCGTCTTCCATATGCTCGCTGCGGCATTGGTACAGTAGCTGATGTTAGACAGGGCACGTCTCATGGCTCCAATACAAGGAAGGCAGGGGAGTAGGGTCTCCTGTGGATACATACATCTGCTCCTATACATTATGTCATGTTAAAGGTTGTTATACCATGCACTGTTGCCACCTGGTGGTCTCTTGGCACTCTGGTGGATGTGTAAGGCAAGGAAGGAGGCAGATAAGTTAGTAGGACTGAGCGGGGAAAAAAGAGCAAAAGAGAAAACTGAGCAAAAAAGAGAGTTGTGATGTGCTGTTGGCAGCTTCAGTTAAGGTGACACCGTTCACTGAGCGTAGGTGTGTTTTTTGGGTTAGTAGCCGCCATGTGGTGTTGGGCAAGATTCTGTGTGGTTTGTATAGTTATTGTGCTGGTGTTGTCAATTGCATGCAGTTTTTTGGGTTGCAGAGGTATGGTGGCATTTAGTTCAGCATTTGAGAGGTGTATGCAGAAGAATGCAAGATACCGGGACATCTGTCAGTTATGACTATGCAGTGGGGCTGAAGAAAGCCATTCACTAACCGGGAAGGAAGCCTGCTATGGCAACCACAAACAAGCAATTAATGATGAGCCAGGCAGACATGGGGATCCACTACACAAGAGGCTTATGAAAGGGGTAAATGGAAAACATGGTGGGATCACAAAGCCATGACCAATATTATGACCCAGTGGTGTGGTGAAAAGGATCCCAACAATCTCAGGCCTTATTGAGGCAGCAAAGACTGCCGAAGCAGCATAAAAGGAGGCAGGAGGAGACCAGATATGTGGCAGGTAGAACTGAATTACAAAGAGATTGTGAGGTGATTGAACAATGAAAAGAGGAGAGAACAACAGCTGTCTGAGCAAGCTAGTCCGATCTCTGAGGGAGAACAGGCAGAAAGGAGAACTTGGTTCACGGATCCTGGTGGGGCTATCCCCAGAGCCTGGCAATGACCAGAGCCACTAAAGGAGAAGGAGTGTTTCTAGCTTGCTGAGGGCAATAGCTCATGACTGCCAGAGACAGAAGCCTGTGGCTGGATGGAATAAGGAGTGGCTAGAGAACTAGAAAAAGGTCAGAGTATCTAGAAGGCTTATGTAAGGCAACATTTGGCTTCTGGGTAAGGATAATTTCAGTCTGACAAATACCAAGTGAGGTGAGGGGGAAATCTCTGTGCAGGCCACAGTCATGGGTATCATCTAATAACAGATGGAGATATATGTATATGATCTGGCTACTAGTATTGTGTAGTGTCACTGGCGTAAAAGGGGTCCCCGCAGCCCCCGCAGTGCGGGGGGCCCAGCCAGCACATGTCCTGGGAGGGGCCCCCACTTGTAGAAAAAAAAAAAAAAAAATTGCAAAAAGAAAAATCTTTTTTTTTCTTTTTGAATTCCCTCTGCATTTATAAAGAAATTATTTCTGTAACAGAAATCATTTCTTTATGAAGTCAGAGTGACTTCAAAAAGAAACAATGGGCCTCATTACGGGTTTGGCGGCAACCGTGCCATTGCTACCAGCAGGTTGCCGCCAGACCCATAATGATTTACCGGCGCCCGACTTCCCGGTAACACCGGGGGATTACAACCCTGGCGGTCTGGGAAGTCAGGCGCCGGCAAATGGTAAGTCCCCATTTCCATAAAGTTCTATCAGACTCTATGGGAATGGGGACCATAGAATCACCGGCACCGTTAATAACGGTGCCAGTGCTTCCGTGAAAACTAGGCGGGTGGGTGCCGTTCTGCCCGGCAGGTATGATCTGCCAGGCAGGACGGCAACCGCTCGCAGAGCTGTAATATGCCGGCCCGGAAACAACAGTGCCGGTGAGCTTCCCAGCACTGTTGTTTACAGTCCGGCATAGTTGTAATGAGGCCCAATTTCTTTTTTAAGTGTTAGGGCTCCCCTCAACCCCATGATGTGTGCGTGTGTGAGTGTATGTTGAAAGGGTTCACACTTAAATGTATAGGTGGCTGTCTGTGCGAGTGTATGGTGAAAGGGTGCACACTTCAATATACGGGTGGCTGCCTGGGTGTCCCTGTATGGTGAAAGGGTGCACACTTAAATGTATAGGTGGCTGCCTGTGTGAGTGTGTGGTGAAAGGGTGCACACTTAAATGTATGGGTGGGTGCCTGGGTGTGTGTGCCTGTATTGTGAAAGGGTGCACACGTAATTTTATGGGTGGCTGCCTGGGTGTGCCTGTATGGTGAAAGGGTGCACACTTAAATGTATGAATGGCTGCCTGGGTGTGCCAGTATGGTGAAAGAATGCACACTTAAATGTATGGATGGCTGGGTGTGCGTGTGTGTATACGGTGAATGGTGTGTGTGCTTGCGCTCAGGGGCGCAACTAAACCTACATTTCGGGGGCTAACCCTTCAAATGTTGGCAGGGGTGCCAACTTCATGGGCGGTGGGGTAGGGGCAAACTTATTTGTTTGGGTCATCTAATTTCTTTATGCATTTTTATGAGACTATTCTAGTGCAGCTTCACTGTTACAAGCAGTTAACTCTCTACTTTAAGGTTTAAAGCCCCCACTTATGGACTGCTGTGAGAATGAGTGGTCTCCTGTTCCCTCTTTACCCTTCCAATCACTCCACTGGCATGCAAGTATTAAACCCACATCATGATTTCAATTGCCTAAAAAATGTGGCATTTGAATGCAGGTACTAACAGTGAATTGCTTTATGTTAGTAATTGGTGGGTTCTTGTTAACAGAGAAACCCAGGTGCCATTGAACATCTGTGTCCTTTTTTGTCTGGCAACTGCTCTGAAGGTCAGCCAGGTCTGGTCAACATAGCCCAACATTTCAGGGGGGGGAGTGCTGAATCCCAGTCAACTCAATGGTGTTGGACCAATACTTGTGTTTAATGCCTGGATTACTTATTGGTAATCTTCATTACTCCTTGCCCTATTCTTCCTCATCCCATTGTGTATGAGACAGTACTTGTGTATAAGGCACTCTGCCTCATACACAAGTACTGGGATGAGGTAGAGGTACATGGAAGTAATGCTTGATTTAGCTACCTGTAATCTTCATTACTCCTAGTCCCACTCTTCCTAATCCCAGTACTTACCTATGAGGCAAGGAGCCTCAACCGTAAGCTCTGGGCAAGGAAGAGGGACCAAGGAGCTGATTTTGGAGGTTGGGGTGGGAGGGAGAGGGGATGTGTGAGGGGGCAGGATTATACGACAAATTATAATGGCTGTCCATGTCCAGGCTAAGCAGGCATGATATGTGGTATTAGTGGCTAGAGAGGCATTTTGGTGCAGCCAGTCTAGTCATTCCTCAGTTTGGTATGACTTTTTTTTAATGGGGCATTTATGATAAAGCAGTCCTGCTAAGTGAATTACCTGGCTAGACTGCCATTTGGGTGCTGCCAGTCAGCCGTTTCTTACTGCAGCATTGTATATTTTTCTGGACATCTGTGATCAAATGATATCATATAAGTAATGTATAACGCACTTGCACACAGGTGTTTCTAGGCGCGACAAGACAAGGGATGGAAGATAGAGGGAGGACAAGACAAACGATCTTACTAGGCCTTGTGTCATTCAGATCGTGCAAGTGCGATAACGAGAAGCGCAAGGGGAAATGGACGGGGGAAGTGCAAGGGAGAGGGGAGGGGAAAAACAGGGCAGCAATGCTCTGAGTAAGTGCTGTCAGAGCAGCACAGCTCTGGGTAGTGCAAGGAGAACAAGGGACTGTAGGGTTACAGTTACAGCCCCTAAGTGCATGGTAGGACCAGAGGCAGTGCAAGGGTGACTGATCAAGAAAGAGTCTCGACTCAGTGAGACTCTGAGGGTAGCCAAGCAACCAGTCGGTACAGCAGGCAGGTAGGTCAGGTAGGCCAGCAGGGGAGGGAGAGAGAGAAAGCAGAGGAGAAGAGGAAAGTTCTGAGCTGCTTCCAGAACTTCAGGTGGTCTGCTAAAGCTTGAGAGGGGCAGGGAGGCTATTACAGATGGAGGCAACTGTAGAGGAGAGAGATCTACCCCCCACTCTCTTCCTGGAGAAGCGTCTAACCCTTAGAGAGTTGTAGGTAGCTGAGCGAAGGGCTTGAGAAGGAAGATATTTTGGAAGAGAGCGTTGGATGTAGTGCAGGGCCCGGGCCCAGAAAGCGTTGTGGGCAATGCAAAGGGTCTTGAACTTGATACGTGCAGCAACTGGGAGCCAGTGGAGAGATTTCAGGACTGGAGAGATACGATCCCTGTGCTTGAGGCCAAGGATAAGTCTTGCAGTCCTTTTCTGGATTAGTTGCAGGGGCTGGATAGTAGAGAAAGGCAGATTGAGAAAGAGGCTGTTGCAGTAGTCCAGCCTAGAGAGAACCAGGGCTCTGCAGACAGTGAGCTTCTGGGGGAAAGTGAGAAAGGGAAGAGTCCCTTTGAGGAGGAGCAGCTGGTAGTGGGACTTCTTGGCAACATCTGAGATGTGAGGAGAGAAAGAGAGTGGAGTCAAAGATGACACCAGTGTTGTTTGCCTCACAGGAAGGCGAAGGAAGAGGGCCCAAGGCGGGTGGCCAGAGTGAGAGAGGGAAAGCAGGGGCAGGATTCCAAATGAGAAGGATCTCCATCTTACTGACATTAAGGCAGAGATAGTTGGAGGCACACCAATCCTGAATCGTGGATAGACAGTCGGGAATGAGCGAGAGATGAGAGGAGTCTGAGGGGAGCCTGAAGGAAAGCGGAGTGTCATCCGCATAACACTGAAAGTTAGAGGAGAATGTAGAGATCAGGTGGGTCAAAGGGGCCACATAGAGGTTGAAAAACCAGAGTGAGAGGATGGAGCGGGAGAAAGGGACCAGGGTGGACCTGGGAGGGGCAGTCCAAGAGGAAGGAGGTCAGCCACTCAAGGGCCTGATCCGTGATGCCCAGGTTCTCATGGAGTCGATTGATCAGGATTGATCAGGATGGCATGGTTGACCATGTCGAAAGCACAGGAAAGATCAAGGAGGATGAGGACAGAAGGAATGCTGGAATCAAGGTTAGAAAGCAGAACTTCACGGGTGTTCAGGACATCAGTTTCCGTGTCTCTGGCACTAAAGCCAGACTGATGGTCATGGAGACAACCAACAGATTCTGTGTGGAGAGTAAGCTGGGAGATGGCCAGCTTTTTCAACAGTTTGCCCAGGAAAGGGGTGATGGAGATTGGGCGATAGTTTGCCGGGCAGGCAGGATCGGCAGAAAGCTTCTTGAGGAGTGGGTGCATAAGGGAGTGCTTAACGGGAGAGGGGAAAGAGTGATTACAGAAATCGGTCAATGCTGGACCGAGGGTGTCAATATGGTTCTTGATGGTTCTGGTGGAGCAGCAGATCACCTATTTGGATGACACTTTTATAGATCGGACTTGTCTAGAAACCTCGTCAGGTGTTGTCAGAGAGAAAGAGGAGAAAGGAGGAAGAGAGGTAGAGATGGCCAAAGGGGGGCCGAGAGAGGAAGAGGGAGAGGAAGAGGAGATGGAGGACAGGATGTCCTGAGTTTTAGCGTAGAAGTGAGACGACAGAGCCATACAGAGGGCCAGGGAGGGAACAGGAGATGTAAAGACCTCAACAGGATTGACCAGTTCTTTTCAGATTTTAAGAGTTTGGCCGTGTTGTTAGAGGCCACAGAGACACAGGCTTGAATGTGTGTTCTATTCTTGATGAGTGTTATTGCTTCGACTGCCATTTTGGTGCAACCAGTCTAGATATGTCTAAATGTGGCCTGGCAAGCTTTACTATATTGTTATTACATGTCGACACTGGTCTACCTTGTGCAGCCAGTTGGACATGTTTTCATTGTGGCATGGCATTTTTAATAGCAAAGCTTTAATGTTCCTGTGCTCTGTTGGTGACTTGTATCTATTGGATTGGTGTTACCCTACAAAACAATTGCAAACACTCTGGCTTTTTAGCCAATTTTTCTCAGACAGTGTGCTGTATGTTATATTAAAACACATATGTATATCTTTCTCCTAGTGCAGTATGCGGTATATCCGTTCAGAAGCACGTTTGTGCGTATTGCGCAAGTGTGATAATCTAGGCTGGCCCAGAGTGTGGCGCGACCCTTGATTTGTTGCTGAGTTGGGGGGCCCCCTCAGCATGGCTCGCAGGGGGGCCCCACATCTTGTGTTACGCCACTGTGTAGTGTCTAAAGCTTAGGAGCCTGGGGGGGGGGGAGAGTGAGGCCAGAGGAACAACATCATCTGCACCAGGAGTGGCCACTAAAGGTTTGGAAAAAATCATGCTGGGGTGCTTTGAACACCTTGAGAATGTAAATGAACTGAAGGGCGCCCAGAGGTTGGGGTAACTTAGGTCGTTTGTTGTTTAGACAGGAAACTGGAATCCGACTAAGACACTAGATCCTAATATTATAGGCCCCCTTCGCTTGTTTTGTGTATCCTCCATACTATTGCTATAGCCAGAAGTCACTTTGTTTTCTTCTAAGTCTCTGTCCTTCAAGACCTCATTAAGAGAACAATAACGGTGTTGAGCTTTCCAGTCTCACCTTTAATGCACCTAAAATGGTGTCCCTTGCGTCACCTGCCATAAGTGGAAAAAGGATACTGCAGAAGGGCTACAGGATAGAAATGATGTAGAAACCTCTGACCTTTGTCCCTCACCTTGTCACTAGAAACCCCCTGATTAGCTGGTTAAAATGATAAGGGGAGGGAACCTTTTCTCACCCCGAGAAGAAGGAGGAATAGAGCGCCATGGGAGAACCCTGCTGTGCCCTACTCCCCACCAGTAGACCTTATTGCTGAGAAGGCCTCCCAAATATCATGTTCACCAAAGCCGTGTAGCACAGATGTGTCACTGCTCTACCACCTTCCATTCAGTGTCAGAGGTGCTGAAGTGGGTCATAGCCCCCAAAGTGACATCTGTATATGATAAGATATGATAGGTTATTTATAATGCGCTTCATACCCAGAGGTTTTTAAGCGTGGACCCGGGGATGGAACCTGTGTTGCACCGTGTCGTCTTGCTTCCGAGGTGAGCACGTTGACCCCGAGCTATCCTCCCAAGACGATTATGCAAAGAGAAGGTGGGAGGAGCTAAAATGCTATTTGCTGTAAACAACATTGTATTACTGCTCAACACAGATGAGCTATCAAATAACATTAGGACACACATATGTAAGCTTTAATCACATACTCAGTCTTTAGAGAGCTGGAAATAAAGGGCTCCTTTAAATCTGTTTGTACTACAGAACTTTAGGCTGTATTACTTCATGATGTGTTCAATTATGACATGGCACATGTTAATTGAATCATGCACATATCAAGCAAAGTTCACAGGTTTGACAACCCGTTTAACACAGAGACGTGATTTAGGGTATTTTCTGAATGGGATAAAAGTGCAGAATGCTTTGGTATTATGAGGAAGCCTGGTCTTCTGCCTGGGTGAATGGACCACAAATTCGTCCCTTGGATGGATATATATCAGAAGGCAAAGAAGAGCACTGTTAGAAAGGTGTATGGGCATTATATGAGGCATTGAACAAAATCAGGTTATGTGCATTCACCAGTACAGTTGTCACAAGAAGAGGGAGACATGTATGTTCTTTTGGAAATATACTTTGAATTCTACAGCTATTCAAATCTATTGAATGTAATTCCTCTTTTGCTGAGACACCCAGAGAAAAGGCCTTTAATGTAGCACACTTTGGAGTTGATGGGATTGCCAACCACAATCAAAGTATTATTAGAGGGTCTGCCCTTGGTTCTGCAGAGCTGCTGATTAAGAATAAAGGATGGTATTGATTTTGATATGATGTGATTGGTTATTAATAACGCACTTAATACCCAGAGGTTTCTAAGCACGGACCCAGGGATCGAAACTGTGGTGCTCCGTGTCGTCTTGCTTCCAAGGCGAGCACGTTGCCCCTGAGCTATCCTCCTAAGACACCTTTTGGTGTATAAGGTTGTAAAAAGCACCTCCCTATAGCTGAAACCATTTCTACAGAGAATAAAAGGAAAGTCAGAATGGGTGTTGGGAAGCGCAATATCTGGTTGGTTGTCATGGAAACTGACAACAATAGTGGCATGAAAAGGCCAAAGTACAACACATTCAATGGTTGCTGACAGATCATCCAGTGAGGTTTTAGGTCTGAAAACCAGGAATCAGAAGTTGGTATTCACCAAGGTGCTCCTATACCACTGCCTCTCAAGACTGGCTCACAGGAGCTGCCACCTGGATCATCGTGTGCACCTCAGTCCTTCCCATAGGGCCTCCCTTCTCCCAGTCCTTCTGCCTGGTCCCCTGGTGTTTGCACTCTGTTGGGGGTTCTATAAAAATCTTCATCTGCTTGCCAGCCTTCTCATCCCAATGTAAGATATGCTCTCATCTGAACCCACACAACTCGCCCATGGTTGGGCCCAGCCCATTTGCCCATGGATCTGGAGCCCTCGAGCGAGAGAGGGCACCATCACTGCATGAAATGGTAGGTAGGTACTAATGGTAGGTGTGTGTGCATAAAAGGGGGCTGTAAGCATTATGTCGGTGTGTGCATGTTCATACGCGTGTGTGTGTGTGTATTTCTATTCCGATGCTGTTTATGTGTGTGCCTCAGATGGATGCAAGGCTGAGCAGGATAAACTCCCCTTACCTCCAGTTGACTGTTGCTCCATTGGTGTGCAGTGTTTGTCTCTCAGAGTGTGTAGTGTGTGTGTGTTTTCAACTGTGTGCGATACCTTTAGAGCTGATGGCCTCTGGCAGGTGTGTTTAGTATCACTTGTAGCTCAGCCTTTGTGATCTCAGCATCCCATTCTCTGTTCCCTTGGTTACCGTTCTCCTGTGACTTACTCGGTGGATTGAACATCATTTTGATAAGGGGTATCAGAACTGTGTGAGCTGGGCATTTGAAAATGCAGCCAAATTGAGGTTTTAGGTTTAAAAATATGGTTTTATTTACCTTGGCATATAGAGGTACTGCCAGATTTACTAATGCTGTCAGTTTGATAAAGGGGAATGTTTCATTTAAAAATGTTCACAAAAGGCAGAATAATTGGAGATTCTGTGTGGCTGTCCTGTCAGGCAGGCTGACATCAACGTGCTAACTTTCCTCAAGCAAAGCAAAAGGGTGTGCAGTGTAATTCTCGAGCCGGGTGACCATAGTCACCAGACTGCTTGCATTCTGTGGAATTACCATGTTAGGCCAAGCTTAGCTTGACGAAAAATGTGAACGTCATCAAGCCCAAGGCAATCACAAACTTGCTGACAATCATGTAAAAAATTGTACTCGAGTGACTGATACAATTTAAACTCACCCAAATTGCAGGACTAAGTTCTGTCATGTTCGGTATTTTGGGTCCCATCATTTATTCCATAAGCAATTAAGCCCTCAACAACAATCTGGTACTTCATTGACACCCACAGTAATTCCCTCCAACCCCCCAGACAAGCTCCTCTCACGCCTGCATGAAATATTCACCCCTAGCCAAACTCTGTGTCCATCAACCTGAATGTGCGCATCCAAATCAGGCATTTCAATCCTCAGATGTGCAAAATGTGCATTAACCATGCTCAGAAATCATTATGCAATGTTCTGAACACTCTCATCCAGTTGATCTGCACAGCACATTGCTCTACCAAACCTCCACCGCCCTCTACCCTCTAGTTCCCCCATCCGTCTCGGGGGGATAGCTTAGGGGCAACGTGCTTGCCTTAGAAGCAGGACAACACACAGCAAAACAGGTTTGATCCCCGGGTTTGCGCTTAGAAACCTCTGTGTATTAAGCGCGTTATAAATAACCTATCATATCATCTTGTCTCACGCCCTCTTCAGGCATACCATGCCCCTAAGTCACTCCTCTTTAAACCCAGCCACTTATCCTGCCTCACACCTCCCTCTCTACACCCACCTACCTACCCGGCATCACCCCTCTCTAAGCACACCTACTCACCTCTATACTGTAATTATATTGCAAACCTCTCTATACCCACTGACCCAGCATTCCTCATCCTCTCTACACCCACCTGCACCCTTGTCGCAGCCCACTCTGCAACCAGGCTCCCTCAACTCTCTCTCACTCCACCGGCCCACCTTCACCCTTCTCTTGCAACTTCACCCATCTCTTGATCCACCCACCCACCCAACTTCACCTCTCTCTTGACCCCCACAAAGATTCCCCCACCCAAGATTGTGGGGGCTTGGGTTAGGGATGAGGGTCGTGGCAACATCAGGGAGAGGGGGTTGGCCCTTCACCTGTGACAGTGAGAACACCCTGTAACAAAACCTAAATCTTGAAAACCTTGGCTATCAACGTTTTCGCTTCCAGACACATAAACTCGCCTGACTCTCCCCAGAGCTATTCCTGTGGACTTCATAACATTATCCCCCATCATGTCTGATCATAATGGGAATTAGAAGAGGAATGGTTCAGCATCCTTGTAAACGTTCACATATTGATATCAAGAAAATAGCCCGAGGGGAGGGATGTGTTGGCATCAAAAGTGACAGCTGTAAGTTCAGGAGTGCTGCTTTGTCATTAAACTGTGTTGCCCAACTTCGGGTACAAGGGACTTAAACCATGTAACACAGTGGGGCAGAAATCATTAATGGCAACACGAGGCACCCCAGCACCACCAAACAACACGTGATACACAACACATATCACATACTGCGCACACTACATAAACTGTACACACATCTCAAGCTGTACACACCACGCAAGCCATAAACCGAAGCACAACACACATCGCGTAACCCACCGTTCATAACACAATGTACACGCTGGGCATGCCACAAGACCGCAAAGAAAACCAACTACAACACACTTACCACACAATGTACGTACCACAAATCACAATCAACACAAAACACAGTGCCCATGCAACAGCAAAAATGCACAAACCGCTATTCAGATTTCATAGCACCACTCAATGAACATAACAGCACACTATGCATATAACACAAAACAGAATTTTGCACATAGACCATATATCACAGCAAAATGCACATACCAAGCATTATGCACAATACAATATAAATCAATCATACCCCACCTCTCTTTCTCACCATCTCTCCTCAACTCACTGACCTCAAAGACTTAGGGCCTCATCACGACCCAGGCGGTAAGTTACCGCCTGGGCCGTGACTTTACCACCATGGCGTAAACTATGTTTACGCCATGGTGGTTGGCGGATTTACCGCCCCATTCCGACCTTGGCGGGGCGGTAAGTCCCCAATCCCCATTTACCCTTCCCCATTCCCATTTTTGCCCCATAGGGCATAATGGGAGTGGGGAAGGTGTTAATTACGCCACCGTAAATTACGGTGGCGTAATTAACTCCATGGTCCCTTAGCGCCATGGATTTTAACACCTGCTAAAAGCAGGTGTTAAATTCGCTATGGCGCTAAGGGACCTCGTACTCAGGCGGTAAGGGTCGGCGCTGTTTACGGCGCCGTAAACCCCTTACCGCCTGGGTCGTAATGAGGCCCTTACACTAGGACATGCAGGAACAAAGGTGCACCACAGAGTACCCAATCCACTCACACCTCGCCTGCCAAGAATAAACTCTGATGACACTGACATGTTGAAACCAATGGCAACCGGTCAAAGCCCTGGTACTTACTTCCCTTGGCCTTGAAAGGCCACAAACAGGCAAGTCAAATAGACAACAACTCCAGAAGGGAATACAAGCACTTTTAAATGAGGGTGGATTTTGATCTATGGCTCCTCAGCGAGCAAATCCCAGAACCACCTGGGGCTGGGCTCTTAATGGAGTTTATCTGCATAATCCAGTCTTTGTATATCCTTCCTGCTCATTTTAGGCTAAAACAGGGGTGTAGAGTATGCACACAAGATCACATTTCCAGGTCTACTTCAGGTGTAATGGCAATCTTTTCATAGCCTGAGTGAGTTCATCTGGTGTTTTTATATATGCGTGTCTTAGGGGCAGTGCTACTTGCTTCCTTATGGCTGCTTCTAAGTGCTTGGACATTAGACATTAATACAACATGGCATAATAAAACACACATAATATAACCTGACATGACATGTAGGGAACTGGTAAATATGCCAGTGGATTGCATTATGAGGACATTACATTAGAGGTGGGGTTCTAAAATAATACACAGCAGGCTGTAAGGACAACACTGGCAGGCAACAGACCATGATAAAGTGTCCAGACTGGACACTTGACCAAATAACCCCAGCCATCCAAATATGGATAGCGGAGGTCTCCTTTCACAGGGAGACTTTCCCCCGAGAGTGCAGCCTGCAGGAAATCCAAAGCAACCTGTCAGGCAAGGGGCTCAGGTGAAAAGGCAGGAGCACCAAAACCAGCAGAGCTAGAATATGAAGTAAACACAAAAGAAAAATCAAAAACAGGAACAGTGACCACACAAATCTCCTTCCTTCCTTATTACCACTCCTACCTAGTCTTTGTTGTAAGGAGCAGGTGAACGTAGGATGTAAATAGATTCCTACCAGTAGGGATTTTTTTTGTCCATATGCCAGAGTCCCAAGAGAAACGCAATGACTTGACCCAGACGGCACGAGGGCACAGTCTAAGGGAATAACAGGGACAAAGAAAAATACTAAGTGCCAAGTGTCTGGAAAACAAGCAATCCACAAGTCCAGGATCATTTGAGGGTGATCCAAAGATATTTGGATCCACAAGCCGAGGTAGTAACCAGAGAAGAAGTCCAGAAACCAGGTGACAGCCAGCAACTGAGTTCTGCAAAGAGTATCCAAGTTAAAAAAAGAAAAATCCTTGAACCAAGTAACAAACAGTTCGAGACGTCATCGTAAAGGGGCAGGACAAGAAGAATCCAGACAACCGGAAGCAACAAGGTCACTAAAACGGGCAGGAGGTAGCCAAAACACAGGAGTAGTTGAGATCCCAAAACAAACAGTTGAGGAGCGTCGCACAGCTGTCTCGAACCGCATGCGATACTGCGGAAGTATCTTCTGAGCACTTCCAGGTGGCATCCGGAAGCATGACCATGATGACGTCACGTGCTCCTGTGCACGAGACCCTGGGTAAGGGAGTCCAGGGGCCTGCTGCGTATACCCCGCTGAATTGCGCCACCTCCGGAGCCACGCATCATGCTGGACCAGGCGCCATGGGTTGCGTCACAACTTTGTCCCTTCTGGAGGATGCCATCAGCTTCTGATTTCCCCTGGATGAGTCCTCACACAAAGCCCATATGCAGAGACTGTCTGTTACTCTAATCAAAGGCTTCGAGGCCTTCCCACAAAGTGGCATTACACTGGAAACACGACATAACAACATATGACATAATATGGCATTGCATAACACGATCTAGGATAATGTTCTCAAATAAAAAAAAAAGTTGCATTTTAGTTCATTCAATACTTGCAAATAAGGTTTTCTTTCAAGGGATTTGAAAGACAGCCAGGGTGAGCATGCAGACTTCTGTATGTTTGGTGGTAGCAGAAAGCAGTCAGAGGTGTTAAATACCCTCCTCCACGCCCCCACATAATACCACTCCACCAAATGCAACAATTGACTCCAGCCAGAAGCAAAGGCTAATCTTTTCATTTCAAGATGCTATGTCGTGCTCTTAAGTGGAACAACTGAGAAGTCAATTTGTACCGCTAAGGTGAGGATGTCTAACTCAAATTGCGCTGAGGCCGGCAAGTTCAACATGCTCATGGAAGGAGGAGGATGTTTTTCACAGAAACAGGCGAGGGAAGCACATACTGTTCTGTATCCCCTAACAGCTCTTTGGCTGCCTGAAAGCATTGAAGGAGAGGGTGAATAAGACAATTGAAAAGTTAATGTCAGTGCTGTTTTGGATGCTATTTCATGTTACTCATTTTAAAAAATATATTTATACTGTTCCAGTCCGTCCCCTGAAAACTATTTTTCACACATTGCTTGTATTTCAGAAATGCAAATTGCCCCTATTCACAAGAAAACTAGCAAATTAGCAAAATGTTTATTCTCTATTTTGCCAACATTTCCTGTTTTTTTAATTGGAGATATTAGATGGCGCTTGTGCCACCTATAAAGCAAAACTAATTGCATTAGAACACAGATGGGGCAAAATGTCATATGAGTAGAGACACACAGCTTGTAGGTGCTGTTTGTGTATGTGCTCACCCATTGACTGCCCATGGCCATGCTAATCCCTATGGCCATTCCCACCCACTTCCTGCCCCTCCCAGCCCATAACACCTCTCATTGGACCTCTTTGAGCTCACTTTAAACAAGCCTTACCATCAAACTTTGCACTCAAAGTGCCTGCCAGTGTTTATTCAAAGCATTCTTCGGAGAGTTAATGACTTAATCGGGGCTGTAAACACATCACTGGTGTAATGAAAATGTCTTAATCAATTCTGCCTTCCGCCACTCGATTTATATGTCCTTCATTGAAGGCCTGTTAAAAACAAGCATTGGTAGAGGGGCGCTAGAGAGCCCGTACAAAATGGCTGCTGGCCCATGAGATCCAAGGCAACCTAAAATTTATCAGGCCTGAACCCTGTTTCATCTACACAGCTGTGACCTCCGTTTGGTGAAAGTATACTCGAAGAACCCTAACGCAGACTGGGGAAAGTTTGGCAGCCCTAGGTGCTCAGCTTCTTGTGGAATTGGCCCTGGTAGCCGGTCAAGTGGCACAGCGAGTAGAGCGCTCCCTTTGACATTTGCGCAGAGCCTGCTAACGCAGGTTTGAATCCCGGCGGGGCCAAACTCAGCCTTTCATCCTTTCGAGGTCGATAAATGAGCACCACACACCGTGGGTATTAATAAGCAGCGCTCAGATACCTGAGGGTTCGTAGCGCTATATAAATGCCAAATTATTATTATTATTATTACTAATCGGAGTGTGAACCGAGGAGGAGCACTGATGTGATCACTGGACAGGAGCGGAGGAGGCCTGAGGGCTGGGAGAGACGGGGTTTGAAGAAGTGGAAACCTGGAGGCCCGCATGTAACGGAATATTGCAGATTCGAATCGGAGGGACTCTGGGTCTGTGGAACATTGCCGGAGTGAAGGTACGGAGCAGGGCTGCATGCACGGCCACTGAGGAGAGTGCGGCAGGACCGCGCGGACAGCCCAGGAGCGCGGAGAGAAAATTGTGACGATCTTTGCATCCTGGCATCGGTTGGAAGGTGGTGCAGCGTCCTGTCCTCCCCCAACCCTCCCCAGGAGTACGGCAACCTAGGATGGGGGGGACTGTGGATCATCAGAACTAGGCCCCAGCAACAACGCTGGCCCTGCAGCGGGAGGCAGAGAGAAATCGTGAAACAAACTGGAGTCAGGATTGGAGTGGACGCCCCAAAGATGACCTGCACACAAAGGATAAGAGAAAGTGCCGGGGTACCGGAGTAATGCAACTCTGCTTGGAAGACAGTGGGACGGACACTCCCATCTACTAAACTGAGGAGAGGCAAAGACACTGCTTGGAGGGGTGTAAAAACCTTGAAGTAGGCACAAGCTGCACGGGGCAGCCCTGTGAGCAGACAGTCAAGTTCTGGAGGCCTGGGTGGACGAACGCCGGACCAGGAATTGATTACAGAGATTGCGCGCAGCCCAGCTCCTGGAAAAGTCTTTTGGTCATGAACCACTGGGGAGCACACAGCACCGGGTATACAAAACAGCAGTATGTCCAAGTGTCAAAAGTCTGGGAAGCTTACAGTCAAAACTTCACTTTGAGGCCTCAGCCTCAGCCAGGACTACAACAATGGCGGAGAGTGCCACAAAGAGGCCTTGCAGGATGGGATGCTGGATTCTGGGGGGCACTGGGTGATATTTAAAAAATGCTGGGACAAGTACAGGCAACCATTCAATCACTGGATGACAAAATGGGCACCCTTACATGCAAAGTAGATCATATACAGGTCTGCCTGGATAAACACAGAGAGCGCCTAGATGAGGTGGAGGGTCGAGTTTCCACAGTTGAGCATGACACCAGGTCAGCCACAAGAGACCTGGTCACGATCAAGAGAGCAATTAAAGAGCCGACCGATAAGCAGGATGATCTCGAATCCAGGTTTCAGCGGAACAACTTGCGCATTGTAGGGGTGCCTGAGTCGGTGGATCAGCTGGCCACTGCAGAGAGGTCCTGAGGAGCGAGGAGTTCTCAGCGGTGATCATAGTGGAGAGAACCCATCGCAAACCAAGTGGCAGGAGACTGGTGCTGGGTGCCCCAGCTCAGCCGTTGATCGCCCGACTACTTAACTATCGGGACAGGGACCTGGCGCTGCGCAGGGCTAGAGAAAAGGGTGACTTAACATATCGGAATTCCCTGATCTGTTTTTTTTTTGGACAAAGTTCAGACATCCAGTAAAACATTTATCAATGTCAGGCCTCAGAGAAAGGAACTTGAAATACGCTATGCTATTACCAGCCCAGCTTCGGATGGAACATGATGGAAAAGTGCTCTTTTTCTATACCCCGGAAGAGGCGAATGCATCCCTGGAGACTTTGCCTAGGGCGCCATGTCACTGAAAGAATGATGAACTGGGGTGAGTTGAGCTTTAGCAAGAGCATCAGTGGACAAGTACGAAACGGATTTATGGGTATTTGCATGCCATCGACAGACTGGGGGTTGAGCACAGTTACAGGTTGCCCCCAAGCGAGAGCAGATGTCGGATGTTACGGTTGTTAAGGTTGAGGGCTGGGGGATAACTGGCAGGTTGAGGTTTCTGGTGGGGGTGGAGGGAGGGATGACAGGGGGGTTACTCTGGGGGTTTCATGGTGGATAGGGAGGTTGCTCACCTCTGGTGCATTCGAGACTGAGATTACATCACAAACTGCTAGTTGGGAAGTTCCGGATGGCATAATGTCATTGTGGAAGAAATATGGCTCTGTCACTTAGATACTTGGCTTGGAAAGTCAGGGATCTGAATCGTCTGTTGTAAATGCAGCATCACCAAATAGACGTGGCATTACTCCAGGAGACTCACTTGACCCCTGGTGGATGCCATGGGTATTTGCCTCCTACTCTTCACACTCGAGGGGGGTATGCACCCTCCTGCGAGCTTCAGTGGGGTTCTGCCTGAACTTGTTGGTCAAATACCAGGAAGGGAGAGACCTTTTGGTGCGCTGCACTATACAAGGTCGGCAAAACACTTTAATAAATGACTATGGGCTCAACCTAGACACAGTGGAATCCCTGGGGTGGATAGATCACCAACTGGAAAGTGTATCACACGGGGAGATCATATGGGGAGGGGTCTTCGATGCAGTTCTGGATCCTGACTGGGATAGGACGGTGGGAGCTTGCAAACTCATCGCCCAGGTCGATCAGCAAATTGCGGGATCTATGCTGGACATGGAAGTGGGCGGTGTTTGGAGGGCCATAACTCAGCATCCCAGTTAGATTATTTCCTGGTTTCTGAATCAATTATGGTAAATGTCTCTGAGGTATCCATCTTAGCATGTTCTTTATCAGACCATGCCCAGGCGTTATTAACTGTGTAGGTCCCGGGTACAGAGGGCATGAGACTGCCATGGGTGTTCAAAAGCAAAGGGTTATTAGATGGGGTGTTCCGAGAGGATCTAACTAAGGCTGTAGACACCTTTTTTGAGCTCAATGAGGGATCAATGGGATCTCATGCAACTCTATGGGAGAGTTTCAAATATGTTATTATAGGGGAGTGTATCTCGAAAGAGACTGGGGTGCTAAAACATATCCATAGACAAATAGAAGAATTGGAGGCTCACATTGAACAACTGCAGTCAGCGGCACCTACACCTACACTCGTAGAATAAGCCAAAATTAAGGAACAGCTACAAATGTTCAGGGAGCTAGCAAACAGAGAAGTGAAATTTCTAAGTGGAAAGACAGAAGTGAGACAGTATGGGGAGGGGCAGCATCCAGGGAGGTTGTTGTCAAGTGCTGTGAGAACAGACTTGTCAAATGGTCGAGCCACATGGGGTAAAAATGAAGAAGGGATAGAAAAATTGGGGGACCTTGATATTGTCCAGGCTTTCTGCACATTCTATAGACAACTGTATGCCACTCAGGTACAGGTTTCCCAATAGGAGGTGAACAACTATCTAGACCAGGTGGCATTATATTGGTGCACGGACATGGAGAGGGGATGCCAGGGGTGCCCTATATCCCTGGGAGAGGGTCTGTCAGTGGTTAATTCTGTGCCTTCTGGAAAGGCTCTTGGTCCTGATGGGTAAACAGCAGACATTTAAGAACAGTTAGCTGAGAGGTTGGCCCCCCACTTGCTGGAGATGTATCACCAGGGTTTGAGAGATGGCAGACTGTTAGATTCCTTGAGGGAAGCAATGGTAGTGGTCCTGCTGAAGACAGACAAGGAAGCGAATGACTCCTCATCCTACATTCCCATATCTCTAATTAGCTTGGATAAAAAGATCCTGGCCAAGATATTGGTATCCAGACAGACACCACTGATGTGCAGACTGGTGAAGGCAGGCCAGTCTGGGTTCATCCCAGGGAGCTCCACCTCATATGGGCTACACAGGATATTATGGTTAGTGTCCGCAGTGCATCATGACAAATCTGTAGTAGCAGCCCTTCTTGATGCCAGAAAGGAGTTTGACTCCGTTGAATGGCCCTTTTTGTTTGTAATCCTACATAGGATGTGGCTGGGGGAGGGATTTGTCTTTCTAGTCTTACTGTTATACACACAGCGCAGGGCCAGGTTCAGAGAGAATGTACTTCTCACACAAGTAATACCACTTTAGAGCGGCACGAGACAAGGGTGCCCACTCTCGCCGCTGCTCTTTGCATTTGCAATTGAACCACTAGCTGAGCTGATTAGTGATCATCAATTGGCTAGAGGGGTACAGCTGTGTAAACATAAGTTGATCATCTCTCTCTATGCAGATGATAAGGTGCTTTATGTCAGGGACCCGCAGCGTAATCTGGACCCGATTATGGAGGATGTTGTCCGGTTTGGAGACTTCTCTAGGGTTGAGAATTAACACCACAAAATTGGTTCTCTTCCCGTTAATGGAGTGCACTGTACAATTTAGGGATCGGTTTGGGTTCCAATGTCATGGGGTTTGTACACGATACCTGGGGATAAATATAGCCGAACACCCCGGATCCTATACAAACACAAGTACCAGCGAATATTTGGACAGGCCAAGGTGACGATAGATAGGTAGATGAATCTGTCACTTACCCTGTATAGGAGAATATCTCTGATTAAAATGGTGCTGTTGCCTCGCTTTCTATATGTCTTCCTTAATACACCCCAGGCAGTGGCGAGGGGATATTTTTGTGATTTAAGATCCATAATACTGCGGTTCATTTTGGCCAGAAAGCAGGTCAGGTTTTCTTTGGAGAAGCTGGTGGTGCCATTGGAGGGAGTGGGGTTGGCACTCCCAGATTTTGAAATGTATTAGGAGGTGGCCCAGGCAGGGTTTCTTCTCTACTGGTATGGGGACAGAACAGATGGGAGACATGTGGAGGTGGAAAGGGAATTGGCGTCCCTGTTTCTTTGGCGGTCAGTTATACTGACGGCACTGGGTAGAGCCTCCAGGGCAGCAAATATGGTCGAACTGACCTGCAGATCATGGGTCCGTACAGAGAGAGGAAAGGCAAAGGGGAGGTAGTATACTCCCTGAATCTCCCAGTGACTTACATACCCAGGGGTCCACTGACCAGCAAAATACATTATTTAGCAGGCATGCAACAGGCTAATATAACCAGCTTCCTGGACATGTTCCCTAATGGGCAGTTTCTAATGTCAGAAGCGATGATGGAGAGTGGGGATATCACCCCACTAGATGTGTTCCTATACTTCCGGTTGGAGAACACTTTGAAACAAGTGGTCCAGAGGTTTCCTCAAGAACCAGAAAAAGCCCCAATCTTAGACAAAATGCTCAAGAGGGTACATGAGAGAGGGGTTATTTCTATGCTGTATGGAACCTGCATGGCGGTCAGGGTGGGGGAGTATGTTCCTCTCGAAGCAAATGGGATGTGGGATATCTGATGAGACATGGAACTACTGCTGTGGGGAGATTAGGAGAGTGGCCATAAACTCCAGTTTCAAACTGATCCATTATAAATATTTACATCAATTCTACTACACTCCCGCTTCACAAAATAGGTTTTCCACAAACGCATCAGAGGGTTGTGCAAGGTGCGGCACAGTCCCGGCTGACTTTCTCCAACTGGCATGGAACTGTCCAGCAGTTCTGCTGTTTTGGGAAAAGGTCTTTGAAGTATTGCGTGCGATAGTGGGAGACGATATATACCCGGACCCACTGACCGCACTGCTGGTTCATAAAGCCCAGATCCCGAAGGGGGTAGGAAGATTGGTTAGTGTGCTACCAGTCCTGGCGAAAAGGTTGGTGGTGATGGTCTGGGCCACCCAACCCCTGTTGGTGGAACTCAAACCCCGAGGGTGGAACAGTAGTGGGCAGACATCCTGTACTGTAATGATATGGAGACGGAACTTGGCAGACTGTCACACGCCCAGTCCAAGCCCAGGAACATTTGGGGCATGTATGTACATTACTTGATTGGTTCTTCTCAGACATGATCTGGGAATACTCGATATACCCCATGGGGACCTGCATGACAGGCAAGGACACATCATTCTTAAAAGGGAAGGGGGCGGAGATATACCTGGTGTCCCAATGAGAGATGGTTGTTCAAACTATTAAGGCCCAAGTAATATTGTGAGACTGTAATGTGCTACAGTTGGGAAGTATGACCAACTTAAGGCATTGGAGAGAACCAACTACCACCAATGTGTTAACAAGGGCTTGTTATTAGTTACTGTGATGTGCTGCTTTATGGCGCTGTTTATGATGCAACATATTAATAAAAAGATTTACACACAAGAAAACAAGCATTGGCAAAGCCAACAGCTTGGCTTAAGTATTTGTCATTTGCCAGGCACTGCTAGTAGATGCCCAGGTGCTCGCGCCATTTTGCACCTGCTAACATCAATGGCCAGTTACTACCACTACGGCAGTACCTGGCAAGTGCCTTTCCAATGCCTACACAAAAGCGCAAACTGTTGGCATTGTCAATGCTTGTTTTCTTTATGAGGGGAGCTACACCCTTCATGAACCCCAACCCCCATGAACCACTTTGCAACTACCCCTTCCCCATCCTCCCTAAATGCAGTTACCAAAAACACCCACTTTAACCTTCACAAACTCAGACAAATCTCACCTTCCTAGATTTCAACACAACTATGAGCAAATCTGAAATTCAAACAGAGAATGGAGGCATCAGAATGGTAGTTTTAGAACCATTGACATGGGACAACGAACCACCGACCTTGAGGATCAAAGGAAACCACAATCTCTTCAGAAAAAACAAAATTCCCAATTGTTTCATATGGCAAACCCTGTCCTAACCACCCATACTGACCATCCCCACCTTAATCCCAGAGTTCCCACCCAATGATGGATGCACTTTATATACATATATTAAACCCAAATAAGGATGCATGGATATATGGCATGAGCATATGGCTTTCTGTCTCATAAAAGTACTTAGGAATATTAACCAATGTCATTAGGTTAAATGTGAAACTAATAGTAATCAATCTTGCACCGATGATTCACCTTGTTGATGTTATGGTCCTAGTTGCTGTTGTGGGTTTGGCTCTTGTGACCAATTGTGTCACAGAGAAGCAAAGAAATGACACATCTCAAAGTGATGGGGAGCTATAAGAAGCGTTCTTGATGCAACCTCTTGGCAGTAGCTCTTCTAGTCTTTGTGCATTATTCGACATAGTGTTTCCCGAGTTGCTTGAGTCATGAAATCTTAAACCATATGCCAGAGGAAATTACACCAGTTTTGAACGTCGTGCCGTGAGACATAAAGCACATCATTATTCATGTGGTAGATCTTTCAACACAAACAGAATTGGCAGAACATAAAATACAATTTATTTCCAAAAGCATAACTGGATCTTACTCAAATATCCAGGATGCTGTGCATAATGTCGTGATACTGCACAGAGGGCTGTTAATAATAGGATTCTCAATGCGAACACCTGCTAGAGATGCTGCCTAAATATGCCATGGCACTGTCAACCATGCCACAACAGGGAAATTAATATGTTCTAAGTATGCTTAACAGGGACATCAACACATGATTCATTGTAGAGATTTGAAATTTCTAACTGAAATTGCAAAACAGCTCAAACACTACTAGCTTTTTTACAATTAGGAAACGTCCTAGTTGCAAAACACCTATTTTCAAATCATTACAGTTAATCCTGTATTGTTGTGCCAGTTTTAACAATGACATCCTAGTGCTTCGCACTGTTAAGCGTAGTTAGAATTAATTCATTTCACCGAGAAAATTGTTGTGCCAATTTCACACTGCCCCAGAAAATGACTTGCCCAGTTTTATTTATTTATTTATTTATTTGCCACCCCAGCATTTCACTATGGGGAACTTGAGGCAATGATACATGTCACACCAACGAATGTGGTTTAACAATTTTCTCGGGAAATGGTTGGATACATGTCTACAGGAACTAGGATACATTCCACAACTAAATAGGGGTCAGGATGGCTCAACACAAAATTAGTACTTTCATTAATCCATTGGCTGTGTATCCTCAAACCAATAACGTTGAAAAGCTGTTCTTGTAAATCCGTGTTGCTTACCTGAGAACCCCTAGTCTAGCAAACAATGTCAAAATGCAGTCGTCAGTGCAAAGTCTCAAAATCCCTAATTTTCACTTACCCTACAGGCTACCCTAATCTATAAAGAAAGTGTTTTAGGATTGGCCAACACAAGAGCTTGTAAATCTTTTCTGCAAACGTTCACCCTTAATCTCACAAAACAAGAATCCAAACAGTGCCATGAGAAGAGACTCTTCACCTGGTCCCTCACAACTCAGGCTCCCTTTGCTCTTCCTGATTCCTTGGCACTTTTAGAAGGCCTGCCATAAGTATCAGCTTTAATGATTTGTTATCTCAGGGTCCTTCTCTTGTGATCGCCACTAAAACAAAGAGCCAGTCCCTCCTGGACCCTGCTTCCTCTCAGGATGCCCAAATCGTCCCTCCCGGTCTTGGATATTCTCACAAATCACAATTGGACCTTCCTGGATATGCCCCGGTGAATGCCAGATCCATCTCTGCCCATGCCCTGAATATCGCGGACCTCATCCTAACTTGCAACCTGGACCTTCAAGTGATTACCGAAATTTGTGGCTGCAAGCTGCCTATGGCCCTTGTGTGTCCCTTGCAATCCCTCCTACCTACACTATTTTTTTTGCAAAGATATAGAAACTCCCAAAGTTGGAGGGGTTGCCCTCATCATCAGAGACTCGTTATCTCTAAGGGTTATCTCCAACCCTAACGTCACCTCTGGAGAACTCATGACCATCAAACTCAACCTCTCACACACTACCACGATTACCTTACACCTGGTTTATCGCCCTCCGGGACACATCCCGTCCTTCGAACAGGAAATACTACACATCCTCTCTAATGCGAAACCATCCTCAAAGACTATCCTCTTAGGGAATTTTAACTATGGCCTGAATGACAGTTCAGACCTAAATACTATATCACTAGCTTGCTCACTAGAAGCCTTAGGATTCCTATAACGTATCTCTAACCCCCCACACACAAAGGGCCATATTCTGGCTGGGCAACATCACAGTCTCCTCTAATCAACTGTGCCCGTGGACTGACCACAACCGCATTGCGTTCACTTTGCCCATTGACAATCCCCTCCTTTTCCATTCAAGGCCACAGGGAGTTTTAAAAACATCTCCTCTACCAGCATGATACCCCTCCTGAATTATCTACTTACTTCTGCCACCCCCTCAATGACCCAGCCTCTTTGGTAGACAAGTACAGCAATCTACTTATCCAGGAAATCAACATCTTCACCCCCCTCACTCAGTTTAAAGCCAAAGCAGCCCTGCATCTCAATACCTGGTTCTCATCAGATCTCAAAACCCTCCGACTACTTAAACAACAGGTGGAATCCATGTGTAACCTCTCCTCTACTGAGCCTAACAAAGTGTCCTTCTCCTTAGTGGCTTCGTCCTACAAAAAGGCTATTCCCCAAGCAAGAAAATCTACCTACAATGCCAGAATGAAGAATGGAAAATCCAGCACTAGAGAGCTATTCGCTATCATGCGCAAACTGGAATCCCGATTGCCACGCCACCTAATTGCACCCAGGACAGCACTTGATGAATCAACATCCAAAATGCCCTACTTTTGAAAATGCACCTTCTCCAAAAAAAGATAGCCAGAGAAAAAGCATCCTTGGGTGTCCTTGATGGAGGAGAGCCCACAGTTACCTCTGATACCTGCTCTGTATTTAGCTTCAAACCTATCTCACAATCGGAGATCACACAGATCATCAAAGGCCTCAAACCCTCCTGATGCCATCTGTCCAGCTGCAATCATCAAAGACTGTGCTGAACCATTGGCATCATTCTTTGTCACATTCAACAACACCTCATTTGCCTTTTGCTCAGTCCGTACTAACCTCAAAGAGGCATGGGTCCTACCCCTGCTAAAAAAAATAAAAATACCATTGACTCTAATATCTCTACGAACTACCACCCTATCACTACTGTCCCCTTCCTAAAAATCCTCGACTGCGCTGCCTAGCTACAAATTCAACATCACTTTGAATCCAACAACCTACTGGGCCTTTGGCAATCTGGCTTCTGCCCAGGTTATGGAACTGAAACTGTATTGCTTGACTTAAAAAACCAGTTGGAGGAGATCAAAGACACCGGCGATCCAGCGCTCCTCTTGCTTCTAGACTTGTCAGCAGCTTTTGATTTGGTGAACTATCAAATCTTATGCAGATAGTCTCAGCAGCCCATTTCTCACCTGATGCCATTATCTGGATCACGTCCCTCCTATCAAAGAGAAACATGAGATTGTTTGCTCCCAACGATGCAGATCCCCCCTCCCCCCAGCCTCAGTCACTTGCGGAGTACCACAAGGCTCATATGTCTCGCCTACACTTTATAACATATTCACTAAACCCCTTTTCGATCTGCTTGATGACAAAGGAATTTTGTACACTAACTATGTGTATGATACGCAGATTCTTCTCCCCTTTACTGGAAAGTATGCCTTGGACTTGAACAACCTACTCTCAGTCTACCACAATATCCAGATGTGGATGGGCTATAACCTACTCTGCCTCATTGATGAAAAAACAGAAATTGTTAAAATTGGCTCGCACACCTGCTTGAGCAAACTCGACCCAGAGTACAAATCTTTCATCATTGATGTCATCAACATCCAAGTGTCCAATACTGTCAAAACGCTGTGTGTTAACCTTGTCGCTACCCTGTCTCTTTCAAGACAGGTTAATGCAATTGCTTCTTCAGCTGCCCACAATTCGAAATTTTGTAATGCCTGCAGACCCTTCCTATCATCTGAAAGTTGTGTCACCATTGCCAGAGCTCTCATAGGATCAATATTAGACAACTGCAACTCCCTATTTGTAGGAGGCTCGGCTCGCAAAATCAATAAACTACAGGTTATCCAAAATAACGAGCTCTGAGCTGCCCTTAACATCTCCAAGCATGAACACATCACAGATTCCATCTGGGAACGGATTACCTTTAAATTGCTAGCAATCTCCCATAAACTAAATGCCTATCAAAGACAGCTCCAAGGTACCTTTCAAAAAAATTCCACAAAGCTCGAACCGCCAGACCCACCAGATCGTCTAAAGCCCACCTGCTCACTATCCTGAAATTCAGACATACCAGATCTGGTGGGACTAGTTTCCCGGTCATTGCTGCCAGAAACTGGAACACATTACCCCTACCTTTAAGATCACAACAATCTTACTGGGTATTCGGAAAAAAGCTAAAATCTTTACTGTTTGCCTCCAACCTGCCTTACTGAGCATCCCTAAACTGCTCAAACTCAGCCTCAAACTTTGTCACGGTACTCACTGGCCTTCTACTCCCCTGCAACGTTGCTGACACCATTTGCTCTCTTTTACAAGCTACATGTACCCTCATGTACCATATTCTTGTTTGTGATGTAATATTAACTCTGAAATCTCTACCTATCTGCATGATACCGTGTGTAAGCTTACATGCAACCTGTACCTACCCAATGTACCATATGTAAGCATCCTTCAATTTAAGGGTAACTCTGTCATCTCTTCCCAGCAGCTTGAAACCGTATGAACCCATTAATGTAACCTATGTCCCTTATGTAAACTTTCTTCAGCCATTATCCCCCAATGTTGCAACCAGCACCTTGATGCCTACGTATTTAGCATGCTTAGGAAATGTAAAAAATTAATTAAATAAATAAATAAGGAGGTGGATGTTATGCATGCAAGAAATTGCCATCTAAATTGTCATTAAAGCTGGATTTTTTATTTTTACTAATACATAAAATGATGCACGTTATTCCATCTCCAAAAAGGTCATCTGCTAACCAGAATCCCATTCTTTGTCAACTCCTTGCCAAAAGCATAGTGTACGGGGGTCCTGCTGCATCAGTAGCCAGATCAGCAGTGCCCGCTCTACACGACAGCTGCAGCAACAACCAACCGTCAGCAGCAGCGACAGCCAAGTCACTGCTGCACAGGGGCAGCATTTAAAATATGTCCCCATGTACTAAAACTAAAATGATCATAAGTAACCCTTGCTGGTGGCAGGGGACATTCTAAATGAAGCTATGCCTGAGTTTAGAGGTGGTCCATGGTACTACTTATGATCATGTCTGCCACATCCCAATCGTTATCACACATGTGTTATCTCTTGTGAGTCAGCTCTGCTGTGGAAGGGGATGTGTATTCTGGTCAGATGGGTTGATACTGCCAAATGACAGATCCAAAACCCAGAGAAACATGCCTATTCTTTGATCTCTTTGTGAGGGCCGGTAAGACCATCATCCAGAGACAGCTGCACAGCAGGCAGCTGTCCTGGGCCCTTGCATCAAAACAGCACACCCGTTCAAATGTAGAAGCCTCACACCAGGGTGCTGCAACTCCAAAGGTCTTTGCTGTTAGCAACAAGAGGAGAGTGCAGAACTGGTATAGGCAGGAGAGCTCCGGTCACTGAAAGGAGACCTCAACCATTTTGTTTCTCTATGTCTCTCTTCCCCTTTCCTGTCCTCTCCACTTCCTCTAAAGCAAAGCATTTTGAGTTACATCAGAAGGGCAAAGTCCACTCCATCCAGGAGCAGGGATTGGACCATGAAGGTAGGCCTGCTTTAGACCAATCATGTGAAGATGCGTGCACTTAAAAGGATTCACCCAACCTTAGCAGATTCTCTCCAGTTTCCAGATCCTCCCGAATCTTCTCAAAACTTGTAGATCCACTCTGGAAAAACTCACTGGACTTCCTTTGAGGAAGTTGCACTTTCCAAAGCTCTTAACCTAGGTTGAAGAAGAGCCGTTCAAGGCAGAAGGAAGATCTATTCCCTATCCACTCCCAGGGCACATCGGGAATGACGTTTACTCGGAGAGCAGACCCTGAAAGGAATATTCTGTCCTTGAGACCCGTCCGAGTGGTCCACACAGCACCTGGAGGGCCAGACCAACTAATGCTCCCTGTTCTACTGCAACAAAACCAGTTGCTGCATGTTCATCACACCTTGAATGAGAGGGAAGACGCTGGTGCTAATGTGTGTGCCCCTCCACGGATTTCACTTTAAACCAGTTCAATGGTGCATTATGCCCTAGCTACGCCCATCGCCTGCTGGGTCTGAACTGACTGCTCAATGCTAGGACCTGATCAGAACCACTGCTGAGTGACACACTGACTCTGACCAGGGGTTACAACTATGGCTCGACCCAGCTAGCTGTTGAATGGCTGCCTCGTCGTCCTGCAGATCGAAGCACCCAAGGTCACCACTATGATGACCGTCACCCAACTGACTCAAATTAGCCCAATTAGGCCTCGCCCAACTGCAAACAGATCCTGGGACCACCCCAACCTGCATCTGTGAGAGCCGCCATGCGACTGCACGGAGCAACCTCATTTGTCCCTACTCGATGCCCACCTGCTGCTTGTGCCCACACTATCCAACGTGCCCGAACTGAACCTGATCCACTCGCATCAACGTTTGGCACCAGGTCTGACTCCATCAACACACCAAGAACTGAAACCAGGAAGTATTAATCCTGAACGGCCAACTCCATCTACCTTGGTCCTAGAGCCTGGTTAGGTCACCATTGCAGCTGTTTTCAACAACAACATATTCTTACAAGAAACACTCTGGACACACTCAAAGACATTTTGCCTTCACGCTGCGTATATAGGCTATTTGGATGATGCAACATCTTTATGCAAATGACTACCTTGGTCAGAGTATGCTTCTGATAGGTCCCTTTAGTCAGTGAAAAAACATCCCTTCAATATCATTGGCTGGCTCATCTGGTGTACACCAGGCCCACATTAGAATAGCTAGCATCCACAATTTTCTCTGACGCACAACACAGATAAGCTTATTTTAGATTTGACTGGACACGACTATGACAGTTCTTAACTTCTGCCAAGAACACCTTTATCACATCAGTGTCTACTCTTTATCTGATTTTCGAGGTACTGCCAAGAAATAGATGTGCTCTATTATATGGTGCCAAATTAAACATATCTAGTCCTTCAGAATTGTCTGCATGGCACACATTCTGCCCTTTTTCATTAAGAACATAGATATATTGATCCAAGGTTCCCTTGCTTTATCTGGCTTCATCGTAATCTTGTCTGCTTTTCCTGACAAATTCCATTTTTAACCTAACAAACCCAATGACCTCACTGCAAGTTGCTGCCAAAGACTATCTCCAATGCATCAGCCTATGTTGCTTGTATGAAAAATCTTGGCATGAGTCATGGTTTTTCACACCTGGATTAGGACTGGACACAATTGTGTATGTGAGTTATCCATTTTGAAATATTTTTTTCTGACACTGTATTCATTCTTCAGCAGCTATTATTTGTTTATTTAAGCATCTCTCACTTTGTATCCCTTATTCATAATATATCTTTATACATTCATGGTATGTATAAAGCACCCTTCATTTCCTGGGTCATCCTAGCCCAAATATGTGCAGTGCTATGTGCACATTTTACCTTAAATAAAGGCACTATAATCCTAATTTCTGCAATAAGAGAACCATTTGATATGCCTATCATGTTATCTATACTCAGTTGGGGCAGGGGTTGTCACACCCTATACAGGACATTCTCTTCATTTTGGACCATGCTACTGTGTTTTTGGGTCACTACTGGTTCACCTTCACACACCCTTTAAGAGCATAGCCTTGCCTCCACCCACTGCTGCACCCCTTTCCCAGATTCAAGTCATGATGCCAGGGTTCTACGTAGCAGCACCCTGCGTGTGTATATGGAGACCCACAGAGAACAGCACTCTCGGATCATGGGCATATAGCAATAAAGGTGAAAGTGGAAGTGAAGGGGGTGGGGGAAAGATCCACCATGCACATGCAGCACAAAGTATCTTGGGGCATAATCAACTTGACCTTGCAAACACCCATGACATGCCCCCTCCACACTAAAGCAGTCGTGTGGAAGGGGCCACAAGTCCCAGAAAGCATAGGACACCATAAATAAAAATGCATTTTGTGGTAGAGCACCCCCTTCCCATGCCCCACAGATTTGATGCCGGGCCCAGTTGGCCCACTATGGAAGCAGAAAGGAAAGCGCCCTAAAATTACCAGTTGCACACAACAGTCTGGAGACATTCAATACGACAATCAAACACACTGTCACAGGCACACATAAAATACTCCACAGGCCACACCATATAAAGTAACCATTGGGGTGTGCAGGGATGATTGGGGAATCCAGGCTATGGGGTACATAAATATGTTACAGAGAAGGATGGGAACAAGTCACTATGCATTGTCATATGCAAGCGAAACACACTCCAATGGCACTAAAGTACACTTAAATAACTGCATGGTAGGGAAAAGCATGCACCACTAAGTCGGACAGGGAAGTACGGCCATTACCTATTTGCAAGTGACACGGTTTCATTCCACTTGCAGGTGAATCTGGTTATCCACAACTAACAGGCTCATGACCCCAAAAGGGAACCTTGGGATGCCACATGAAATTGCCTAAAGCGAGGCACACACAAGGACCAGGGAAGGCATGGAATACACATTTGGGATCTTGAAAGGAAGATTACGGTGCCGCCACTGGACTGTAGGTGTACTTATGTACAATGCAGAGGAGGTTGGGAAGCTAGTCATTGTGTGTGTGTGATGCTGCATAATATGTGCATCTGGAGGAATGTACCATTGTCTTCTTAGGGAGGGCGTGGCACAGACAGACTCACAGGAGGAGAGTGATGAGACAAGGGCTGTCAGACAGCACAGAATGGCCGTGTAGAAGGAAGCATGGGCAAATGCAGTGTCAAGATATAATAGACCATTTTTTCTTACATAAAATATCTCCACTACACAATGTAAATAGATAAATCTCTGTAGTAAAATCGATGACAAAACCCAAAAGACTACCAGATCTTTACTTGTGATGCGAACTCCATTTATTAAGTCTGTGAAACTCCTGCTCTCCCTGATCCCATAATCCCCAACATCCATGCTCCCCCACCTCCCACATCCCCAACACCCATGTGCTCCCACCTCCCTCAATCCCCAACACCCATGTCCTTCCACCTCCCTTATTCCCCAACACCCATGTTCTCCCACCTCCCTCAATCCCAATGTAATCCTGGAGTCAGGCAATTCATTTTAATAGCATTTCTCTTGCCCATAAGGCACCTTTGGTGTGTGAGTGGTGGTTTGCAATGGCCTCCTATGGGGGGCTCCCTGCTTGTGACCCATCTGTTGGGGTAACATACGCAGAGATGACTGACTCCAGGCCACGCATGGGTTGCATCATGAGGACAACTACCCTATGCATGTTCTCCTGCTTTGCTGACAGTGCCTCTGTAAGCTCCCACACCCTCAGGCCCACCACAGTGTTTGCCACTGTAGTATCTGATAGGTGTTGGCACTGATGTGCCATTTCCCCTGGTATTCTCCTTGTGGCCTCTGGTAAGGCATCCCACATTGCCTGTAAATGAAGCAGGTGGAACTCTGTGATATCTTCCATCCTCTCATGTGAATGTTCCATTCTTGTGAGCCTCTCCCAGGTGGCAAATAAGGCACCACTGGGCAGGGCAGCAAGTGGGCAAACAGGTGAGGTGGTGGGTATTACTACACTATCAGAAATTGATTTATCGCCTAGCGTCTGAAGCATCATCACCATCATCAGGTTGTGTGAGTCACTGCAGGTTAAAAGCAACAGAAGATTGGGGAGGATTGAACACAGGAAGACCAAGGCCTGGGGGTGGGTGGCCTGGAAGAGGGCAGACCCAATACAGTCACACCCCTGACCGGTGACAAAGAGACAATGCTGGAGACCAACAAAGTGTGGCTGGTGGTAATGGTGGCCAGTGGGAAACCTGCTTGACTTGAGCCAGGCACACTGCTGACATTTGAGGTGAGGAATGGTACAAACGGCAAGGGAATTGACAGATTTACAGCTCAGCTGGTGATGGGTGCAGCAGTAGATGTGGGGGCAGGCCCTTGGTCGCAGTGGCCGGTGCAGAGGTTACTAAGGTGGTGACAATGCTGGTAGAGGTGGAAGCTGCTTCCAGGTTCAACTTTGATTCAGCTTTTTGATGAGGTCTTGTGGTAACTACCTGATGTCTGGAGTGCATGGGTGACAGAAGAGGTGCTTGGGTTTGTGGGGTCCGCTGCAGCGCTGATGGGCATGGCATGTGGAGGCACTACATCAATGCCACTGGTACCTTCACCCTAGCTGTCTTGTGTGTCTGTAATGAGAGGAAAGACCTACATTCAGTTGTCATGTATACTGAGGCAGGTACATGCATGGATCATAGGGAATGGTCAGGGGCCTGGGTATATCTATGAATGAGGGTCTCTTGCCTATCCTGTTCACAGTACCCTGGGTGTGGATTACCTATGCATCTTCAACATTACTTGGCTGGTCTATGACTGGTACAGGGTGCATGTGTGTCATTGTTCTGGTGTGATGGCTAGGGCATGTCCACTGGGTTGCTAGCACAGAGAGATACATTCCTAGGACTTCATTTGTGGAGGGTAACTGTTCAGCTGTATGTGTCCTGCCATGCTTGTGATAGTACTCTGATTAATGGGGTGGATGCCTTTTTTGATGCTGCATGGGGCATGTGTTGGGTCATGTGTGGGGGCCTGGTAATAACAATCATCTGACATGGTGCATATGGTATGACCGGGGGTATTTCTGGTTTGCTTGTCAATACTGTGCATTTCTGGCTCTCAAGGGTGCACGAGGTGACTAGTCTGTTATTGTCTATAGTCATCATATTTCTTTTCATTTTTTGCCACATGGTGAAACTTCCAGGTGTACATTTGGAATGGATCATCATGCGTATTGCTGTGGCATTGTTGATGGTGAGCCAGCAAGTTTCTTTACTTCAATATTGTCACCTGTGTGTTAGCCTAATGCAGAATGGGACAAAGGCACTGTCTTCACATTTCCCTACCCCCATTGTGTCCTTTTGTACTCCCCTGGTTCAGTTAGGCTTTCTGCTCCCACCTCTGCTGCTCTAAATCCCTCTATCCCTTCCATGTAAAGGATGCGTGTCACTCTCTCCTCTCAGGGGATAAAATGCAGTGATTCCACTGAGCCTCCTGCAGTGGCATTCATCTCACAGTGATGAGAGCTGAAGAGATTGTGCCAATGCGCCTTAAGGTCATTCCACCTCTTCCTGCATTCGCCAACATCTGACTGCACAGTGGCCCCTGCCACGGCCTGGTCCATTATGTTGCTCCATATTGTTTTCTTGCGGCGGACAGATGCTTTGCATTGATTTGCCCCAAACAGATCATCAGTATTGGCTACCACCTCATCTGCTATTATCTGCAGCTCTGCCTCACTGAATTTGGATTTGCATACCCTCAATTCTGGCACACTCATCCTGCCCTTGTCTTCTGGCATGATTCCACAACATTTGGTAGCTGGAAGGCAAAGGGGAAAGGTGCATTGAAGATTATTTTATTTTTTAATATGGCCACCACTGAGCTTGCTATTTGCTAAATGATTGCCGTTCACTGCTAGTTCCGCTGGCTGAATGGCCACTTTTGTAATTCCACTGGGGGAATTACCTTTCATTAATTCCTCCACTTTCCCCGTCATTACGGAAATTCCACTTAAATGTGGCGGATGTACTTAGAAAAGTGCCCAATAGGGGGAGGAAGGATGGATATAGAGTGGTGGACGTTGAAAGTGAAGGATGTAACAGAACATTGCCTAAAAGGGTAAAGAAGGCGACAAAGAGAGTGAGGAGTGAAATAAGATACAGGCTAGAGATGGTTACAAAATTAGAAAGAACCAGAAAAAAGAGACTGTGTGGGTGTGTAAACATTATGATTGAGCAGATTAAGACCTTGAACTGAGAAATATGAACAGGGGCAGCTGAGCCGATTGATGATGAATGGGATGTATGGGGAAGCAGGATCCCTACCAAGGACCCTTTTTGCTTTGTTACCGGAGCCAGATGATTCTACTATCAGAAACCTTCTCAAGAATTAGACAGTGGGGATCCTGGAGACAGACAACCAACATTAGACCTGTAAAGCCAGGTCGTAGAGAAGAAGTAGAAAGAAAGGTGAGTCTTCCCTGTGAAACCAGTTCTCACCTGGAATTGTCAAAGAACCTGGATGAAAGCAAGTCCTGAATGTTGTTTCATTCATTCAATTGTGGTAATTCACTTTGATGCAGTTACTGCAAATCTTTCTTTTTGTTCTTTTTTATTCATAATGGGGGGGTTCCGACATGCCCATACTCCCCTTCCACCTACCCCCTACTGTTTCCACTGCACCCTTCTCAGGGGCCAAGTCTTAAAAATTAAAGTGGGGGGACTCATCCAAAAATGCAATGAGATGTGACGTCGCCAGAAATTAGCATAGCAAGGTAAAATATGCACTTTTCATTAAATTGGCTTTGCATAACCACCCAAAATGAATAGGACGAATGGCATTTGCCTTTCATAAAATCAACACACACACAAAACCAAGACAGGGTATTTTCTTCTAATAGTGTTCGTGAAAACGTTAAAATGTGTGCATGTTTTAAACTCCAAGAACCAACAGAAATGTTTTCCCTGTGCAGTGGTGAAGTGTCTGGGCTACAAACCTGCTGACTGCGGTTTGTTCCCCGAGGTTGGCTTTAATTCATAAATTCAAAGAGGACATCCAATGATTCTCTTTTAGCTGGGGGGGACTGATACCACCCTTTGAACAAAGTGGGCGGACTACCTCCCCGCATGTGTCCCCTCGACTTGAGCACTGACCCTTCTACCCTTTACCCCCAAACAAACACACATTATGTACTTCCCCCACAACGTAACTTCATCAAAGTGAATTACAATGAGGTAATTGACTCCGATGAAAAAACGGACCATCCTTTGTTGTAACGCTTTCTCTGGAATGGAACCAGGGTAACCACTTGATAATGAAGAAAAGCCATCTTTGAACCATTAGTTTCCCCAACCTTTTAGTTATTCAAACCATCACACCATTCCTCATAAACACAGAATTGAACAGGGTGAGTTCGGATACATATAGACCCTCTCAATTTCTCTTCATATGGCTTGTAGTCAATTTGTAGTAATTGTATTCTCTTATATACAATTCATAAGTCAGAAAATCAATGATTGAGAACAATACATTCATAACATAAAACAAAACAATTTCCCACAGGAGTGATAGTACAATACATTCAATGTGTGAGCAATTCTAATTTAAAACGGGGAGTGTATTCCCACAACTCTATAGACCCTAACAATTGATTTGGGCTAACTAATTCTGACTGCCTAACTCACTAGGCTGGTTGAGTAGTGTCTTATGTTGCACTACTGTATTCTTGGTTTGTCGACACAACTGTGTTTCGGCCTCCTCAGTGACTGGATAATGCTCTAGTTTTAGCAGCCTTCATCGGGACAGAAATGTTTTTTCAAATCCCCTTCCAGTGGGTTCCTGTGTTTGATATCTATGACACAAAATAGAGGTGTAGATCTAGAGAGCACTTTATGCTGGAGAGTTCTTTCTGTTACCTTCAATGGGACACATACCGTGCAATTTCAATAGGCCTCTGGCTTAGTCGCAGTGGAGTGGTGTCTGTGCTTGGCTGATTTGAATCTCTAATGACAGCACATAATGTGTCGACTGAGACCTACTAAAGCCACACAAGCGTGTGTTGTCTTCAAATAATCTGTTAGTGTACCTGTTGTTTCTTATTCAATATGTCATTCCCATTTCTTCACACATCTGTCTATTCATATAGTCTAGCAGGGTTTCACTCTGTGGAATAATATAACAGAGCGTGGTGTGGTTAGGCATTGCTAGTCTGTGTGTTAGAAACACTATGAAATTGCATCTGCCACCTCAAAATTCACTCACTGCATAAATACAGGATTCCATTCATGGCAGGGACTCCATTCAGTAGTAGCCCATGCTAGAAAAAGCATGAGATGCTGCCCTCATTTCTAGCGTAACGTTGTAAGACATTGTTATTTGCTGCTTCTAAGCACCTCTTTAAGTGAACACATGCCTGCACCACGTGCTCATAAAAATATGTATTCATAAAAATGTGTACAAATATGTACTGCTGGTTTCGTACGGTACAGTGCCCTCTGCGTGTTTAGCAGGGCATCAAGCCACATGGCACTTATTATCATATCATATGCTATGGTGCCCCGTGTGAGCAATTGCCACTTCGACTACGGTGCCCACCTACGGGCGATGTGCAGATCGATGCAGAGCTCTGCTGCTAAGGTTGCCAGGGAGAAGTGCGCCACGATCCAGCCCATTCATGTGTGCGTGGCAGCATATGAGATGATAATAAGTGGAGCGTGCCTCGAAGCCCCGTTAATCACCCTCGCTAAACACGCGCAAGGCACTGCACCTTACGAAACCAGGGTTTCACTATGGGAACGTGTGCCACACTTTTATACACGGGTGCACAGTAGACCGACAGGCTGTTCTATCAACCCCGTCTCCTCTTGGGAACCGATGTTTGCAGAGGCTGCCATTACTCGGGTCCGCCGAACTATTAACCTAATGCACGTGGCAGGACATAGGCCGCCAGCAATACATACGTTTACATATTTTTCTAAAAAGGTATTTTTATGAGCACCTGGCGCATGCATGAGTTTGCTTAAAGGGTTGCTCAGGTATGCAAGCATGACCTGCCTGCTTTCTGGAGCATGCCCGATAGTTGCTGGTCAGAGTAATTAGAACACAAGAAAGTCAGCCCAGCAAACAGGGACGTGGCACTCGGGCGGGCATTATGAATCGGAAGATTTGGGCATTCCTTTCACAGGTAAATCTACTATCATAAGCAATGGCAAAGCCCCTCGTCTAGCTTTCAAAATGTAGAGGCCTTGTGAAGAAAAAAAAACATTCTCTCTTTATTTACAAGGCCAGTCTCATGGACTTTCAGTGCTTTTTAAAAAGTACTCCAAACTGTGAGTGTTGATTCAGGTGTTTTTGAAAGACAAGTGACCAGGGCAAATCAGGGTTTTCTGCTCAGTTTTTGAAAATATTTAGTAAGGCTTGTTGGGGAAGTAGCGTGAAGGCTGTCTTAAGTCTGTATACTACTCGATAGGAGTTTGGTGGCACAACCTTGTTTGGTAGATTCAGTTTGTCCTATGAAATGTTAGAGTTCACTCCAAGGACCATTTGTTTCTGGGTAATTTGTTGATGACCTAGATACGTTTTGGGGTTTGTGTCCCACTTATTTGTTTTTAATCATTTTCTAATACAATGACTGAGGTTTTAGTGGCATCTATTTCACAGAAAAATCCTCTTTGCTACTTTGGTCCCTGGCAATGCTAACAATTTGGGCTTGGCAAAGGCACTTGGCAGGCACTGCCATAATGGTCTTGACTATTTATGGTAGCAGGTGCAAAATAGTGCAAGTACCTGGCCATATAATAGAAGTGCCTTGCAGATGCCTAATAGTAGTACACAAGCCAAAACTGTTGACTTTGTCAATGCTTGTTTTTAACAGAAATTCATTGAAGGATACAAATAGTGCCTATAAATCAAGTAACTGAAGACAGACCTGGTTAAAACATGTTAATTATACCTGTTGCTGGATTAGAACTCCAATTAGGTCATTGACTCTCAGAAGACTGCTTTGAGAAAACACTGTCAGGCACTTCAAGTGCACAGTTTGATTGTAAGGCTTGAATAAAATGAGCTCAAAGAGTTCCCATGAGGAGTTGTTTTGGGCAGACAAGAAAGTCAGTAGGGATTAGCATGGTCATGGGCGGCCACATGGGTGGGCAAATACCCAAGCAACACCTTTAAGCTTTGTTTCCCTCCTCATACGCCATTTCTCCCTATCTCTACTCTAATGAAATAGTTTTTGCTTATAAGCGGTGCTAAAGCGCCACCTAGTCGGCCAAACTAAAAAACAAATCAGTTTGTTGAACACATCTTTCACGGCTGCAAATGTTCGTTGGCCCAACTCATTAACCCCTTACCATCTCCCTAGCATCGAATAACAGAAGAGACCTATGTTTCAATAAAAAGTAATTGCGTTCTGAACCTTTAAAGTGGATACATTTTCTTGTAATTAAGTGTGCCGTGGCACGTCATTTCATTATTTTTTTCTATTGTGAAAACCCTGCGCAATCCCTGAATTAGCAGTAGTTGTGATTATATTCATTTGAGATTCTTTACACATTTTTTGCTACTTTTGTTTTTTTCTCTCCATCTGAGACCATATACCAATGGAAAAAGGCGCTGTGCAAATGACAGATGAAGGTGAGGAGTTCATGAAAATGTTCACTATCAGCCATTTTACTGTGGCTTAATTTCTCGGCCATTGCAGGATGAAAGGCTGAGTCAGCTCTGCCGTCATTGGAACGTTTATCCTGCCAGCTGAACACAGATCTCAGCGTTGGGTACTTAACACGCTGTGCTATGAAGACAGTATCTTAACAGTTTTTTAGTTTTTTAAAGGTAAGACATTTGTTTATGCAAAGCTGACATGGTGGCAGTGTGATGCCCTCGTTTGGATAAGGCATGCGTCCTTGCAAATGGTGGACTGCCCTCTGCAGAACGTGTCGAGGCGAAGGCAGCGGGTGTCTTCGATATTATGGTAGACATCTTCCGCCCCCTTCTTTGATGGAAGCGTGCACCCACTGTAGCACCAATGTCTCAGTGAGGCGTATTCCAACACATTCAAATATTGGGGCCCAGAAGTGCATATTTTGCTACTCTCTGAACAGTAGCTGACTTCAAAGTAATATGCCAAGGGCTCTTTCTTTGCAACAGGGTCTCGTACTTCCTGAGCTACACAGACACTAATCTAAATGCAGAAAAACGAGCGGCTGAGAGCCGGGATAGAATGTCAACAAGGTTAAAGCAATTTATCTAGAAAATTAGAAGAGCCTTGGCAGAAGAATAGAGCACAACGTGCTTTGAAACGAAGCATCCACTCTGCCTCAAAATGGAATTTTTCTTTTCCATAATTAATTGAATTAATGATTGCATTTTAATAAATAATTAACATTTGGGATGAATGAGCCTGAACATAAATTATAGTTAAGTGTGTTTTGATTGGTAGTCAAATACAGTGTTTGCTTGAACATTTTGGAATCACTGATTGTTTTTGGAACGGTATTCATTGAGGGTAATACAAATAAAATATAGTTCCAATATGACAGACTTGCCAATGATCTAATTAAAAAAATAAAACAGCAAAAAAAATGAAGAAAAAGGGCATGTAACTGTTGCTTTATTATCCCAGTAGATGATTTGGTTGACGTAATACTTACAAGATGATTTTATCCAGCAGATGTAATTTTTTTCTTTAAAAAAATGTGAATGTCATTTTCCTTTTGTTAATATTATTTAAAAGCTACGAATAAACTAGAGAGGGGGTTAGATTGCTTAACAGTGGTTAGAACTGGGTTCTGCCCAAGCAATATTTTATGACCTGAAAGGAGAAGAGGGGGCGGGGGAAGACCACCCACAAGATGAATAGTCTGTGTGTGAGGGGCATTTATAATGCTCCTCAGTGATAACATGTTCTGAATAGTCTCAAGGGTGAGAAAGGCAGAAGCAACTATTTACCACCTGTCATATCTCTCGGAGAACAGTGTGTCTTCATGAGCCAATTAAAACTTTACGACTACTCAGCAGATGTGAGTAAAGAAGTGAAAAAGGGGGGACAGAGAAGGTTCTATCCACCCCTGCCTCTCTATACCACTACCCCAGGGCTGTGCTGATGGGCCGCCTATCTAACAGTGGATAAATCAAGGAATACAGGGAAAGACATCTCAGTTTCTAATGTATCAGTCTTTTGTATTCTGTATCTGATTGTACTTGTATCTCTAACTGCTAACTATAGTGCTTGTTTGTTTGTAAGTAGTCGTAATATTGACAGAAGAGCCAGAGGTGGGCTTTTCGTGTGTGTAACTATAAAAAAAGAAAGAAAGCGAGAGCTAACGTGGAGGCAAATCTCAACCAGTACTTTGCTTTATTGGAGAGTACTGAAGGTGAGTATGCCATAATTAAAAAGGAACTCTCATTTGAGTGGTAAAAAAACTGCTGCAAAAACTCAGCCAATAAGGGTCCACCCAGTGATTTGTATATTTCCCTGTTGCTGAAACGGGGAATGCAGCGAGAATCCTACCGCTGTCTCCACGTGTTATGTCTACTGGTTTCGGTGGGCTCTATAATTTACGCCACTTTCTTCAGGGCTGTCTTCTTGGTAGATTGGGAGTGTTATCTGCACGTGTGGAGTGACCGTCTTACTGGGACTCTGATTTCATTTCCAACATACTTATATATGGAATGATCTCACTTCGGAACTTGTTTGGTGGAGGCATTCACACGGATCAGAATCCCGACACGGTTGCGAGTTAGGAAAGATATCTGCTAATATATGTTTTCCACAAGGAAGTCCTCTGTATGTTTCAATACACCAATCTGCACCTTAGTCACAGAAGGGACCTGGTCAGTCTGAATGTCTTGTGGGTGTTCTGCCCCCCTTCTTATTTAAAAGCTAACCTATACATTCATTCATTAAACCATCAAGAAAAGCGGAGCATTTCCCTCTACATGTGGCATTTATAGGAGCATGCATTTCCCCCCACCAGTACGCTCTATTGTGTGATAGGTGACTGCTGTCTAGGTTAGCGGGCCTGGGCAAACGGCATGACCTTTAACGAGGACAAATATCCCCTTGCACGGAAAAGTACCCGCTGACAAAGGTTCTAATAGAGTTAGAGCTTGTGGAGGGGGGTCATAAAAAGGATACCTCACTTGGACGTGCCATGAATGAGTTTATCAGTCAGTCATTCAATGGAGTGCAGGATTTTGGTAAAGTAAGTCATATCATACACGTTTACATGAAATTGTTACAGTGGATTTAAAACATTACGTTGACTTAAATACAACACATATCCTACAAATACTAATTAATCATACAAACATTAGCAGCTCATGTAAAGTTAAAAAAAACACATATGACCTATAGTTGTACATCGGAAGAATAAAACGATAGAAAATGTTTACCTTAATTTGATTTTGCCAAAACCAATCTAATAAAGTGCGATTACCTCAGGGAATTGGGTAATTATAGAAGGCCCAGGTGGGCTAATTAACCTTACAATACATTGTTACTGCACGCAAGACACCGTTCTTCAGCGGAATTCAAGTTGCAGGTAGTGCAGAAGACTTGACTAATCTCAGGGCCTGATTTACAAAAATGTTTTCAATGGGACTTTCTCATGTTAAAACATGTTAGTAAATCAGGCCCAAGTGCCCCAGAGCTTTCTTTAAAAAATTGCATAAGGTCTCAGGTGCCCGAAGGAAAAGCCGAACAAAAGAAAATAGCCCTGCACTGTATTAACCATAATGTTGTTCTCTTAAAAGTGGTTTCAATATCCTTTGTGTAATCTGACTATAAATAGCACAAAAAACCCCCAAATAAACGCATTACTGTTTCTTGGACATTAATGCAATTTGTAATGCACTATTTTTCCACAAAGATTTTTTTTTTTAAATGGTCTAGTTTATTATGCATTTTTCATTTTTCGATTTTTAGCGGAATGCATTTTAGATTATCTTTAACTAGTATGTCTGGTCTTATACTGTTTCTTTTCCAAGAGGTGAGTTGGCCAGTTCTACAATTTTCTGTAGGATGTGGACAACAGTGAAGATGAGTTTGTTTTCCTGCCCATTCATGATTTTCGTCTATCTCGTTTCAGGGTCCATTTGTTTTGTCGAGATGTTAAAGTATGTGCCAAAAATCAATCTCTTTTCTGTCAGTTCTGGACATATCATTAACAGATGATGTATCGTTTCGGATGCCTCTTCTTTTTTACAGAATCGGCAGCATCGTTCCGCTATTTGCTGCATTGTAACTAATCTGTAGTGGGTAAGATGTTAAGTCTCAACTTCATGTACCTTGCGCAGATTCTCGGGTCCAGGAATGTAAGTAGGTACTTTGGTGTCTCATTGATTGCGCGTATGTCCGTTAGGCATTGGATGTTCCTAGAATATGTTTTTCTGATGGTGCAAGTTTTTATCCAATCATTCAGCATCCATTTTTTCTTAGCATGTTGCAGTCTTTTTGTGAGCATTTCGACTGATATATCTTCATATATGAGAAGCCGGAGTAGGTCTTCTTTCCACGCTTGTAGCACTGTTCATGGTCGTAGGATGCTTTCTCAATATTTCTATTGCTGGTATTTTTTCATCTGATAACAGTTTGCAGAGTATGTCTAGTTGTTTCCATTTGACGATTGATGATATTGACTGGGTGGCTATTTCATGGCATATTCTGGCCATTGGATGTGGCAGTTTTAGAATTTTCCACCAGAAAGTAGTTTTAGTTTCGTCCATTTTGCTATTTTTTCAATTGGCATTGCTTTGCTTCCGTATGTTATTGTAGGAATTACCTTTTGTCTGTAATACGATAGTATTGGTTTAAAGGAGAATTTTCCAAATTTTCAATGGATCAAGCATCCTTGTCAGGCTAGTGATTGCATTTTTGAATCTAGCTTGTTGATCCATTGTTTTTCTACTTTTGATTGATTTATTGTGATGCCCAGGTACTTGAATGTTGTAACTTCATCTAGTTGGTTATCATCCAGAGTCATGTTCAGTGGCTTGAACCTCTTGAAGGCTAGTTTCGTCAGTGACATCACTTTTGTTTTTTAGGTGCTAATATGAAGTTCGTTTTGATTCATGTATTCTCCGAATAATTGTAGGCTTTTCTGTAGACCAGAAGTCATTTTATCTAATAACACAATGTCATCTGCATTCATCATTATTGGTACTGGGCTCGAGTTTATTTTGGGCGGATTTAGATTGCTGTTTTTCATGTGGTCTTCGAAGTCTGAAATGTAGAGGGTATACAGAGTTGCTGCCAGCGAGCATCCTTGTTTTAATCCGTTGTTTGTCTTGATAGATGGTGTGCTGATTCCATTTTTTGTCAGTCTGATTTTTATGGAAGAATTAGAATAGAGCAATTTGATTGCCTCCAATATTTCTTCGGGACAGTTCCATGCCGTTCATTTTCTCCACAGATTCTGTCTTGATATGGAGTCAAACGACATGTGGAAGTCAATGAATGCCACATGAACCAACGTTTTATTTTGTATTGCTTCATGTTTGATTAAGTTCAGAAGCATTAAGTTTATGTTTGTGCCAACGTTGTATGTGAAGCCTGTTTGTCGAGTAGCAAATTGCTCATTTTCTGATATCCAGTATTTTAGTTTTTTGAGTAGAATTGATGCAAATAGCTTCCCTAGTGGGACAAGTAGAGCTATTGGTCCGAAATTTCCTGGGTCGTCTCGCACACCTTGTTTGTAGATTGGAACAATAGTTGCAGTTTGCCAAGATTGTGGAATCTGGTTATTTCTGTTGATTGTGCTGAGCACTTGTTCCATAAAGCTGGCCCACAGATGTGCATCTTCTTTGATCGCTGCATTTGACAACCCATCGGGCTATGGCGCGCGGGAGCCGTTCAATTTGTGGATCATTTCCGTCGATTGTTTGGCTATCGCTTTTGTCTGTGCTCCATTGGCAGGATATAGCAGAGAAGTGTTGCATCCATTGTTGTTCGGTGACGTTTGCTGTCAAATCTTGTTGGTTTTTGTGTTGTTGTTCAGCAGATTCCATAGTTCTCTGAGGTTGTGTGTTTTGTATGATCTCATGATTGCTTCTGCATCCTCTTGCAGTAGTGTCTTTTGGAACGTTTTTTTCCAATTTACATATGATTGTTTTGCTTTTATTTTTAATCTGCTGATTACTACTAGGGTTGTTGGTATTTCTCAGCTGACGGATTGTCTTCCGCATTTCTCTTTTCTTCTCTGCCAATTCTACGTTGAAGGTGTGTAGCTGTATCTTGTTGTCGTACTTCTTCTTTTCTTTGAAAAATGGTGTTAAAAGGTGGTTATAGTTGAGTTTGTCTGTATCTTTCGTCAATGGATGCTGTATTTGGTTAATTAGCTCCTGGATTGAGGTTGGGTGATTCAGAGTCTTAGGTTTTTCCCCACAATTTCTATTGGTGTACATGAATGTTTTTTCCTGGGTTCCGCTAGCCCTTGGCCTTTAGCTGAAAGTTGGTAGTGATTGCTTGTTGTGGTCGGATCTCCAGAAACCTCGGTTATTGATTCTCTCAGATCGTCTGATGGGTAGATGTAGTTTATTACTGCTGAGGAGGTTCCTCTTATCCAAGTTGGTTTTATCTTGTCTGTGTCATCAATTTTTTACATGTGTGAGGTTTCCGTATGTTCATTTCATTCTGCCATCGCTTGGCTCGCAAGGGTAAATCTGCGTTGTTCCTTGGTTCTCCATTGTTCGTATGCAGATGGATGTTCAAGTCGCCACAAATAATGAATTCGGCATGGTTATATGTTGTAAGGGTCTTGTCTATCTTCATGAAAATTCCATCCAAAAAGGTGTTATCATTGATGGTAGCAGGATTCCAATAGACGTTCATAAGGGATATCAGACGTTCAGATTTCTCTTGTATGTATGGTCCAAGTTTTTGCTGTATTTTTATTATCGTGTTTTCAATCCATGAGTTGATGTTGTTAGTGCTCACTATACTCCAAGTTGGACACATTTCTATCAGTGTGAGAAGTCCTGATGAGGGTCTTCCTTGGGCTCCTTTGATGGGCAGATTCAGGAGAGTTATGAATCCATCACAAGCAGGATTTTCCATCAGCCATGTTTCTTGCAGGCATGTAATATTAAAAGATTCTAGATTGGATGATGGTTGATTGAAGAGATGTGTGTTTCCCCTTGTATTCTACGTTCATATGCACTAGTTTCCATCGCTTTTCTTTGATCGTTATGATTCTACTGATGAATTGGTTGATTATTCAAACAGCTGACGTTCATAGACTCATCGAAAAGGGAAATTTCCGTCATCTATTTCTGCTCTGTATTCTGAGTGATCTGTTAGCTATCTCATGGTTGCAGGAGTTGTCTCCCTGGGTTTTGTTCTATTCATCCTCAGTGTTTCTTCATCCACTTTGGAGTATCTAGGTTTAGAGTTTTGATTTTTCTGTTTTTTTTCTCCAGGCTTCCTATGTTGTGAGACATTTGAGCATTTGAAACCAAGTTTGTTTAGTGTGTCTTTCATTGAGAGTATTTTTCCATCAGGTTTCTGTCTCCTAATTCTATGTGTACATTATCTAGGCGCTCGTGGTCTTCAAATGTAACCAACGTGATGTCTTTTGTTGTAATTGTTTTTAATTGGGGTAATGCTTGGAGGAGTAATAGAATATTCACTCTGTTGAGTATTAGGGCATCTGTTCTTTGTATGACAATTTCTATCCTTAGGCTGTGGTGTATTTGGTCGTTCATTGGGTTCACGAATCGTGGTAGTCTAATGACGTCTTCTGTTTTTATATTTTCTTTTGCTGTTCTCTCTTGTGTTTCGTTCTCTTCCCGGGGCGAGAGGTTTGTCTGGTCTCTGGGGTTCTGTTCTGACCATTGATCATGATTGACAGATCCACTTAATGTGTATTCTAGGGACTCATCCGAGATTTCATCACATTGTTCATATTCAGCGTCACTTCTTGTTGTATTTGGGAGAGAGATGTTTGAGATTTCTTCACAAGTAAGGTCCCAAAGAGCTTGCGGCTTTGGCATGTATTCGTCTATGATTATCATACTGGAATTATTTGATGCAGTGGAATTATCATTGTGGCTTTCTTCCTGTTCATCCATGTGGGTAGTTAGGTTAAGTAGCTCCTCAAGGCTATGACCGGTGTCTTTAGTGCTTGGTTTAGTGGTGTCAATTGTATCGCTTTCACTTCTCGCTGTCTTGTGAGTGCTTCTGGGGACGTTTGTTTTTCCTTGATGTCTTGATTCAGTCTGTTTCTGCATTATTTTTTCTGGTGGTTGTTTTACATTGCGCAAGAAGGCCCTTCATCCTGTCTGTTTGGTTGTGGGTTTTCGTTTCTTTTGCTGTTTTCCAGTGGCCGGTGTAGCAGTACTGTTTAGTTGAGAGAATATCTGAAATATATCGCCTGTATCCTTGGCTGTTGGCTATGTCGGGGGAATGACGATAGTGGGTTGTAATATGGAGAAATTAGCTATCCCACCATTGGGAGGCGGGGTTTCTCTGATCACTGACGGTGAAGGGTTTATGTTTATGATTTCCATCGTGTTTTTCACTGTTGGATCAGGTCTTGACTGTGTTTGTTGTGTAGCTGTCATCCACGACATGACATGACATTGGTGGTTAATTTTATTTTCTCTTCACGATCGCTTCTCGCTATTTCGAATAGTCTTTGTTGCCATCTCTGCGATTGTTCGGCTTTAACATCGAGTCTTTTTTCTAAAGTGGTTGTGAAATCTTCCATATAGATCTGTTTTGTATGAATCATTGCATGCAAGGTTGCTTGGTCTCGAATGTTCTCCTTTATATTCTCCTGTAGTTTTATGAAGGGTATCATAGACTGTGAAATAATTGTGATCAGCATATTTTGCAGGTATATCATTGTCGTGGGAATTCCTGGATGGGTTATATCATCTTTTTATGTAATGTCCAACATCTTGTTTTTATTGTCTTCTGATTATGAGTTGGTGGTTTATCCAAATTCTGTTTCTCAGGTTGTAGAGGTGGAGTGAAGAAAGATTCTTCGAAGTCATAGTTCAATCTATACGGTTGGTTTTCTTTGTCAGAGTTCTTGATTCTCTCTTTGATCTTTATTTGCTGTTTTCTATTTGTATTTGGTAATGGGTGGGGTATGAAAGGAGTTGTGGTCAATTCCAGTGGAATTGGTAGTGAAATGTCGCCGAAGACTTCTCTCCGTCTTTCCATACTGCTCATTAGTGATTCAATCTCGGTAATGTCCAGCGATAGCCGTGCAGCTGTTGAGTTCAGTTTGTTAGCCTGTTGTTTTGTTTGTTTGTTCTTCTGGTTCGTTGTTGCATGTGTTTGAAGCCATTTTAGCTTTGCTAGCTTCGCCTGTTCTTACTTTGATATATCCGTCAAGGGATACCTCGGTGCTTGTCTTGCCACAGGTAGGGGAGGGAGATTCTGCTTATGGTTTCCTTGTATTGTTAGTGGAGATCCTGTTAGCTGCACTTGCATTGAATTACAAAATTGTATCTGCTGTTTTGGTTGAGTTGTATGCACATACGGTAGAGGTTCTTTTACTTCTGGCAGTTTCGTTACATCTTTTTGGCCCAGGTATTTAGCTTCTTTCTCATCCTGATTTACGGGGGTATTGTGGGCTGGTTTATCCAATTTTGTGTACTTTTCAGTTTTGGTTTTTTCCCCGTAGTCTATTGTCTCTATGTCTCTCTTGTCTATTAGATGCTGTTTGCTTCTGTGATGTTCCTTGATCTTTTTCCCAAGGTGGAGCAGAGTTGTAAAGGAGTCATTTTGATCCTGATCTAACGTCCCATCAGTGAATGGGGCTTTAGGGTTCTTTTCACCTGTTTCGTGAGTTTCATTACGTTGTTAATGCTCACATATGTCTTGGTTTGGTTTTTGGTGATCATTTCCATTGTGTGCTTCTCATGGAGTTGACTTTTGTGAAAGCTCTGTGCTTTGCACTGGTTCAGGGTTCCCTTCGCATTCCACTGTCGTTGGAGGTCGAGGCAGGTTTTGCTCTGTTTCAATGTTCACTTCTCCTGCGTCTGTCATGTGTGGAGTAGCTGGGCTTTGTGTTGTAGATGATTCTGGTAGGCAAGAGGCATAGCGCTCTGGTTTCTTTGCTCTCCGTTTGTGTAGTGCTTGCTCCAGTGTTTGTACTTTTAGTTCTGTTGCGCTGCAGCCCGGCGAAGCGGCTCCCAATTTGCCACGCAGTCTGGTTTTCGGGCCGGTGAGCTGGCCTGTTTTTTCCGTCATGTTGGTAGCTGTAACCTCACAGTCTCAGCTGTGGGTCCCTTTGGTGTGTGTGGTAATCAACAGTTGGTCTAAAGGTCACCTGGAATGTTCAGGTGTAGTGAGGTGAGTTCTGCAGTTTCTTGAAACTCCACTAGTTAGAGGATATATTTTCTCTAGGGCGGGCAGGATTAAAGGGAAAGTCCCCACAGTCTCCCGCGCACCTGAGAAGTTTTTTTTTCAGTGCTACTGCAAATCTGTGGTTGAATGGACTGCTGTCACACTGTTAGATTAGCGTGTTTTACTGCAATCTTTACGGGTTACAAATTGGATGTGTGTTCGGTTTAGGCGGGCGGGAACAAAGGGTAGATCCCCACAGTCTCTGGCACACCAACATGGATTCTGTTTGTTGATCGAGGTGAGCGCATTGGATTGGTTTATGCAGTTATAACTCTTTGATCTAAGAAACGGTCGGCTCACCTCGTCCTCATAGTATCTCTGTGCGCTCGATGCCTCTGGAGAGTCTTCTGGTGTTACAGCGTCATCTGGTAGGACTTCCAGCCAGATCGTAATTATACAGGGCTGTGCTCGTGCCTGTTCGACATTCAGCTCCCCGATACGTCCAGTTCCTGATTCCTCTGCACTGGACCCGGCTGCACTCGGGTTGATTATTGATCCTAGCCTGGAGTACTGCACTATGATAGTCCTCAGCTGTACAGTACCAGTCTCTGGCCAGCACGGTCAGCACAAACAGCAAAAAAGATTATTCATCCCCCCTGCAGAGCGTTTAGCAGTAATCAGATTAAGGGGTGAACAATAAAGACTTAATTTAGTAACGACACATCTGTGGTGTAAATGGGGGGGGGGCAATCACAGGTTCTGCCCTTTTGTGCAGTTAACATCACGTGTGACCTGGTGATTGGTTTGCATAACCCAAGAGCTCAAGTGCCATTTGAAAACTCCACTGCTACTTTCCGTATCCAAACGCTAAAGGTGGTCAAGCCAGCACAAAAGTACTGATGGGGGCCATAGTACTTGCAGGAAAGCTTCCCCTCCCACTGGGTTCGCTCTATCACGCTTCCACATTTCCTCCATAATTCACCTGCGGATCCTGGCGTAATTATTCCCCAAGCTGCTCAAAAATATATCAGGAGGTGTGAACTGGAAAACGCCTCTAATGTGATATAAAGCCAGTTCCACGTGGCACGAATATTTGGGGGTGGTAGAGGTGCATTTAAAAGGTGTTTGAAAAACCAGGGGTCAGTCCTTTCTAGGACCTTTCCGTTCTCAAAACTCAAACTCCTACCCAATTCAAAGGCATAGTGGAGCCTTGCCTCCTATGCACATAACATGCTCCACTCGGAGGGTGCAGCATTTTAACACAGATGTAAACATCGCATCAAGTTGCTGCTTCATCCTTCTAACCTGTTTGTTAATATGTGCTGGAGCCGTCATTGGCCGGGAGAATCGATACCAAGATATTCTAAGGAATCCACTTTTGGAATGCATCTCCCCTTTATAGTGAAAGTGTAGAAAAATTCATATGTGCTGATGTTTCTGCGTTCACTTACAGACCTAGTGAGTCCATGTACTCAGAATAAAAGTCAAGCAGTTTCTGGAAGTATTGGGGGATCTCCCTACTAGTATACTATTGTCTCTACCATAGGGCAAGGGGCACCACCGGCTTTCTGGCTATCTGCCCCACAGTCACAGAGCGCTTTATTTACACAGTTTGTTAGTAATACATTAAAGAGCCCCGGGGCCAATTATATCAAAAGGTGTGTTGACTTTTCCTTCTGGGCCAAAGTAGAACTGTAGCACTGTTCTTAGTATGCTAAAAACCAAAAAGCGTAACCTATCAGATGGAACCCCCTAGCGTAATTAGCATCTCTCATAATGTCCCCCTGTTAACTGAATGAAACGCTGTTGGCATATCCATGAAACCTACGTTTACATTCTCTTAAAACGTGGTTTTGAAATCATTAGCTGTAGCTCTCTTTTTCTTATCTTAAGACTTTCCTTAAAAGCCTTCCTCTTCGTACTGATCAGTAATCTGGGAGGAGGTACTTGATTCAAAGCCGTAAACAGATTTTTGTTTAGCTAGTTTACAATTTTTATTAAGCCAATATTTCTTCTGTATTGCTGCATGTGGTTTAGTTTTCACTGATTGTGTGTTATCTAGTTGTTTAAAACAATATTCCGTAAAGCTAGGATTTAATTTTCCCCCGTTACAACACACATTAATCAAGTTAGCATGTTCACCCAATCGGCTATCTATAACCTTCCTACTTACGAGTCTGTTCCATTTTATGCAACACCCTGTAGCTGAACAAATTCCGTCCAGGACTTTGGACCAAGAAGAATTACTACATAGTGAACATAGTAGCACTAGATTAAACCGCCTCCATTAAAACATATGGATAGGGGTTGATGACTTTAATATGGTAATTCATTTTGGTTATATTTTTTGCTGAATTGTTGAACATCAAGTCAATGTAATGGAAATTGAAAGGATTTGCCTGAATTTATTAAGTCTTTTCTAGAAACAGAGGGATAAAGAAACGTTATGTAATGTAATTTGAAAGGATGTGCCTGAACCTAGTAAGTTGTTTCTAAAAACAGAGGCATCAATAGATTTCACTTAAATCTATTAAAAAGCTAAACTGTTGTAAATGTTTTTTTTCATTTTAAAGGCTCTTATAAATTTTAAAGATTTTTTATCTTATTTTCATGCAATGTAATTTCATGTATATGTTTCGTACTTGTTGTATTGTAAAGGTGCTTGCATCAAAAACAACAATAAAAAATAAAACAAAAAATAGTAGCACTAGATAAGGTTTTAGAATTGCCTTATTACTCTCAGTTCTAGGCTCCAAAATTAAATCATGAACTAATTGTTACTCTGAGACAAGAATAAAAAGATATTCAATTGTGGATCTTCCATGTGTATCTAGGAATGTGTAGTTGCCCGGAATATCTGATTTTGTCATTTCATCCACAAACCTAAGGTTACATTCCAAAGAATAGTTCAATAACATTAGGCCATCAATGTTATACCTTTGGGGCCCGATTCACAAAAGCATTTTGTAACGGTGCAATCCCTTTGCAATCCTATTGGAAAAAACTCTGTGAATCAAGCCCAGATAGGTTTAGGAATACAATAATGCGCGTCCTCTTCATGTAAAGTTTCCATAGAAATCCCAATTTTGCATTAAAATCTCCACAAACAATAATCTGCAGAAACTGCTCAGCAGTAGTTTTGTACAACCCCATTGATAACATTGAAAAGAAGAAAAAACAGTCAACAAAAATGGTGTGCTGATCTTTTTTTTGTAAAAATACTGAATTGCTTCTATTGCAAGATCTTATTTAATGCACGTATATAAAGACATTACAACCATGGTAACCAGAATATAATTACTGTGCCACTTGATAAAGTATAGCAAGTTACAAACATTTAAAATGACACTCAGGGGGTAATTCATAGAATTTTGTGCACAAGTGGCTCACGCGGCTGGTGCACAGTGTGCGCGTGCGAATGTCTGCTCCAGCCGCGTGCGCTAAAATCTATTTCCGCGCACAGCGTATTCATGGATTTTAGCCTCCAAAACCAGCCGTGGCGCAGAGTGGCGCAGCGACCCTACAGCAGCGCCAGTTACGCCCCCAAGAACGCCCTTGCACAAGGAAAAGCCATCAAAATCCCCAATCCAGCGCAAAGGGCTGCGCTAACCCTGGACCAGTTTACAGGGCTGCCAAACAGCAAACGGCAAGCGGGGAACGTGTATTACTGGGGTTCGCATGAAGTTTCACACAGTTTCCCTGTGCGAGCGGGGTACGTGTATAACTGGGCTTCCCGTGAAGTCTCACACGCGATTGGATCTGGGTAGGTTTATTTCAGGGGTGCGCGGGAAGTTTCACACGCGAAAGGGCCTGTGCGAGTGGGGTACTTCTATAACTGGGGTTCGTGGGAAGTTTCACACGTGATTGGAGCAAGGTACGTGTATTACGGGGGTTCGTGTGAAGTTTCACATGCGAAAGGGCCTGTGCGAGTGGGGTACGTGTATTACTGGGGTTTGTGGGAAGTTTCACACGCGAAAGGCCCTGTCCGAGTGGGGTATGTGTATTACTGGGGTTCCTGGGAAGTTCCACACGCGAAAGGGCCTGTGCGAGTGGGGTACGTGTATTACTGGGGTTCGCGGGAAGTTTCACATGCGATTGGATCTGGGTACGTGTATTTCAGGGGCGCGTAGGAAGTTTCACACGCGAAAGGGCCTGTGCGAGTGGGGTACGTGTATAACTGGGGTTTGCGGGAAGTTTCACACGCGATTGGAGCAGGGTACATGTATTACGGGGGTTCGCGTGAAGTTTCACACACGAAAGGGCCTGTGCGAGTGGGGTACGTGTATTACTGGGGTTCGCGGGAAGTTTCACACGCGAAAGGGCCTGTGCAAGTGGGGTACGTGTATTACTGGGGTTCGCAGGAAGTTTCACATGCGAAAGGGCCTGTGTGAGTGGGGTACGTGTATTACTGGGGTTCGCGGGAAGTTTCACATGCGATTGGAGCAGTGTACGTGTATTACGGGGGTTTGCGGGAAGTTTCACACGCAATAGGCCCTGTGCGAGTGGGGTACGTGTATTACTGGGGTTTGCGGGAAGTTCCACATGCGATTGGCCCTGTGCGAGCGGGCTACGTGTATTACCCGGGTTCGTGGGAAGTCTCACACGCGATTTCAGGAGGGTACGTGTATTTCGGGGGTGCATGGGGAGTCCTACACATGAATTGGCAGTGTGGGTCCTCCCAGGTGTTCCCTCTACACCCTCCACCGCCCCTGCAGGCAGCCCACACCACAGGGGACTACCCTGCACCCCTGGTCATGTCCCGCAGGCAGCCCATCCACCATGGGCCTGCCCCCCAGCCAAGCCACATGTCTGCTTGCACTACTGATCACCAACTCATGTCCCCTGCACCCCCACCCCCCAGCAGTGCAGGGCACCTGCCAGCAGGCCCCCACTTATGTCCCACTCATGTCCCCCTGTACCCGTACCCCCCAGCAGTGCAGGGCACATGCCAGCAGGCCCCCACTCATGTCCCCCTGCACCCTGCCCCCCCAGCAGTGCAGGGCACCTGCCAGCAGGCCCCCACTCATGTCCCCCTGCACCCCCAACCCCCAGCAGTGCAGGGAACCTGCCAGCAGGCCCCCACTCATGTCCCCCTGCACCCCCACCACCAGCAGTTCAGGGCACCTGCTAGCAGGTCCCCACTCATGTCCCACTCATGTACCCTGCACCTCCACCCCCAGCAGTGCAGGGCACCTGCCAGCAGGCCCCCACTCATGTCCCCTTGCATCCCCACCCCCCAGCAGTGCAGGGCACCTGCCATCAGGCCCCCACTCATGTCCCCTTGCACCCCCACCCCCCAGCAGTGCAGGGCACCTGCCAGCAGGCCCCCACTCATGTCCCACTCATGTCCCCCTGCACCTCCACCCCCCAGCAGTGCAGGGCACCTGCCAGCAGGCCCCCACTCATGTCCCCTTGCACCCCCACCCCCCAGCAGTGCAGGACACCTGCCAGCAGGCCCCCACTCATGTCCCACTCATGTCCCCCTGCCCCCAGGTCATGACGATCCTCAATCATGGCCCTTATGGCCAGCCTCCCCAGCCCAAAGACCCAACCAAGTATTGCATCCATGCACATAGAAAAGGCAATTACATGATACAACCCCAATTGCAAGTATGTAAATTAACACATGTCCGTCACACACAAACAATGGGTGCAAGTGAATGTGAAAACCCATATCTTTTTTTTTTTTATTATTAAAAGTTGTATTTAAAGTTTGATTAACAAACATTTACAACATCGTCAAATTCAGTTATTAAAATCATTACATAGAAAATTAATTTACATTCGCAGTATATTAGTTTGAATTCATCATTACATATCATATTACATGTTATGGATTAAATTTTAGTGAATAAGCTAAATACATACTGTTTCCATGCGATTAAGCTACCAATAGATAAAATTTATTCGTGCTTTTTCCATACATTTAAACTATTGCCAAGTTGAACATTAGGATTTATTTCGTATTTTCTTTCGCATCTAATTCAAGTTCCAATTTTTCGAGAAATGCGCATAATAAAACAATTGTTTTCGTTGAGTATCCCCACATGAATTTTTTCCAACACCATTCCCTTGCTTCCTGAGTCATACCTAGCACCTGTGGACCGATTAAAGTATATCGCAGGGTTTCAAAATTCTCACAGTATAATGTAAGGTGTTTCAGATTTTCTATCCAGTATTTACCCTCGCAAAATCTACACCATGGTTCAAGTCCAACATTAGAGTTTTTTCCCATTTAATGGTTTTCTCGTAGGTGTGAAACAGATTAAGTTTGAATCTCAGATAGAAATGTCTCTGTTTATTCGCCGGGAATTTAATCAAATAAGATTTACGAGGCAGTCTTGATGTTACAAATTTTGCCGCTTCAGAATATAATTTTTTATCTTGCATATCTTCTATTGTTAATAACCAATCTTGCTCATATAAGCGTTTCTTTACATGTCCCATACGATATTCTAAATCCATTGGTTTCAAACCACATTCGTCTAATTTTTTTATCACACATTCCGAGAAGTTCAACAACGATTTAGGTACTCGATTCTCAATCATGATTGAAAGTTCACCATACAATGACTGTTTCTGCGGAAAGATCATCTTTCCATAATTCGTTAGCTGTCGCCAATGGAACCTGGTTCATAGGGCAGATATTCCTAGCTCTTGTCGTACAATACAATTTGGAAGTGATTTTGGCAATCTCAAAGTTGCTTTCCACAATTGCCCTTGGATTTGATCTAATATTGAATCAATATTACAAAGACATAAATCTAATCCATAAAGTAGAATTGCTTCCACTTTCAGCATATAGAATTGAAAAAGTGGTTCCATTGAAAATTTGCAGTGCTTTATAAATACCATCCGCATTTGAGTCGCTAGAACATTTTTTTTTGCATTTAAGTTTGTGAACCACGATTTTTTAGAAGGTGAATCAATAACATCATACCCCAGATATCTCATATTTAGTGCGATGGGCATCTGAATAGAATTTATTGACCATTGCATTGTGGGATATTTTTTTTTTAGGTTTTTTAGTATAAAGATACTTGACTTTTCGACGTTACATGTAAGATTGTTTTTAAAAAGATATGCTTCAAATATTTCGAGTTTCCTTTGTAGGCCATAAGGGGTTCGATCAAAAATTAAAACATCATCTGCGAATGCAATCCATTGGATACGTAAGTGTGCCAGTCTTGCTGGATAGCTCAATTCCGAGTTCCATATTGTCTCAATGTCAGAGATGTATAAGTTAAACAGAGTAGCTGCCAAATTACACCCCTGCTTAACCCCCACTTCGGTCGTAATCGGGATTGTTGTTGAACCAGAACTATTAATACGGACTAGATATGAGGTGTTATCATGCAATTTGGCTAACATTACAATGAACTGAGGCGGAAATCCCATTTCATCCATCTTTGTCCAGAGAAGAGCCCTAATTACACAGTCGAAAGCTGCTGTTAAATCCACGGATGCCATGTATAATGGACCCGTATTCATCGAATTCGTCTGTGCAATTAGGTGCGCTAAAACAGTTGCATTTAAAGCTGTTCCCATTCCGGCACGAAACCCAATTTGAAACATCGATAAAATGTTCTGTTGTTTAATAACCGCCTTCAGCAGTTGCAACAACAAGATTGCTAAGGTCTTGGCACTTGCGTCCATCAAAGCAATTGGGCGAAAGTTGCTTGGCTTTGTTTTATCACCTTTCTTGTGAATTGGGACTATAATCGATTGTAGCCAGGATGGAGGAATAATAGAAGAGCGAATAATCTCGTCAAATTGAATTTTTAATATCGGGGCCCATAGCTGGATATTTTCTTTCAAGGCACAAGGTGGAATGCAATCCGGACCAGGCGCTCTTGATTTATTCAATTTTCCAAGTGCCCATGTAATATCCTCAAGTGACCAACCCTCAAGTTCATTCAGCATCTTGTTGGTGAACTTGTCAGCAAGTGCTTTAAATCGTTCCGGTAGAGCAAATTTCTTTTTATAATATTGTATCCATATTTCGGCACTTATAGTAGAGCTTTGATTCACCGTTTGATGTAAGTCATTACTCCTTAGGAGTGCCCATATGGAACGCCGGTCATTTTTGCATAATGCGGTGATCATTGTTTGGTTCATTGAGTTATGAAGATAAATCCTGTAATTTTTTACACGATTGGAATATTTGTTAAGTACTTTTCGTTTCTGTATGTGATATTCACCGTTGGCCAGACACATTCTATTTAGTTGCAAGATTTCATGTTTCTTTTGTTTCTTTAGAATTGCAATTCTGGTAGCCATTAAGTCGACTACCCGCGGCTTTGTTATTGCTTTTGTTTTTTGAAATACCACATATATGAGCGCTATTATCATAATTAGTGAAATTTGTCTGATCGTTAAAACAATTGTTTGTAGATGGTGATTATTTCTAGCGCTATCTATTAACAACTTAATGATTACATTTAAGTTTTTGCAAGTTCTAGTATTCCATCGTAGGGAGACACCTGGACGATCTTCCATTATAAATATGCTCAATGGATCTAGTTGCAATTTTGGAATCATTAATTGAAAAGCCATATCATGACATGCATGAAACCAATGAGATAATACCACACATCGAAGTATGAAGAAAAAAATGTATTAAACACAACATGAATGTAATCAAAATCCAACACACAACAATGGGAATAATAAAAGAAAAGCTGCATGTCAGTAAAAGAATAAAAAACAAGAAATCATAATCCAAAGAAATCCAAAAGAAATGGTGTCCAAAGTCACAGTCCAACAAAGCAAATCCAAGGGAAAAAAGAAAGTGAAAACCATTGCTCCATGGTGAAAATAAAAAAAAAGAGAATAATCCAATGGTGAACTATGGACAGATGAACAATCCAGGGTCCATGAGCCCAACTGATGAAATGAAACCTATCAAAAATACTACCTAATAAAAAACTATATACAAAAACGTGGTGCATTGTCCAAGCGCAACCAAAATAAAGAAAAAATGAAAGGAAACCTAACACTATCTAACTATATACAATGGTGGCAGGCAAGTCCAGCGGCTCACTCTGTGGTGTCCCGGGCCAGGGCATCATCGAACTCCATGTCTATTTGCCAGAGGCGGGCCTCTGTCCTGGCCCCGAGGTCTCACAGGCACTCTGCCCGCCTCAAAGCCCGACGCATGGAGAACTCCGCCCTGACCATGGTGAGCCGCGCCTTCCGCCCGCTGCCGCTCCGCACCTATCTGCTGGCCCAACCAGTGCCACACGGAAGACACTCCCATTCCCGGGTCCTCAGTCCCTCTGGCCGATGCCTGCCCCTCCGATGTTGATGGCCCAGAGCCATCATTGCTCCCACCTTGAACCTGCTCCTGCTGCTGCTGTCCATGTGCTGTGTCTGATGGTGCCTGCACATCCTCCATCAGCTGGTCTCCACTTGTGGTGTCCACCCCTGCTGGGCCGCCGACTCCCGACTGTGGCAGGGATGTGAGCTCCACCAAGCTGGCTGTGTTGGTCGTGCCAGGTCCACAGGGGGCCCTGGTGGAATCTGGGCCGGAAGACGGTGTGGAGAATGACTGGTGCATAGTCTCCACAGAGGAGGAGAGGTCCGCCAGAGTGCGCAACACATGTAGGAACCCACCAACCAGGGCCCCTCCCAGCAGTGCCACGTCACAACGCTGCTCTCCATGATGGTTGTGCGTTCTCCGCCCAGGAAGAATGCACGTCACCACGAATGACACGCGTGCGCAACGCGACACCAACCAGGATGGAGCCCATACATTTGTGGGATCCCTCGTCCGCAGGTAGTGGAGAGGCAGATGACATGGCACTCTCCCCTACCTGCAGTTGGGCTTGGGACAGGGCCTCCCTGCTGGTGCATGGTGGTGCAGTCACAGGGTCAGGGACAGCGACATGCACAGGCCCCTCGGTGGTGACCTGTGCTGCCTCCTGACCCTGGCCCTTGACTGCACCACTTGCACTTGGTACTACCCCCCACCAGGCCCCATGTGCGGCTCAATAGCGGGCTCCTCCTCCTTGTGGAGACCACCAACCTGGATGTCTCCACACCGTCTTCCGCCATTGGAAGCCCCTGTGGGGGGCTCACCCAGCCCTTCAGCCACAGTCGTTGTGGCAGACGCAGCACCAGACCCCTCGCTCCCGGATGATGGTAATTCCTGGGAGGGTGGCTGGGCCTTGCGTCGCCGCCCAGTGGAGGCATCCCCACCACTTGGCTCCACAGCGCCGTCTCCGCCCTCTTCTTCACTTGATGCTGCATAGAGGGAGACATAGAACACAAGCATCAGGGTACAGTACAAAATACCCTAAGCAGGAAACAATAACACATGAGTGGCACTGTCAAATGTCACTTCCATCCTGTCATTCCACAACACATGGGTGAATGCACACAACACACATGCAGAAACAGTCCCAGCGCCTGCAATCAACATCAACATCCATGTAGAAGGGCCCCTGTAAACCAAGATGTTGCCTTCAAAGTCACATGCATCCATGGCGTTTCAAAGTCACACACACACTTCTCAGGCACACACACACCCATGTGCACCATACATGTACATGACATCAGCACCCATTCCTCACCCCCCCTCCATGTCCAGGAACAGAGACAGCCATGCTTTCATGTGTGCATTCCGCATAAAGCGCCCCATGTTGCATTAAAACACATGCACCAACCATGTGGTTCACACATAACTGGTCTCACATGCATGACCATGATGTCCCTGCACACACAAATCCATAATGGCCTATGTCACACATACAGGTAAGCATCAGACTACCAGCACACTGCAACATGCCCTGTCTCACACAGCAATGCTTGGCCACTTACCGCTCAACTCCAGACGGGTCTGCCTCCGAAGGATCTGGGTCTGGAGCACAGGGCCTACGCGTTCCAGGACCCTCATCTGGATGTTACTCATGCGTGCCTGGCCCCCCTCTGCGAGGCGCCGGGCCTTGTGGAGGGTCCTGGACCTGAAGTCCTCCCAGCGCTTCTTGACATGCTTGATGTTGCGGGTTGCCACCCCCTCCGCATTGATGGCAACCACTACGTCCTCCCAGATCCTCTCCCATCCTTCCTTGTTGGCGCGTGATGTTCCGAAGAGGGCATCATAATGCCCCAGGACATGCTCCACCAGGACACCAACTTTGGTGGCAGTGAAGCTGGTGGCCCTCTGCCTCTCTGCCTGGGGGTTGCCAGTGGTACCAGATGGAGATGTGCCCGACAGGGCAACCCCAGAGGCAGGAGTGGGTGGGCAATTGGGTCCTGGGGCTGGGCTGTGGAGCGATGTTATCCCATTCGGGAGTCTTCTGTTCCAGCAGGGGTGGACACAGCAACTGGACCCCTGCAGATGGCTGATGTGCAGGCAACAAATGGCAGGGCACGTGGGCAGCAGACAGTCAGGCGGCAGCAGCAGATGGCAGGTGGGAGCGTGCTCGGGGCTCTGGGGGGCAGGAAAATGGCCTTCAGGGCAGGAGCGTGGTCTCCCGTGTGTTTTCGCGTGGCCAGCTTGATACGGAGTGATTTGGCACGTGAAAAAATTGCATGTCAGCATGTAATTCGAGGAAAGGGCCTTAGCGCGTAAGTGCGTCAGCACACGCACGCGATTTCATTGGACCAAAGGCCCTTAGCGCGTAAGCGCGTAAGTTACATTACGCGCGTGGCCATTTCCCTCATAGCACGTGATGACAGAGCACACGTGGAAAAACTGCACGTCCGAGTGTCATCGCGTGTAATTGGAGGAAAGGGCCCGCATACACACGTATCTGACGTGTACGTGTGGGCCGGTTTAAAAGCTACGTGTAGGACGGCATTTCCTTGTACGTGCTTTTCGTGGAGAGCGAGTGGGTGAAATCTGTACTTCTTGTCGGTTCGCACGCGATTACTTCACAGCGTTTCTAGTTCGTACTCCCTGTTACCTCTGACAGCTCTTTTCTGATTTTTTGTTGGGCCTGTTTCCTCAAACAGAGTTCACTTCTCCTTTTGTCCTGTCTCCTCAGACAGCATACAATTCTTCTTTTGGCGGGGGTGTTGCCAACGCGCACACGTGCATATTTTTCACATTCTTTTTCCAGGCAGACAGTGAGTTCCGCACGTACTTAGCAACTGTGCTTGCCCCGTGTGTCGCGTTCCCCTTCAGAGGTCATTGTAGGCTGCGTGTATTACGCGTACGCTTATTTTTGTGTTTCTGGGTGCCACAGCGTAGTGCGGGTTCATTTTTTCACGCACGGGGTCTACGAGGGGTTGCGTGCACGTTAAGTTTTGATTTTGGGCTGCCTCTGAGTTGCGTAACCCGTCATCTTCCCCCAGGGGTCACAGACAGCCTTGTTAGAGCACTAGGGTACAAATTCCATCTAGTATCCTACCCCTTTGACCCCCAATTGCCCGGGACAATAGTTCACTGCAACTCCCATATGCACAACAACATCAGTGCCATGGTTGGGAGGCGACCAAGCGGTAAGGGAGGCAAAGGTGGCCAACCTTCAAAAGGTGGGCATGGTAGGGGACGTGGCCGGGATTTGCAGGGTGCCCCTATAGCCCCATGTGTGGAGGAACAATCAGGGACACCCATGCCCCCCCATGGTTGAGGGAAACATGGCTGACACCATCCCAGCTCAGCCCCTGTTGGACCAGCCCATTGTGGCACCTGACCTGGCACAGGATGACTCCCAGGCTGACTTCCAGGTCAGCAAGTCTAGGCCACGTGTGGTGGTGCAAGTTGTTGTCACCAAGCCACGTGGATCTGGGGCAGCTATGTCATCTGCTGCACCAAGTATGCAGGGTGGGGAGGCTGCAGGGGCAGCTGCAGGGGCAGCTGCAGCTCCATCCGCCCCAGCTCTGAATCTCCCAGCCAGGACAGTGTCAGTCCAGGTCCATCAAACTGACGTTCCCCCTGCCAACATTACCCTGCAACCAATGCCTGCATCACGACCTATGGTCATTGTGCATTCCCACACTCCTACTACCCAGTCCACCAGTGATTCTGCCTCTACTGACCAGAGCGGCGTAAGCCACTCTGGCTCTGCTCCACCTTTAAAGAAGAGGAAGAAGGAAGCTCTGGCACGACAGGCTGAGACCCCAGACACGGCTACACACTCCGGCACGTCAAAGAAGCTTTGCTTTAATGACGCGGAACTTGATGCACTTGTGTCTTATGTGTCGGCACATAGCCGCGAAATATTGGTGACTGCAGGGAGCAAGACCACATCTGGTCAACGTAGGGCACACTGGCAGACCATCGTGGACCGCATAAGTGCCCTTGGATTTGTGAGGCGCAAAGCTGATGATTGCTACAAGCGGTGGATTGACCTGAAACGCAGAGCAAAGAACAAGCTGGCCTCAAATCATGCCGCTACTCTGGTGAATGGCGGTGGGTCTCCACAAGAGGACAACAAACTCACTGAACATGAGTCTGTTGCTGGGGCCTTCATCACAGAGCAACAGATCTAAGGTGTGGGAGAACTACCTGATTATGATGCATTGTCCGGTGAGTGCCCATACAGGTGTGTGTAATACATGTGTATGTTGTTTGGGTGACGGGTTCTGATTGAGTGCCAGGTGAGGGTGTGTGTGCCTGAGTGGTATGGGTCACCCATGTGCTTCATCCAAAACATTCAGCAGCCTTGGATTTGGGTGTGATAGTATCCCTTCTGCCCACAGTAGTAATTTAGCGCAACATTATGGCTGTTGCCCTTGAAGTGGCATCTTGCAACAACATTGTTTGTATTTTTCAGTGTTCGTTCAGGCTGATTGTTTCAATTCTCCCACTTTTGCTACGCATTCCTCAGCCCTATTGTCACATTTGTGACATGCTTCTGTCATTGATGAAGCCCACATTGGCCCACATGTGTTACCTTGTTAGGTGAATGATTTGACCATTCAGGCTGATTTAGTATTGGCCTGATCACATACATTTTTGGGGCCTGTTTGAATGTGGAACATGATAGTTGTTTCCTGTCATGTTGAAGTGCACAACCATTGATGTGTACATTGGCTTGCAATCACTGTATTCTTGTACACTGGATGTGTTGCAGTGTGTGGCACATGCGTATTTTGTCAAACTATGTAGCATTTTTCATCTCATCATGTCCATCCCACATGGATGGCTGAGAGTACTCATTCACTGACATATGGATGTACTTGTGGAATTTACCATGGCTATGTTACATGCCATCTGTGTGATGGCATGTGTCATGTATGTGTATTGGACATGCCACTCACAGTCCAATGTGTGATGGCAGTGCTACGCAGCATGCAGCAAATGTGTTGCTCTTCCATCTTGGTGTCATCAGTGTCTGCCTTTTGCCTCCCCTTCCAACTCAGTGACAGTGCATGCATGGGAGGGTTATAGTCATGTGGGACATGTGTAAATCATGTACTGGTTCTGTAGCTTGTCAGGCCTATTTGTGTGCTATGGTGCTAATGCCTGCTTCCATTTTTTGTCTTTCATGTTTTTGCAGGGGATGATGCACTTGATGCTGTTGAGGTTGGGGAGATGGTGCAGACCCAGGAGGAATCTCAGGCACGACCGGGCACCAGTGGGGGACGTGGTGTGGTGGTGGGTGAGAACCCAATCTTGCTGCAGACTATTATGTCCAGGGGTGTCTCTGGGTGCACCTCCCCAGACCTCTATTCAGGTGCTTATTCGGATGATGAGACCTATGTGCCGTTGCAGGTAAGTGTTTCTGGCAGGGATTCTGTTCTGTCCAACCCACCTGCACCAGGGGTAGAACCCTCTATGGGGATGTCAGTGTTGGTAAGACTGCCTTTGGCGGTTACGGATGCAGGGTCACACTCCACAACATCTGATCCTGTTCCTGGGCCAGCAGATCAGAGGGGGAATGCAGTCCTGCAGCCTCAGGCAGTGCCGGCACAGCAAGGGGCAGGTCGCCTTGCCCCAAACAGGTGTGGTGCCTGCCGACGCGGTGGTTGTACGCCACCAGGCAATACTTTATGGGAACAATCCATGTACAGTATGGCAACCCAACAGGCCGCATCAGTGAGATGATGGCTCAAGCAATGGAGAGGGTGGCCACTTCCATTGTCCCCCCTGAAAGGCAGATTGAGCAACTACAGCAGGCAATAGACTCCATTTGCCAATCACACAGGGAAGACATGTTGGCGTCCACCAGGGACCGACGGGCGGCACTGGAGACTCTATGCCAATCGATATCATTAGAGTCCCAGGCCCACAGGGAAGCCCTGAGGGTAGAACTCCATCACCTCCGGGAGACTCTTGTTGACCTTGAGGCTTCCACTAACTTGAGGACAGAACAGAAGCTGGAGAGGCTCACACTTTTGTTCTCAGCTGAGATGCAGGCAACTCGGGAGGAGATCCGGGCATCACGTCAGATGCTGCATGGGGATCTCCGCACTATAATCCTCCAGAACGAGACCTTCCACACCCGCATACTTGCTGCCATGGAGGGCCATACCAGGGCTTTGCGTGGGCTGCCTCCCATAGCACCACCACCTCCTGATGCAGCAGCAGAGGGTGATGAGAGCGACAGCAGCAGTTCTCCCACATTGGCATAGCCGTGCAGGCCATGAGCCCATAGAGGTGTTTTTTTTTCCCAACATCCACACAGGTTGCTGTTGGTGCGCACCTTGTCCTCGGACCTCCTGGGTGCCCCTCCCGGCCCCCACATGGCCATTTTTTATTATTTATTTTTGATTTTTTGATTTTTGATTTTTTTTTTTACAGTGTGTTGCCTTGTGTGGCTCCCGTGGGCATCCAATGTATTCCGGCTGGGCACATGCAGGCTTGTCCTGAGTTTGGGTTAGATGCTTGGGTTCGTGAGACACACACCCTTCCTGCTTCCCGTTTCCATGGGCATGCCATGGTGTGTTGGGTGGCGGTGCTGGGGCGGGGTTGGGTGACATGGCACTGTTGTCATGTTGTATTTTGCAAGGGGGTAATGAATTTAGCAGCATAGAAGTGTGTCTTTTGATGACACAGCATTGGTGGTGTTTGTGTCGGTAGGGATGCACACAATGTAACACTTCCAGGTGACCAATCTCAGGCTGGTATGGTTGTGACAGTTGACTGTCCCTTATGTCATCATCATTGATTGTCAGCTGGTATGTGCCAGGGCTGTGTGCACTCCACAGGGGTGTGATTTTAGGTGAAGTAATTAGCCACCAGCTGCATACGGGCTGCCTCACCCCATGCCCTTTCCCCTCCCATGCGCAGCAGCCGTGCATGTGGTTGGGGATGTGGGGGCACCACCACGTCCACCGGCAGGCCCCGGCGTGTTCCAATGTTGTGCAGGACACATGCTGCCACTATGATCCTGAACACTATTGGGGGAGCGTATAACAGCTGCCCGCCAGAACGGTCAAGGGAGCGAAAGTGTGACTTCAGCACTCCGAATGTTCGCTCCACTATGCCCCGGGTTGCAATGTGGGCTGTGTTGTATCTTACCTCGGGTGGCGTGGTGGGGTTCCGAATTGGCGTCATCATGTGGGTGCTCAGAGGGTATGCACTGTCCCCTGGGGAGGTGGTGATGGGTATCATTAGTGGGGTTGTGACATTACTCAGTATCTGACATGCATGCATGTGCTGTGGCATTTATACTCACCGAGCAGCCATGTATCGCCATGCCGCCCAGCTTCTAGGTCCCGGTTTAGGGTTGACATTCTGTAAATGAAACTGTCATGGGTGGACCCTGGATAGTTGGCATATACTGAGGTGATGATTCCCTTGGCATCACATACTACCTGCACGTTGATGAAATGCCAGTGCTTGCGGTTTCTATAGATGTCCTTTGATGCCCTGGGGGGACGTAGAGCCACAAGTGTGCAATCCCCCACCTAGGACTTTGGGGAATTGTGCCACCCCGTAGAAATCCTGGACAGCAGCTTGCCTTTCTGCAGGTGTTCTGGGCAGGTATATGTGCCTGCGGACTGATGGCCGTGCAGTCATGATGGCCAAGACCTGGTGTAGGCAGCGTGACTCCGTGGCCTGTGACACCCCCCCCCCCCACTATAGCACTTGTCTGCTGAAATGATCCAGTGGCCAAGAAGTGCAGTACATTTAGGACCTTCTCCAGGGGGATGAGTGCTTGAGAGCACAGGGTGGGTGATGTGAGGTCATCCACCCACTCACTCACCAAGTAGAGTATTATGTGAGGTGGTAACCTGTACCTCCCATACATCTGGTCATCAGGTATCTCAAAAAGGCTGGTTCTGGGTGTTAAAAATCTGGGCCTGACTATCCTCCTCCTCCTCCTGCGGTATCCCACGACCACTGCTGCTAGGAACGGTATATTCATCCTGGCGTCTGAGCTTGTTTGTTATTTGCGCACACTTTTATGCTGCCGGGTCCACGTACGCCTGCTTCCTGCTGGCCGACGTGTTTCCGGGTTAGCGTGTCTTTTTTGGCACACGCATTAGCCCCCTTCGAATCCAGGAATACGTGTTTTGAACGTGCATGTGGGCATTCTGCACATTTGCCTCCTGTACTTACCCGTGATGCCCACATTTTCATGCGTTGTTCCCCATTCCGCGTGTCACGCCCCCTGTTCCTCCTACTTTTGTTGTGTGCGCCGCGCTATGTGCGATTTCACTGTGCGCATAGCGCACGCTGTTTGGAGACGAATTTTGGCACACATCCTGGGATTTACACGCGCACGGACTTCCATGAATTGCTGTGCGCGGGTTTCGCTGCGATTTTCACACTGGCACTACAATTCGCATGCTTTTGCACGCTTGCGCCGAAAATTTCAGCACACATTAATTCCATGAATCGGCCTGTCACTCTAGACACGTAGACCCACCCTCATTTTAGGCCACTCAATTCTCAAAGATGCTTTATACATGCACACATAAGCAAAATGGCGCCCACACCTACAATGAAAGCCAGGACCACTTTGCTAAGACTTAATTCTAAGACTCACAGATATTTAGATATCAAGGACTAAGAACTGCAAAAATAGTATCTTTACTTAAGATAAGAATCGTGAATTTCGATTATGTGCATCTGCTGGTAGAGCAAACATTATTAACTAATGGTACAGTAAGGGAATTGAGAGGAATGAAAGCGAATAATCACCAATTCCTAAAAAGGAATCCTATAAGTTAATAAACGTCTAAAATAATTGTTACATTTCTGATTAATGTCTGATGTCATAATACATGTATTTATATTATTAAAAACAATATAGTTATACCTAAGAAGTCTATAAAAGATATAATTATTATAAGGCCATTGCTGCAACGGAAGTATTCAGGCAAATATTTGATCATAAACCAATGAGATTGTGCACAATAATAAGGTATATTTATTGAACTTTTATAGAGTTGTTTTTGTGATTTAACATATATTAATGCTTAGCGAAACAGTACATGGCACGGGTAGTATAGCTCAGTAGCAATGTGCTTGGCTTGGAAGCAAGACGATGCAGAGTAACACAGGTTTGAATCCCAGGTCCGCTATTAATTGCATTATAAATAACCAATTATAATTTTAATTATAAATGACATCAAAAGCCTATTAATTTGTCCTCTTTTTGTCTTTGTTTGTTCCTTTTGTAACAAGGATTTTTATATAGATGAAGAATGAAGAAGCTTGCACCTAAATTTGTTTTTTTTTGTGAACACCTGTAAACTATGTTACTGTTAACTAATATTTATTTTGAAATGAAATAGAAATTCTTTTTAGATTGACATTGTAGAGAACAACAGAATATACGATGTGGAAGTTGAGGAATTCTATTTCTCCAGGAAGGTAGAAATAGCTATTCTTTTGTTGTAAAAATTAAGTGTTATTGTGCTAAACCCTGAGTTCGCAAAACAAACAGGACCTAACTATTTGAAAACTCAGTGCAAACAATGCCTTAAAATATGTGAGTATTTTCCCATTATTAACATGTTTGAATTTTACAAAAATCAAGCTTGTTTTTTTAGTCCTTGGTGACTCATAACGGGAGTAATCAGCTACCTCACCCTGTGTACACCTATCTTGCGTATTCTCTTCTACTCCTGTTGTAACACTAGCTGCATGGTATCGTAACGGTTTCTCTCATCTTTTGACCCCCCATGTAACCATGGTCGACCTGTACTTATTTCTGTTGTTGTTTTTCTATGCTGTTATTGTCTAAACTGCCTGCAACTTTTGTATAAGCTTTAAGCGTCCAGTTACTTAAGGGTTCGGTGCGCGGTACAAATCAAGAAACTAAACTAAACAGTTAAACTGTTACAAACAAAGTTTTGATATGAACTCAAGCTCAATTAAAATAGGATCTTGTGAGATAGCTATGGTTTTTCAGATGTCTTGATATTCTAATTAAATTAGTATTGTCAAACCACACTACCTCTATGGCTATGTTTAGCCGGGACACAAATAGACAGTTATTCATCCAGATGTAAGTCCTCAAGCTATTCCTTTAAACATATCAGAGAGAGTAGTTGAATATCTCCAATAGTTTAGCTTCTTCAAATTTCATACCCAAACCTGCAACATTCGATGAAAGGACTATTAGCTGAAAGGTGGAGAGAGACTTACCCATATAATCACTATAACGGAAAATGGTAGTCCCGACATAATCTGGCCAAGTGACACTATAGCAATTGCCAGAAGATATGCCATGCAATCATTTCACACTTTCCAGAGAGGTGAGTAGTTAAAATCTGTTAGAAAGTTTTACATGTTGAGAAGCATGTATAAATATTCCCTGAGGAGTTGAAGTAAACAGTACTGAAATGAGTGTTCTTCTGAACAGGAAAAAGAGGCCCTCTTCTATAAGAAACGGTCCAAACGTAACAAGGTTTTCCAAGATAACAATTATTGGCTGATTTAAGTTTAGACTACAATAAATAAAACACAAGTTCACGATTTGAGAAAGCTTAACTTACACAATGACCAGGGCACCATTTGCCTTGAATGCCTACCGATTCCACCAAGTGGGCCATCAGGAGCAATGGAGGTAATTGCTTGACCCTTAAGATTGGTGTTAATCTAGTTTGTGCATTTATTAATCAGAGACTGAATGTTTTCCACAATATTAGACATACATTTGAGAACATTCGTAAGAACCCCTACATAGTGCGCTGATATTGGTGGAAGGCTTATCTTATCAGCTAGTTTACTAGACTTATCAACACCAGCCACAGTCAAAGGCTTGCCATTAGTTGGGATAGGCCTACTCCTTATCCATAAAACCATATTTTTTCCAGTGTGGATCATATCAATCAGACCGTTATCTAACAAGTCCATTGCACAATTATCAGAGGTCAACTTTTTAGAAGCCTTACCCACTTTTGCAGGTGCTTCCTTGTTAGATACTACCTTCCCTGAAACATGACACAATCAAGCCTTCACTGTATGAATCTTAGAGCAAGTCTTTGTCCTTGTTGGTCCATTTACCTTATTTGTGTTGACTTTATCCCTCTGATACATCTTGGACAAAGCTGAGCCAAATGTTCATCCAGTAGTTTTCAGATGTACCGACAAAGACAAAACTGGGAAACAACTAGGCCTAAAGTTTTTATGATGTTTGATTGTGCAGTAAGAATCTCTCTCTTTAAACCAATGCAAGTGATGTTTCAGGTACAAAAGTGTTCTCCAACTCTTTTAGTTTGTCCCTGGGGTCAAAGCTTTCCAACACATTCTCCTTGATAAAATCAAGCAGAGGATTTCCAGGTCCCTTTTTGTCCGTTTCCTGAGAGTGGCTCTTGCTACTTTGGATAGGCTGGACTAGGTGATCTTTTGATAAAGGACAAACTGAGGTGGTTCTTTTTGTGATGCACTTCCCTTCCTGACAAATTTAGTAATATAGCGTTAAAACCCTGTTCCAAGGGCTGGAACAGGGAGGAACAGCCCAGCAGCCCGAATAATAGCGAGGGCACCAGGACATTACCCCCTTTCCAGCCCTTGTAACGGCGTGTTAACACTATTAGCACCCCTGGTTACCAAAGCGGTAAACCGGGGTGTTAAAAAAAAGTATTTACGTTCAAAGAATGGGACGCTGTGCGCATCCCATTCATTGAATGAAAACACTGTGCCAAGATGGCCACCCTGGTTATGAAAGGGGCAACCGGTGTAGAAAAAACAGGCTTCAGGTGTGCACAGCTCCACCCCATGCCCCAGTGGGATGTTTCACAACCGGCATCCCCTGCAGTACTGTGCTTTGCTGTGCTTCACTGTGGCTTTGCTGCTGTATGTAGAAAACACAGGCTTCAGGTGTGACCAGCTCCTCCCCAGGCTCCATTGGAACATTGCACAACCAGCCTCCTCTGTTGGACTGTGCTCTGCCACGGCTTCGCTGCAGGGGGTGTGGGGTAGATATAGAAAGTACGGGCTTCAGGTGTGCACAGCTCTTCTCCATTGCGACATTGCACATCCCACTTCCCCTTCAGGACTGCATGTTGCCCTTTGTCCATGCCTCCTAGACCCCTTCCCGGTATGTACACATAGGAAAGGGGAGTTGTGGATGCATGCTTTTACAGGTGGTTAGAGACTGAATTCCATGCTTGCTGATTGGCTAGAGAGCTGTAAACAGTGAGAATAACTAATTCACCCATAGCAGGTGTGGCAGCTAATCAGGTTGCTCAGAATCCAGGCATTATCTACTGATCAAAGCCTTTGCTTAAAGTGAATTGCTTGCTGCTCGCATCCGCCAGCTGCCTCCACCTGCCCAGATTGCCTCCAGCCCCTAACAGCCCCGCCTCCTGCCACCATCTGCCCCTCCCTGTCTCCCTCCTTGCGTTCATGGACATGGATGCCCCTTCTTTCTAACCTGCACAGCTCTCATGTTCTTTGCTCCTTCTTCTAGCTCACAGCTGCTTTCCATAGTATTTTCAATATTCTGGGCAGTTTGCTCATAGGTAGTCGATGGAAATTTAGGGATTAAGCTGTTTTGAAGACAGTAAGAATAATGTAAAAGGTTCCAGGGCAATTATTTGCTGGACTGCTGATTTATAAACTCTGTGAGTGGTGGGGCTACTATGTCTGTGTTCTCTACCAGGAGTTTTTTGTGATAATGTCACTGGTCAATGCAAATGAAGTTCTGACGATATTTGAGTAAGGCTTAGGGAGTGGTTGAGTACATGTGCCTGAGTGACTAAGTGGCTGGTGAGTGCCTGGCAAAGCTGATTCAGGCGGTGGGAGGCATTAGGAGTTTGTTTTTATGTTCAAAGACACATGCTGTTGATTTGATTGTGTGGGGAGTTAGAAATGTCATTGCAAAGTGTTTTTGGTGCTCATTGATTCAATAGTCCAGACAAGTAAGATGCGTATTCTGGAGGAGGCTTTTTGAATTTGTGATGTATTATCAATGAGTATTGATTTGGGTATGGTGTCGTGTTTGAACTCTGCTGTAGCTTATAAGTGGCTTTTGAGTCAGAGTGATAACAGTCCTGGATGTTCTTGCTTGCGGATGTTTTGCAGAGGCGGCAGTCCGTGCAGATGGCTTATGCAATTGTTTGTTAGGGACTTTAGTCACACTGTAATGAAGAGAGGTGTTTTTTCGACAGCAAGGTGATTTTATTCGACGAGGTGTTGTGGCAGACTAGTTTATTTTGGCCTCTGATCTTATGTACACCTTTGATCATGGGAGTGTTTTATTGCAGTTGTGTGTGCACATATTGTATGGGAGGGCTTTGTAACCAGTCTAGGCGAGATGAATGGCTGCTAGAATTGGGGAAATACTTGCTCAGTTAGGGTACTCTTATGAATTCCACCTCTCTGGTGCAGAATGAGATGATTGATACAATGAATCACTAGCTGGAGTGCATCAAGAGAAACGCTCTTGGAGGCCTTCTTTCGATTTGGGGGTCAGGTGTTGGGACATCAGAACCACAATTACTTGAACATCTCTTTGAATATGGAAAGGGAGGGCCACATCCATCTTTGAGGAAGTCTCAGTGCATGGTGGGAGAGTTCTGCAGCCTACGTCCAACACACATGTGCCCATTAGAGGTCAGAAACAAAGATAGTCACCATTTAAGAGGGTGAGGAAGAGATCCCTTTTAGAAGAAAGGATCTCCACGAACCTGAATGGTAATGCCAGAAACTGTGAGGTGTGAGGTTAAGTGAGAGAAGCCATGGGCATTACTATTCAAGAAGGATTCCAGTGAATTACATACATGTAGTGACTACCAGGTCCTGAACAAGGTCACGGTGAGGGATCGCTACCCGATGCCTTTAATGAAGGACATTCTGGAAGCAGTAGAGGGATCACGGATGTTCAGCAAACTGGACCTGAGGGGTGCCTATCATCTTATAAGGGTCAAACAAGGGGACAAATGGAAGACGGCGTTTCATACACCTTTTGGGCTGTTCGAATAACAGGTGATGCCGTTTGGCTTAGTCAGCGCCCCTGCAGCCTTTCAGAGGTTTATGGACCATCTCTTTGCTGATCTTCTGTTTGTCTCAGTAATAGTCTACTTGGATGACATCTTGGTCTTTTCTCTGTATCCTCATCAACATCAGGCCCATCTCACCGAGGTCATGGAGCACCTGAGACACCATCGACTATTTGCCAAACCTTAAAAATGTCTAATTTCTCTTCCCTCTGTGCCCTACGTAGGATTGATCCTATCAGAGCACGGGGTTGAGATGGACCCTAGGAAGGTCTCGGCAATCCTTGCTTAGTCTGCTCCTTCTACTGTGAAAGAGGTACAAGCCTTTTTAGGTCTCTCCAGGTTTTACAGAAGATTGATCGTTAACTTCTCGGAGCAGGTGCTACCTATTACGGCGCTGTTAAAAAAGGACGTCCCCTTTGTTTGGAACCACACGGCGGAGCAGGCATTTCAGGGTATGAAAAAAGCCTTTTGTTTGGCACCCATTCTTAAACAGCCTGATCAAGTACGGCCCTTCATTGTCGTGACCGATGCCTCCGCTGGGGCCTTGGGGGCGGTACTTAAGCAAGAACCCAACAGAGTGGAGCACCCAATTGCATATCTCTCTCGCACCTTAACACCTAGCGAGAGCAATTATTCCGTAATTGAGAAGGAATTACTGGCCATCAAACAGGCCTGTTCTGAATGGAGACATCTCCTCCAATTGTCAAGGCATCCGTTCGAGATACGCACCGATCAAAGCAATCTCAAAGTGTTACAACAGATGGAGTGCAGGAACACTCGCCAAGTCCGATGGACCTACTTTTTTGCCCAATACGATTTCATCATAACTTACCTCCCCAGCAGCAAGAACATCCTAGCTGACAGCTTATCTCTCAGTCCTCACTCTTTCACCAATCCACCCTTTAAGGGGTTAGGGGGGGTTTGTTCCCTGAGGTTTGTTTCATACATGTCGCTTTGAGGTTTCTTCAGGACGTTAAAAAGGCCTTTCCTGAGGCACTAAGACTACTTCCCAGACCCTTACAAGACAAATTAACCACGAAGGATGGGTTATGGTGTTTCATCAAGGAAGACTATTTGTTCTGGATAACAAGTTGCGATCACTCGATCACTGGTTTCTTCACTGTGGTCATGAGTCACAGATTTCAGGACACAAGGGTGTTTCAGCCACCTCCAACCTAGTATGACGCATGTTCTGGTGGCCTACCATGCTTTCAGTCATCAAGCTGTATGTTGGTTCTTGCCCTATCTGTGCCAGAAGTTAGGGGCTTTCATTAAAGCCTGCAGGTTTGTTACATCAGCCAAGACTACCCACAACCCCTCAGTCACATATTTCTACTGATTTTGTGGTAGTCCTCCCCATATCACAAGGATGTACAGCGATCATGATAATGATAGCTTCAGTAAGATCGGTATCTCTCCTTCCGATGGCGGAATTTTCTTATAACAATACTGTTCACTCTGCCATCAAAATGTCACCCCACTTCTGTGTGTTTGGTCACCATCCCCGTTTCTTTCCCTTGGATAGTTTCTCCAGCTCATGTATACCCACAGTGGACTCTCTCTAGGAAGACATAGCTTGGGTAGAAAGGATTTCCCTCATCAACCTATAGGAGAGCCGTGTCCGGTATAAGCACCAAGCTGATTCACATTGAACTCAGGCCCCAGAATTGCAGGTAGGTGACAAGTCTGGCTCTCAACCAGGTACTTACCCCGTTGGAATCATCCTTCGAAACTGGCTCCCACATATTTGGGTCCATTTCCCATTACTGCCTGCATTAATCCGGTGGCTTTTCGACTGAGACTACCGCCCCAACTCAGCCGAGTCCTCCCGGTCTTTCAATCCTCATTGTTGAAATCATACATCCCAGATCCCCACTGCCGGAAGAAGACCTTCAGATTAAGGAGCAAGGAGCCAGACTCAGAGGTCTATGAGGTGGAAAGAATTCTGGACTCCCACTATTACAGAGGTAGACTCCAGTACTTGGTTCAGTGGAAGGGGTACTGCCAGGCAGAAGACTCCTGGGAACCATTAACCAACCTTACAGTCCCCAGATGTTTGTGACAGTTCCATGTCCTACATCCGGGGAAATCCGGGGTAGGTACCCCAAGAAGGGGGCATAATGTCATGAGGAGAGGTCAATGGAAGCTCTGGTCTCAGTGGAAGAACCATTAGTGTTCCCGTCACGGCTCTCTGTGCAGCATTCTAGTCATTTTGTTCTCAGTCCTTCATATCGAGAGAAGCCATGAACCCTCAGTGTGTTGCTTCTGTTTCCTGTTCCTCGCTCTCTGGTTCCCCTATGATTCCAGCGTCCTTTGTGAATTTCTAGTGTTTGTTTGTCCTGAATTCTGCCTTCTCCCCGTTAGAGACCTTCTCTGGCTCTTGTCTCCTTTGTGGACCAATCCTTTGCGCGTTCCATTAGTTTTGCTTTCCTTCCTTTTCACTTCTTTCGGTTTACACTCTTTTCGGTCTGCCTCTTCTCCCTCTGCCTGTGGATTTTTGCCCACGGCTCTGTTTACCTTGTTCCCTGTGCCGCTTCCGGCTTTATTTCTCACCTGTTCTAACTGCTAGCTGCTATCCGATGTTTTCCTGCATTTACACTGTGCCAGCCTAATTTCTTGTTCCGTTCCATCACATTATGGTGAGTATTCCTTGTTTCCTTGAGTTTGGTTGTGGGTGCTTTCCTCGACGCTCTAGCCTTTCGCTTCTTGACTCTATTATTTCCTTACTCCTTTTTTGTATTCCCTTGTACTTGCTAGCGTTCCTTCGGTTCTGACAGTTGTCTGTCCTTGTTCCTTTTCTGAGCCTTACTTGTTAGGTTCAGCTTTCAGTATCCTGTTCCTTCAGTACAACAGACACTGCGTCTCCAAAGCCTCCTACTGCATTCCATCGGATGCTCTGATCTACCTTGCCGGTTTACCTGCTTACCACGCACTTCAATCCAGGAAAAGTAAAGAAAGGCTTCCAACACTTCTCAGACTTTATTGAAGAAAGAACAACATGATGTTTTGGGCCACTGGCTTTTTCACCTCCATGGGCTGTGCAGGGGGATTGCCATTCTTGTTGCCATCTGTTCTTCAGCGCAACAATTGTGGCAAGTTCCCGGAACAGACCCTATCTCTTCTCCAAAAAAGGAACTCCCAACACGACAGCCGTGGAATCTTCTGGATCTGATTTATCCTCCTGCGAAACAAGTGAGCCTCACTGTTGATGACAAAGGAACATTCATCATTATCACTTTTAGACCCGCCTCTTTAGCAAGCTTAATCTACCATTTGAAATTTGATAAAACATGAGACAAATATAAAAATAGAGTGAGTCTAAAAACGGTTGCTTTAACCCTGCAATCAAAGTTTAACTCCCACAAGGTAGAATAGTTCAAACACAAGTTACAAAAAGAGGAAAACTGAATTAAATCAGATCTAGTGACAATAAAGATGTCATAGCTGCACTGCTGATTCAAAAGGATCCCGCAATACAGCTTCCTTCCCTTGCTGTTCAGAGTGAGTCACCCTAGATGTATATACACTTGCTCATGCTCGCCTCTTCATCAAAAAAAGGGGGCGAAAAACCATGTACTTATCAAAAATATACACATATTTTAATGTTTATCAAAAAACACATCATATTCACAATACATTTAAAAAAAATATTTTAGACGGCAGCTGGGACGAACCACTCGCTCCAGCATTCCGAGAGTAAACTAGCGTACGCGAGTCACACGGGAGACCAGCACTGAGATAACTAGGTAAGAGGGATGCGTGATGTGTGAAGCGGCACTGATGTACCATCACAAGGAAAACCTAATAAGTGCTTTTGTTTGTGTTTGGCCATCTAGATTTCGTAGCAAGAAAATAATGCTGAATGTGGAGGATAACCATTAATCTTTCTCCAGAGAATAAGATTGTGGGGCAAAGTAAAATAGGTAAGCCGCACAAGGTAGAAAGGAAACACATTTTCTTTCAAAGAGTAAACATTTTTTCACAATATAGATCTTCATTTTGTTATAGATCTTTGGTGTAGGTGTCCAAACAGATTGTCGCGCAGCAGCGACCGGCAGTAAAAGTACAATCTCCGCTTTTTGGACTAAGGACAGCAGTGGGAAACAATTACCCTGCTCCAAATAGGTAAGCCCGCATATAGTGTAAACATGTGGAGGGCTAGTAGTTGCTATCTGGTTGGAAACAATAGAACCTACTCGTAAAGACTGCAACATTGAGACAGTGAATTAATGTATAGATCTTAGAAAATCTTAGAGAGAAAGAGAGAGGCAATCACGCCCTATGATAAAATGAACATAAAGTGCGGTAAGAGGCGTTAGAAATTAGACAACGCCTTCCTGAAATAAGTTTGTAATAAAGTAATGAAAATATGTAGAATGTGTAAATATCGAGTAAAGATGGGAAAGTAATAAGACCAGAAAGAAATTAACCCTGCTGTTTGTATTGATAATGGAGGTGAAGTTAGTATAGATGTGATGTACGACGTGTAATGCACTAAAGAAAAGAAACCATACTACCAGGTGGGATATGTGGGAAGCTTGCCCCCCCCCTTTCCCTACTCCAGCACTTTCACATGGACAGCCTGCTCTGGGATAAAACAGACACACACCTGAGTAGTGTACCTGGCATGTCCCAATACAATGGTCAGGCAATTACTGATAATCATTCACACCTGACTTCAAGCACACGAAGAAATAGCAGTTTCAAGTGGGCAGTTTAACTGGGGCGAAAGACGGCAAATCACGAAGGGTTTGTAAGAAGGGAATTACACATAACCTTATTGGCAAGAGGATGTTACTTTCAAGAAACCTTCAAGGCAGAAAGAGTAAGGCCAGGAAACCAGACTGAAGAATCCTGCATTCCGCGTAACTGACCAAGGTGGGGAGGAGCAGCAGACGATTTGGTATCGCCCTTGGCTCCAAGAACAAAGAAGTGACAAACACAGCTGGTGAGTTGGGGAGACCGATGCAAGACCAGTCTGTGTTGAAGTCAAGGTTGCAAGCGGCAACACTGTATAACGAGCGCTGGAACACACATTGTTATACGCGTGTGATGAAAGATGCGAGTAAAGCTAATCTGCTGATGAATGTTTGAACTTGAGAAGGAAAGATACGATACCGTTAACAAAGTGGTCCGGGACCGTAAATGTGCTCAATCAACGGTCTCTGTAAGGTATCCCGCCAAGAGAAATTAAAGTAGAAGACTGATGTGAAATACAATTGTGTGAAGTGTATCAAAGTGGTCCTGTGACGGTTTAAGCCAAGCTCATTGCCCATTCAAAAGTCTTTGATTCTGATATCAAGAGCATCTGAGCCCGAACGAGGGGGATCCGTGATCCGAGCCCGAACGAGGGAGACCAATTGTGAACTTGTGAATGTGAAAACCCTGAGAAAGAAAAGGAACTTTTGTGTTTTGTTTGTTACATCAGGCCTTCTGCAATAAGAGACTGTCATTGGGAGAGAGACTTTGGCGGAAGGCCCTGATGCCTTTTATTTGAACTGTTAGCTCGTGGCCAAGAAGCCGCAGTGTTTGCGAAGCTCGCATATGCCACCTTGCCCATGCTGAAAATGTGGGGAAGGGAAGCCAACTGCTCAACCTTCCTGACATATTGTTTCTTGAACACTTCTCTTTTGCATATGTCATTGTCTCACACCCTTTTGTAGTTAGAAGTAATGATTGTAATAGGTTTATTAGTATAGGCCCTTTTATTTTGACAGACTCCACTAGGACTGCATTATTATTACTTGATGGTCGTAGCTTGCTTCCATCCTTACTTTTAAGTGTAGATAGGTGTTCAACCAACCCATCTGAAGTTCAATAAACACCCTTGAACTATGATCTCTTGTGTCTGTCTTCACTGTTTCATACCATGCCTTCCTTACAGTCATAAACCCCAAAACTGAAATAAACAGCAAGACACAAAAACATGCCAAACTCTGTTTGCATTCCAAGAATACACCACAGTCAATAGGCATTTCAAACAGACCTATTGCCTTTGTCAATGTTCATTAAGAAGTGGAACAGCCTCATACATTCTAAATTAAAGCTGAGAATGCCTGCTTTTTAGGTGCATAGCATTAGTAGCGCTGATGCAAAGTTGAGCCTATAAAGCATACATGCTCAGTGGTTTTAAGTATACAGTTCCATGTGCAAACGTGATACTTCAGCCATTCATAGTGGCTTGGCCATTTTGTTGTCCAAATCATAAAACAAATACTTGCTCCTAAGAACTGTAGGTTTGCAGTTTACAAATGAGCATAATGCACATGATTAACAAAATTGAACATACGTGTACATTCCTCCACTGCCCCTGTTCATTGGTGAATGGCCCTAAACTCTCCAATAGGGCTGATGACACACTGGTTGAGGGAAATCAGGGTCATCCTCACTGCTGTTTCCTTTTGTGGATCAGATGAGATTTTCTCATTTCTAATTTAAACATCTAAACAGCATAGACGTGTTTTTGGAAGCACGCTTTCCATATCTCATTTGGTCCCTCCGTGCGTCTATGAAAACATGATGGGAGGTTACATATCAACACACATTGGAGAGAGATTCTGGCCGGGAACCAGGCCAATCCAACAGTGACTGCCCTGGTTCTCTCGGCCGTCATCCTGTTATGACAAGCCGTTCCCTTCATCACTTGGTGCCCGCCATTTGTTTCCATGCTCCATCTATGCCTCCAAACCCCACGGAATCTTGCACCCTTATTCGCAACCGCCCCTCACCCCGCTTACCTTCTGGTTCAAGGCCTTTCTTGTCACGGTCTATTAGACTATTCTTGTTTTGTAGGTTTCGGGAAATTGGGCATGAATTACTTTAATGGTATTCACATCATGGAGTGTTCCCCGGGGTTGTGAATAGCAATCACCCCTGCACTAGGGGGCATAGAGGGCCTTTGACCCTATGCCTTCGCCAAGCCCTAGTTTGACTTGAGTGTGCCTTAGTGTTGGGCTACTGAACCGTTACCAGCCATGTACGTCCCCAAACGTGTTAGTTGATTACTATTATAAAATTGTAGTTTTGGGATAATCACTAGATGACGGGCAAGAATTCCAGCCCCTTTTCTATCTATTTTCTGCTTTGTAAGAGAACCATTTTTACAATGTAACTGACCATATGGATGCGTCCAAAGACAGGCTGGTTGATTTACTTTAAATTGTGAAGAGGATTGGTATTGTTTATTTGTAAAGCGCCTGTACACAAAGCAAGTGTTTCAAAGTGCTCAAGGACGGAGGGAACAAGGGGAAAAAACAACAGTCTTTCAGAGCCCTGCATATAATACAATTTTCGGGGTAGATAACAACAAATAGGTCTGACTAAAATTATGCAGTTTTTCCAAGTGCATTGAGGTGTCACCATGCAAGGAGGGGAGACAAGGGAAAAACAGATAGACGATCTTCAAGGCATGGTGCACTCAGATCGTGCAAGTGTGCATACAGGTGCAGGAGAGGGGAGGGGGTAAAAGTGCAGACAGTGGAGGCGTGGGGGGAATGGGACCAAGTGCACCCAGTCAGTCAGAGGCTGGGCTAAGAACGCCTTAATCCTGCGTCTGATTTACACAAGCTGAATGTTCTCTCACAGCACTTTTCTCTGCTTTTTATGTGTATTCTGCTCATGAGCCACATTTGCATAACGAATTAGAAGTGGACTATACATAAAATCATGTGAAATGCGTGTGCTTACTTTTCTCTCACTTAAATTACAGATGGATGCGCTACCCATGGGCATCCACTAAGAGACCTAGTGTTTTCAATGAAAAAAAGGGTGCCACCCAGAAATAAATAAATGAAAACACGAGTTGGCAATGGCAACAGTTTGGGCTTTTGTGTAGGCACAGGAAAGGCACTTGTCAGGCACTACCATAGTGGTAAACTGGCTATGGTGGCAGGTGAAAAATGGTGCGATTACCTGGGCATCTAATAGCAGTGCCTGACAAATGCCAAATACTTATACACAAGCCAAGTCTTTCAGCTTTTCCAATGCTTGTTTTTAACAGTACTTCAGTGAAGGGCACGCATAGTGCTGTTAAATGATGTGTCTAAAGGAAGACCTGGTTATTACACCAGTAGCACAATTACAACTCCAATTAAGTCATTAACTCTCGGAAGACTGCTTTGAAAAAACATTGGCAGGCACTTTGAGTGTAAAGTTTAATGGTAAGGCTTGATTAAAGGGAGCTCAAAGAGTTCCTGTGTGGAGGTGTTTTGGGTGAGAGGGGGTAGGAACTGGAGGGACATGGCCATAGGGGTTAGCATGTCCATGGGCAGTCAATAGGTGGGCAAATACTCAGACAAAACGTACAAGCTTCGTGCCCCTCTTCAGATGCCATTCTCCCTATCTTTGCTCTAACACACTAGTTTCGGTATATAGGTGGCTCTAAAGTGCCAGCTAATAGGATAACTAAAAGCAAATCCAGTAATTTCAGCACAACTTGTTCTCCTGTTTCTCCTGGTGTTCACATATTCGTGGGACTCCATATTTTATATTTGAAATGTTAAGATTTTAACATATGTAGAAATAAGTGTGGATAGAGTATTCATGGAAAAGAGTGCATTTCCCTTGCAATTGCTGCATGCCGAGGACAACACTATTTGAATTTACTGTGCAAAGTAATCGTATTCCCAAGTCACACCCGGAATGCCCCTGACACTCCCCAATGTAAAGCATAAACAGCCAGAACAGCTACATTTGCGTGCTCACCCAGGCGCAATTACACGCACAATTCAAATGGTCTGTGGGTCCCCTGCAAGCAGGCCTGCATCGCGGAGACCATGCACAGGGTCTCCCGTAACTGTTGCCGGCACCCCACCAACATGCGTATGATACTCCATAACTCAGGTAAAACTCAGAAAATCTGCGTGCAAACCCCCGTAAACGGTTGCTGCACCCCTCTACACTGCGTACGCAAACCCCTAAGTTATATCGGAGCCCCTGTCTGCATGCATGCACCCCTAAATCCAGCATGCAATCCCACCTCTGCGTGGTGATTCCTATGTGCAAGTGTCTGTACACCTGCCTTTGTGTGGCGTAGAGATCAAGGGATTTGCGTGCCCATTTCTCTGCCGAGAGGCTGCGCTGGTGGTTCCGTGAATACATGTTGTTTGGCGCAATAGTGGGCATGCGAGAGATGGCCTGCGGGCCGTCCCTCATAACCCTCACTTTGTGGCATGTTCTTCCCCATTTTCTGTGTTCCGCCTCCTTCCCAGCCCTCTGCAGAAGCAATGCCCATGCTCTACGTGGCCTCTCGCGCAAGGCACTCGTTGGCTCACAGAGACGTGCCGAGCCAGTGCAAACTCCACGCAAGTCCTAGAACTCGTCGGCTCACAGAGACGTGCCGAGCCAGTGCAAACTCCACGCAAGTCCTGGACAAGTACCATGCATTCGATTCCATGACTCGACTTATGGAATTACGTACACAGTTTGGCACACAGTTTGGCGGTCAAGTCCCCTATTTCCCACGCAAATAATTCCATTAATCGGGTCCTTAGTGTTTCTTAAACGTCATATCGCCCAGCAGAAAAAATGCAAACTTGATTTACTTAATAACTGCCTATGTGGAGTTCTCCCCCATTTATTTCTGTGACTTGCCTGGATTTAATGTGCAATTTGCACCGAAGATCAATAAAAATGCCTGTTACCTAAAAAAATGCATTACAAATCAATACATTAAACGTAGGCACAGGCTAAATAAGTATTGGCTTAATTACTGACATTTTCAGTGAAATGTCTGAATCAGAGCTGCAGCTTTTGAGGCTGCACTTAAACAGAATAATACAGCACAGAAGTATATATTTTGAAGCTGGATGTATGCATGGAGGCCACATCAGGGGTGTAATCGGCCTCCCAGGATGTTGGAGTTCGGGGAGTAATGTGCGCGATGCATTATTTCTGCTTGAGAATGTTCGACGTATTTCCAGGCGTATTACATAACGGGCCCCACTTCATCGCTCTGGCGGCGAGCTCTCGAGCTCTGCTCCCCCTTCTCTGTTCATTAGAGCCACATCGAAGCAGCATTCTGCCGGAAAATTGTTTGCCTAAATAGACTGAAAGCCTCTTGACATCCGCTAAGTAGTTGGTAAGCTTTTGAAGGCAAACCTTTAAATGTCAGCTTTTGACTACCTTGATATTATTACTGCTACTCGGGGGGGGGGGGGGCGGGGAGGGAGGGTAACTCGGTTCAGGTGAAACTCACTCAGTGGGGTTTATCTGCAGCAGAAACTGTTAGCGCGGTCAGCGTTTTTTTTTTTTTTTACTTTACATTTTGATTAGCAATTATTTACTTATAATAGCACTCAGTACCAATGATCAAATTCGTCTGACCTTTCTCCACCCACCCTCCTCCCCAAACGCAGTGCAAATGTTTCTGTTAACATCTTTAACTTAACCTGAAGGCTAACAGGTGTAGGGTTATCATTGAGAATACCTTCTTGAGTATTTGGATGAACTCCCTTCCCACCAATAGGGCATAAAGGACTCTCCATCCCTTTCTGACCGTACATACATCCCCGAAATTGCTAGGAATCCTGGAAAAACTGCTGTACCACACTGAGGCCCTCATTACAAGTCAGCTGTTAAGGGGTTAACGGCGCCGTAAAGAGCGTCGGCGCCGTTAAACCCTTAACGCCTGATTCATACTTTAACGCCTGGTTTTTGCAGGTGTTAAAGTCCATGGCGCTAAGCGACCTTGGTGCTAATTACGGCACCGTAATTTACGGTGCCGTAAATAGCGCCTTCCCCATCCCCATTATGCCCTATGGGGCAAAAATGGGAATGGTGAATGGGGAATTACTGCCCCACTCACCTTGGAATGGGGCGGTAATTCCGCCATCCACCATGGCGGAATCCGGCATGGACCATGGTGCTAATAGCACCATGGTCCACCGCCTGACTTGTAATGAGGGCCTGATTCTCTTAGCCCAGGCTCCCTATGTGTCATCAGCAAGGAGAGCACCCACTCCGCCCTCCCACCTTGTCATGAAGGGACTCCATTCCTGCTGGAAGGAACCTGTGTAATCATTCACCACTGCAGTAAACCTTTCCATCAGCATAGTATCCTTCAACCTCTTTTCCCAATCTTTTGTCGTAGGCACCCTACCACATTTCCAGTTTTGGGCAATCCCCAGTCTCCCTGTTCAAAACACTGCCTCTTACATTCTGTGAAACCTATATTCCTCCCTATCTTTTGAAGGGATGCACAGCAGCATCTGGAGCGGGTCTAACTGCAATTGCCCCCTGATTATTTCCTTGATCCCATTCAGAAATTCAGCCCAGAAAATACTTATCCTGGGACAATGCCACCACATATGGCAAAGAGAGACCACCTGTCCACACCCTCAAAGGCAACCCTGAACAATCTTAAAATGATGCTCCATGCTGCAGATAAACAGATTCCCATGAAAGTTTACCTTAAACATCTTTGCGCAGTCCTCCTCCAAAATCCCCCCCGCTGACTCCACCCAGGATCTCTTCAATGTTTGACAGCCCGAAATGTCAGCTGTGATCACCACTTTATAGAACCTGGAGAGGATCCGCTTTCTGTATTTTGTAGAGTCAAGAGCACATTCAAATTGGGTCAGGCATCTGGACAGATTTCCACACCACTTTTCGTCCGGAAATATACCTCTGAGACCAAGGTTTTCAAAAATAGAAAGTGACTCATGGACCAGGACCTCGGCACAATGTCTCAAAATCCAGGAAAACACCAGCCTTAAACAATTGACTTGCCCTTTGAAGACCTGCATCGGGCCACCATTGGGAATGCCGAAATCCCTAGCACCCTAAGTCAAGTGGATGAACCCAGACTGAAGACATAGGGGAAGGCCAAAATGTGTTCTTTTCCCACAATTTCGAGAGGACTCCCAAAGTAGGGTGATCCCTAAGCTGTTTGGGAATATCAATATATACAGGGCCCATAGAAAATCTCTCACCTTCCTGGGGTGAGCAGAAAGGTCCTCTAGGTAGGTCCAATATGTTCTCAGATCTTCCCTAATGTGTTTGAGCATAGCGTGCAATTGGGCGGCTTGATAATCTAGAAAAAAGTCCAGGAGGCTACATTCTCCCTGGTCCCTCAGGAGAGTGAGAGTCATTCTTTTCAACCTTGATTTTTCTATTCTGCCATATGAATCTACTCACCGCCCCAAAAAGCTTGCAGAAGGAACTACACGGGATGATATTTGTGAGAGCAGTAAAGAGGTACAGGAGACACAGCAGGACGTTCATCTTAACTAAGAACATACGTCCATACCATGGAGGAGTAATGGATCCCACTGCTTAAGATCTAGCTTCACTGTTTCCAGGTAGCTTGCATCAGACATGCAAGGTCCCTTTTCAGGTGGACACCCAAGTATGTAACGTCCTTTGTCTCCACCCACATTCCCAGAATCCCCACCAGGGAATCTAGGGCAGACAGACCATTCCTTATTTGCATAACACATGATTTATCAATGTTTATTTTCAGGCCAGAGAAACGTGCCAAGCATGAGATGAGGGACAGCAAGGCTGGCAGGGAAGATTGAACATTAGTCAAGTGACCAAATATGTCATTAGCAAAAAGGGATAACTTGAAATCAACCTCTCTACATTTGATCCCTGTCACATTGATTTCACCTGAATGGATATAGCTAGGGGTTCCATTTAAAGAACATACAGCAAAGGTGACAGAGGGCAACCCTGCCTTGTCTCCCTGAACAGCCAAAACAATATCATGAAACTGCCCTTTACTAGCACTCTATACAGTGCCAAAATCCATTTCTAGAAATGAGCCCCAAACTCCATTTGTCCGAGGACTGACATCATATAGATCCACTCCAACCTATCAAATGCTTTTTCTGAATCGATCGAGACCAGGAAGGCATCAAGATCAGTGACTTTGACATGGTGCATCAGGTTGATGGTCTTTCTTTTATTGTCAGGACCCTGCCTCCATTTAATAAAACTCACCTGGTCACCATGATGAGAGAAGGAAGCAGGGCCTCTAGCCTGTTTCTCAACAATTGTGCCAATATCTTAACATCATTATTTGGCAAATAAATTAGTTGATAGGATGAGCACATCGACTGGTCTTTATCCTCCTTGTGAATGACCACTATGATGGCCTCCATAATTGTGTCAGGCAGATTCCATCCCGATAGGATAGTGTTAAAGATCCTGGCTAAATAGGGGGCAAGTGTTGATCTATAGACTTTATAAAATGTCATTGAAAAACCATTGCTGCCCAGAGACGTGCATGATTTCATCTGTTTTATAGCATGTATCACCTCTTCTAAGCCTGTCGGGGAGTCTAATTGGGAGGCATTGTCCAGAGAAATAGACAGAATAGGTAACTTGTCTAAAAATGTGGCAATGTGGGAACTATCCCCTGAGTACTCAGACGAGTACAATTCCTCATAATATTCGGTAAACTCCTTCCCTATCATGACTGTGTCATACGTGGCAGGTCCCTCCGTTGATTTATAGAGGCTATCATTGTCTTCCTCATCTCCTCCCTCAGTCTCCAAGCCAGAATCCTATCGACTCTGTCCCCTTTTTCATGGTATTCTGCTTTAGAAACAATAGGCATTTTTCTGTGTCCTGAGTCAGACCAGCCTTAATCTGTTCTTTGTACTGTCTACATTTTCTTGCTTTAGATGGGTTTAAGCTGCTCCGTCGGCCCCACATGCATGACTGAATTCCTGCTATCTTCTTCCTGCGCTGGTTCTCCTGTTGCAGTCTTTTCTTCTTTTTTCTGGGAACCCCTCTGTATGAGAGTCCCCGTATTGTCTCCTTAAAGCCCTCCCACAGGTTCTTCACACCCACCTCTCCATTATCATTGTGCCCAAAGTATTGCTTGAATCCTGTGAGGAGGCCCTTGGCAAGTTCCCTATACTTAAGAAAGCATTGCACATCCAGCCACCCTTATCTAGTGGACCAGACCCATTTCATATTGCTATTCTAAATACATCATTGGCTGACCATGGGACAGGGAACACCTGAGATTTCGAGACCAATGCCTTAGCATCCCTCTGACCAGAATGTTGTCTATCATTGAAAAAGAATTATGCACTTGTGAATAGTTAGTATAAGCCTATCCCCCTCATCAGAGTCAATAAGGAAGTCTATGAGTCCCAGTTCTTGATTGATCTTCCCAAACTGCTTAGACTCACTGTCCGTCAGCAATGTTACCGGTGCATCCCCCAACCATTTCTGGTCTCTGAGTGGGTCCAGAACCATGTTGAAGTCCCCCCAACTATTTAATATCCTTCTAGAAACAAAATTGGCTTCCCCTTGACCCCTTCCCTGAATAAACTCTGACCCACATCGGGACAATAAACAGGTTGGATTGTGACCGTCCTGCCATTCAATTCCCCTTTAACACATATGAATCAACCCTCTGGGTGGGTCAGCACAATAAGCAGCTTCAATTCCAATCCACTTGAAAGAAGTATTGCTTCACCCCTTTTTCTGGTAGGGGCTGAGGGCACATGGACATCCCCCCTGCTTTCGCCTTTAATGTTGGTTCCTTCCCCCACAAGCCAGTGTGTTTCCTGCAACAGAAGATTGTCCAGTCTTGTTCTCTGAAATTCTCTGAACACCAGCAATCTCTTGGTCAGAGAGTTGGAACCCCTTGCGTTAAGAGAGCCCACCATTATTTCAAAATGTGTACCCAACTCCTCTTTTAATGAAAGACCCTCTGAACACCCCTTTGCCTCTAGACGCCCAGTCCTGAGCAGTCAAAAAATACCACACCAGACGACACCATCACTGGTCCCTGGAACATCGGATCCAAAGTTCAGAAATGCAACCTCTTCTGAGCATCTCCTCCACTTCCTCCTTCCTCCCACACAACTCCTGGAAAGCCACTCGATATCAATATCAGTCTCCTTATAATGTGGCCTCCATATTCAATTGAGAACAGGAACCCCCAATTCTATCTCATGTCCTTTTCTTTGAGCCACAAGGTGAGAAGAGCACACAACCTTCTTCTGGAGACGGTAAAGGCATAGAAGTCCTAGAAAATAGTAATCTGAGCGTTGCTGTATCCAATAGGGCCCTCTCCCCGTGCCTTGTCAAGAATCTTGGCCTTCTCAGTCTTGTAATGGAATCAGGCCAGCACTGATCTAGGGCCCCTGGAACTCCCTCCTGCCTGGTGGGTCATGTATATCGTGGGTTCATCTGTTGTGTCCGTGCCAAACAAGGTCTTAACAACTTCGACATTGGCCGTTTTGATATCTCTCTCTGTCTCACCCTCTCTTTCTGGAAAGCCAAAAAAACAGAGGTTAATTTGGCACTCTCTGTTCTCAAAATCCTCCATTTTGATGGTAATTTCACCTTCCCTCCATTTGAGTTCTGAAAGCCTAATATTGATCTGGGTTTTCATGGGGTTGACTGACAACTGATTGGTCTCCAGCTCTAGCATCCTGTTGTCCATTTAGGGGAGGGTGGGCGGGAAGGCAACAGGGAGAGGCTCCCTGTTGCTTCCACACATTAACAGAAAAAGAAAATGACACCACCCAGTGAAGGGCCTCAGATGGCTGGGACAGCTGGCGGAGAATGTGTTCCAGCCACCTGATTGGCTGAGCACCCTTCCCAAGGTGTGAATAGGTCTTCTGTTATGAAGGGAGGTGTGTTGTGTTCTGTTTGATTGTAGTGTAAGGAAGGTGGCATGATGTGCATTGTCTTGCTGGCTGGGAGTGCATATTGCAGAATGTTGGGTGCATTATACTAGTGAATTGTTGGGTGTGTGCTATGAATCAGTATTCTACCTGTGACAGTTGCGCCAAACCTGGATGAGGAGTGCCTGGATGGTGGGTGTATCTGTTTCAAGAGCTCACTAGAAGAGTAATTATAACCTGGAATTCATATAAAGGAATATAAGATATCCTGTACCAAGCCAGGTCCGTGTGGGGGCCCAAAGTACCGTTACACCAGGATTGAGCTTCCAACCCTCACTGTGTTGAGTGTCAAAAGGTTTGGTCAGATTTCAATGTGTTTACTGTACCAGCAACATCCTTTCTCAACTTCTTCACATTGCCTCTTCCTACCTCTCTGGCATCTCTTAAGGAATGCTTCATCAACACTTCCATCTGTTCAGATTGTCTCTTCACCCCTGCCATGCACTTTGAGTGGTTTTTCATCCCTGCCCACCCTTTAATTGAATATCACACCATGAGCCAATGCCATGTATTAATCCTGGTGTATCATCATTAGCAACTCTATGGACTGAACACTTGAACTTTCATCTATCCAGGGTGGCTCCCCACCACAGCCATCTATTGTATAGCACACGTCCACACTGCCATCAGTTCAATCTGCTACTTTACCACTGGCATTATTATTATCAGGGTATTTATTGAGCATGGACCTAGCTTGGGGAAGCAATGGAGTTCTTTACAATCATAGGAGTATTATCATTTTTATATACACCCATTTTACTCCACCCCCCTGTATATGACCTACCCATATAACATGGTCTGATAAGCATATAAACAAAATTAAAAGAAAAACAACACATAAACACAACAGTACTATAATTACACAGCACTTGTGATGAAACATCTGTAGGAGGCGAGAAGAACCAGTTAAGAATACAGTATTCACATCATTCTTCATATAATTTTTCATATTACTCACTACAGCAACAATAGCTTGATACCAATCGATAAACATTACAGTAAAAAGTATTACACATGCTTCAATAAATTGAGAATTGCTCCGAATGAGCTTACATAGAAAAGATATGCATGAAAATCATACAGTTAGTGGCAGAGAAGGTATTACAGTCAGTGCGACGACCAAAGGACAGTTACTTTATGACACAGACAGAGAGCCAGGTGAAGCTGGGTGAGGGATGTGCTGTATGCGGATCTTTCCGGACATCCGAGAGGTGCACCCAATACTGCAATTCCTTTACCTTGACTGCAAACGGAGTGGCATAAACGACCATGTTTGGACCATTATACTGCAGCTCACTCCATCTGTGGACAAAGTTCTGAAAAACAACAAAATTGCCAAGCTGCAATTGAAGAGGTGGCGAGCTTGCAGTGTCTGGTGCAGCTTTGCTTTTTTCTTCTGTTCTTTTTGGCACAATCTGTTGAGACAACGACTTCATTGTTTTTGTTAACTGACACAAATACTTTTTAAATGTATCACCCAGAATGGACGCAGCCCTGTGAGCATCAGAAGCACTCGGCATAGGTGAAAGCGGCATGTGCATGCAACGCCCCGTCACTATTTTGTGAAGGGTGAGGTCATGGTTCTTGCAGAGCTGTGTACGCAAATTGAAAAGGGCCAAGGGCAAGCAGTACACCCTATTCTTCTTTTGGGTTATTCAGAATTTAGATAATTTTTGCCTTTTAAAGGCCATGTATTCACTCAAAACACTGTTGGTTTTGGAATGATAGATTGACCACATATTATGCTTGATTCCTAATTGAGCTGTTATTTATTTAAATAGCTTGTTAAAGAAGTGGGTGCCATTGTCAGATTGAAGTGCCTCGCACACTCCCCAGCGGGGAAACATTTCTCGCACCAAAAATGTGGCTGCTGACTTAGCGCCTGGATGTGCACAAGGTCAAGCCTCAACCCAAAAGGAGAAGGAGCAAACAATGACAATTAGGTACCAATATGTATTGCACCGTTCTCCGATGTCAGCACAGCCAAATATGCAACTCTCTGAATGGTCCTGCAGCTTGGTAATATGCCTTGCAGCATCTGCAATGTTTGCCCAGTATTGTATGTCTAACGGTACAGTTAGAAATAAGCATATTCAACAATTCCTGGACATTAGGGACCTATCAATCCTCCTGTATGTCCTCAGCAATGTGCTACTTTGATAACTGTGAGGGGTAGTGCAGCTGCTCAAAACAAACCATTACCAACTCATGAGGCATTATCGTCTTTACTGTGATAACCTGCATTCATATCAGATCAGTGGGCGATTGCCCACCCCATATCTGCCATAGAAACTGCATTTCTGCCATAGAAACCTTTCATCCTGAGTTGCCTGCCCCTGTAAATCGACAATTTGGGTGACTGGTACCGCAGTATAGGGAACCTCTAATTGTAGCTTTGTGCTAGCTATTTTTGCGAACTCTGTGATATCTGATACACGAAGATAGGCAGCTAACTTGGCTGCCTGGTCTGCTGCCTGTTAGCTGCCTATGGGGTCCGTATTGTTAGAATGAGCAACGCACTTGACAATAGCGACACGTGTAGGCCACGAGAGAGCATGTATTAGACTTTCTAACAGAGCAGCATGTTGCACCAGGGATCCAGCCGCCCATTGGAACCCCCTCCTCTGCCATTGTGACAGCCCTGAATGAATGGTAGTGGTAACATATGCTGAATCAGAATAAATGGTAACTCGACATCCTTAAGATGCTTCTAGCACTTCAATTAGAGCAATAAGCTCTGCTGTCTTGGAAGAGTAGTGCATGGGCTATCTTTTCTTCACTAGTACTTCATACTCTCCATCCACTAGCCGAACCACCGCTGCACCTGTATGTCTCCTGGTCAATAGTTGCTGAACCATCAATGAAGCAGATTTCCCCATCCTAAAAAGCAGAGTCCCTTGCTTTTGGTATGTCATTGTCAGGGCCTTCCACGTCATCAGCGTCAGTGATTGGTTCAGTTCTAAATTTGGCTGGGTTCACTGTCTTGCACTGTACAATATCATGGATGGACTGGACAGTATTACTTCATACACAGGCGCACTCTGTGCTGTCAGTGTGGATTTGGACCTTTCTGGGATAGCAAATACTGTATGCTCTACATATAGTGTCACTGAACATCCCATCGTAATAGAGGCAGACTTCTCAATGGCAAAAGCTGTGGCAGCCGGAGCCTGTTCACAGCATAACTGTCCTTGCATCAATGAGTCCAAAATGCCACTGTAATACGCTAAAGGTTTGTGGCCCATCATGCTTTTCTGTGTCAGGCCAGCTGTCATAATTTGCCCTCTGAGTGTGAAAACAGATAAAACTCTTGTGTATAGTCAGATGATGGTAAAACAGGTGGCAGCCATTACATCCTTGAGTTCTGGTAAATTAGTGATCATCTCTTCCGTCCATGTGAGGGTACTCTTAGTCTTTTAGGCTTCCTTAAGTGCTTGCAGTAATTGTTGTGTGCATGTCGGGTAGTCAAATATCCGGGACCTGCAGTAATTACATACTCCCAGAAACCTCTGCATGTCCTTAACCATCACTGGTCAGGGTGTGCTACACACTGCTGTGGTACACTCTGGAGTTAACAGAAATGAGTTGGCCTAAATATAATACTTCTTGCTTACAATACTGCAGCTTTGCTCTGTCCACTTTTTACCCATTATAGGTCAGTAATTTCAACAACGTGGTGGACTCCTCCCTACACTGCTGCTCATGGGTACTACACACCAGAAAATCATCAACATACTGAATGATGGTACTCTGCACATATATGTTGCCCAAATCCTCATGCAACACTCTGTTAAAAATACTGGAAGACTCACAGTACCCTTGTCGGAGCCTTGCGTGCTGGAATCGCTCCCGCCATTTGTGAACACAGTGAGATATTGGGTTAGTCCTTCGGGGACGGGTGCAGCCCAGTCCGTTCTTGGCCATTCTTGGCCATTCACATTCCTTTCGGGTTCTGCAGGCCTGCAACATGAGACAATTGTATTTTATCTGTCCGGCCTGTCAGCCTCTACATTCGGTTTCCCTGCTGGGGTTTAGGATGGGAAAGTGGTTTGGACCATATTGCCATGTTAGTACCTCACTATTTCTTGTGGCGAGAACCAGGGCATACGTTTTCATTAATCTACACTACATTTCACTTATTATACTTCAATGTTACTCATGCCCTATACCGGCGCCAACCTACGTTCCCATGAATACTAAAAAACACTCAGATGCATTTTCTTGCACGCTATTATATTTTCCTTAATCTAAATCATTTGGGTGGACAAGGGACCTGATCGTGAATGCCAATGGGGGAAGAATAAGGTTAGGGAGGATAGAAATAAGAGAGTGGGGATCTAACAAGGGGATGGGGGCAATAGTCAGTAATTGATCTACAAGTAATCTGGGGAGGAAACAACTTGAATGTCTTTAATACACAATAACACACTGCCATCTCACCACAGGCGAACTTTAACAGGGCCATCTTTTGAAACATAACTTCAGCTGTGTCATCCCTTCAGAATGACACTTCATAACACTTATCTCTTCAGGAAAGCATTTCCTCTTAACCATCCTTCTGCATCTAAGTATTCACTGCCATTCAAACTATATATACTCACTTTTATCGAAGACACACATATTCAGCCTCTTTTGGAAATGTTTAAAGTGGAGGAGCTCGAGGGGTGGATGGGCTTCCAAAGCAGATTTTAACTGACAATCATGTTTTCCTTCATGAGGAGTTTGCAATTGTGCCTCATATTGGTTTTTACAGCATTTGCTCTGCCATGCAGTGTTTGCTGCCAAGATGCACTGGCCCTGCTTTCAGGCCAGTGGCTTTGTTTTTCTGAACTGTGTTGTTCACTCGGTCCAAAGAGGTCACTCGGACAGCCAACCAGAGAGGAAGCAAATGAGAGCACGGTCCAGGTGACCTGCAATCTGGGGTTGGATGCAGTGGAACTAGCACCAGAATCTTTTTCGCAACAGGCTAGGGCTCGGCTGTGCCATCGACTGGGCAAATTCGTGAGAAATTGGCTTTATATGTCTACGAGTATTTGGTCCATGCAGGAGCCAGAAATCTGCACAGGCCTTTTACCAGTGATCATCAGATGGGAGAAAAAGATCGGGCTAGAGGGAACTCCAGGGTCTGTAAAATTTGTGGTAGAGTGTACAACATGACCTTGTGACCATTTAAGTGAATGCAGACCTTCCACAATTATGTGAGCAGCCATTATAAACTGGGGACAACTAACTATAGGCTTAAGCTGAGGTAGCGTGTTGAGTACAGTATAGTTAACGCCCAGCTGAATTGGCATTGAGAGATTGGGTCCCATTACAAGTATGGCAGTCCAGAAATAAGGGTGCCGGTAGCAATGTACTGGCACCCTTTCCAGACCGCCATACTACGAGAATGCTGGTAGGGGCCACGGATCAGCCGGCCTGACCTGCTGGGAAATCAAGCCCCTACTGGCATGTCTCTCACTGAAGTACCAGCACCGTTAGCAACGGTGCCAGTACTTCAGTGACCCCATTGCTGGACTCCATGGGAATGGGGATTTACGTTCCGCCGCCGCTTCTGATATCCTGGTGACACTGGGATATCAGGCGGCGAAATCAGTGTTACAGGGTTGGCAGAAACCCGCCTGCAGCACCAGCGGGTTACCACCAATGACGTAATGAGGCCCATTGTGTCAGCAGCATTCCATTTTGATGCTGGCTAATGTCTGAATCTTGCTGTCATGCTCAGAACGTCCTCTGCCCTGAGGCACTAGTGTGAGTAGATTTTGGTTAACAAGGTAACATAGTTCTTCTACAGTTGGGCTACTGTGGTCTCACTACTCTGAGTAATGCTGGCACATTTTTAATTGGTTGTATTTCATGCTTTTTGACAGAATTCATATTTACAGGAAATATATGCATCAAAGCTGTTGTTTTGTTGTTCATTGAGAAAAATAAAACCTTCAACATATTCCATTAACCTGGAGAATATGCTCTGGTGGATGTTAGATTTCATGATGACCTGATCATGCTAGGCTCTGTGATTGCTGCTATTTCCTCTGTAACGCAAGATGTTGATCTACACAAATAAGTGCATAAGAGAAGGCTCTGTGAAGTGAACCATTGTTTTACCATTTAGGTAATCTGTCGCATCATGTCTCTCATTCATCGAAATTAAGTCCTAACTGATGTATTACTCAAAAAGGCTCTGCTTGCTGCTCTAAGTCTTGCAGTCTTGGTGATTGGCAGCTTGCATTTTGATAGCTGCTGTAGTGGTTTCATCTTCTTTTAACATGCCTTCTCCAGGTGGTGTGGAATAGTTTTGGCGTTGAGCATAAAAAAAGTAAAATAACAAAAAATACATGCCAGTGAGATGAGATGGAACCAGAGCTCAGTTATGTTTTTTTTCTTCTTGTTTCGGGAATGTACGCAGTGAAGAAAGGAAATGTTTATATGAGTTTTGTTGTTTAGGACACAATGCTAACCAAATCATCTCTGGACATTTAGGGGAACTTTGCATGAGGCTTTTGTGCTCCAGGAGGCTTTCTGGTCAAAAGCCCACGGTAGCTTTGGAAGACTGGCATCTGGTTGCCTCAAGTTGCCTGGGTCTTGGCCTCTTCTAAGAGTCAGCTAGGAGGAGTGGGCCTAGTGATGGGGTAGCGTTATACCAAATGGAGCATGGATAAATACCAATAATAATACACCTTGCCAATTTCTAATATTTATTATTTCAATCAAACCTCGTTTACAGTTCCTAGTTCTAAGAGCAGTAATCACTGTATAATTTTATATGTTGTACCTGACTTAATGCATCCTGGTGGGCAGAGTAGGTGCTCACCATCACTAGACTGGTTGGCCGACCACAGCTGTGTTACTTCCATCACCTCCATTGAACCCCAGACATGGACTGACCACGCTCTAATTTCTTTCACCATTTTCGCCAATCGGCCATCTACTAAAACTAAAATCATCGTGCTACCCCTCCTTACTAGAAACAAACGTAATATCACTATGGATAAGCTGATGCCTATCCTGAGCCCCACCTTGAACTCAACGAATTCTCAAGACCCAGAAGATCTGATAGACTTAATTAACAACACCATGACCTAAGCCTTAGCCTCCATTGCCCCACTTAAACTTTGTAACAGTAAACCCAAAGTTCACCTCAACACCTGGTTTACCCCGCAGTTGAAGGCCCTTGGGTTAGAAAAAAGAAAAATGGAAGCCAAATGGAAGAAACTACCTTCAAAAGAAAATAAAGTGAATGAAATATCCCCAACTACAAAGCCGAGATTATCAGAACTAAACAAGAAACCTTTAACAAAAGGATTCAGAATGCCAGTTCCAGCACAAAGGAACTATTTGTAATCTTGAGGGAACTAGAATCCCCTATAGTCCCTGATGACTCCCACCCAAAAAAAGAATGGTGCACAGACATTCAAAATGATCTCACCAATGAAATTGCCACCCTCCAAAACAAAATAGCAACTAAACGGCTCAACCTCGCTAGCTCAGAGATGGCCCAGAGACCACAAAAAAACAGCCTTTAATAAACTCCAAGAATTCAAATTGGCCCAACTTACCACCTTAGAGGTTGAAAAAATCATTGCTTCCTTGAAACCTTCGAGATGCCAAGGCGACATATGCCCAGCACTAATAATTAAAGAAGCGACCAGAGACCATGACCCATTTATCACCAAATTAATAAACGCCTCTTTTAGGACATGCCTGGTACCTTCACACCTCAAAGACGCATGAGTACTACCCTTACTAAAGAAAGCTACACTTGACCCCTCTATCCCAACTAATTATAGGCCCATAACAACCGTCCCCTTCCTACTCAAAATAATCGATAAAGCGTCATACATCCAAATCCAGCAATACCTAGAGGCTAACAATCCCATAGGGCTTAGACAATCGGGTTTCCGGCACCTCCACGGAACTGAAACTGCATTGATTGATCTACAAATGCAAATAGATCAATTGAAAGACAATAAACAATGTGCCCTACTCCTCCTCTTAGACCTCTCAGCTGCTTTTGATTGTGTTGACCATAACATACTCTGTGAACACCTGTGATCAGTGGATAACTTTTCACAAGAGGCTGCAGACTGAATCAAATCATTTCTAAGCAACAGATCGATGTGAGTCTTTTCACCCTCCGCTGCTGCAGACCCAGTCCCCATTACAAGCGGAGTGCGACAAGGCTCTTGTGTCTCTCCAACCATGTACAATGTATTTACTAAGCCTCCATTCAACAATTTGGATCATTTGGGTGTCATCTACACTAACTCTGCAGATGAAACCCAGATACTCATACCTCTATCCGGGAACTATGAACAGGACCTTGCTTTACTAAACAAAATCTACCTCATCATACAGGCATGGGTGGCAGCCCATAGCCTCTGCCTGAATGATGAGAAGACCGTTATTCTAATCCAAGGCGCTCCCTCCAACATGAACAAATTAGATGCCCAGTATTCTTCCTTTAACATAGACGGTAACATCATCAACACAGTCAAGGAAACTAAAACCCTAGGCTTCTACCTAGACTCCACTTTGAACCTTAGAAAACAAGTTAATGCGACTGCCTCGGCTACTGCTTATACATGTAAGCTTATACATGCCTGTAAACCATACCTTTCTACTAATAGCTATATCATACTAGCGAGAGAATTAATCTTGTCAAAACTCGATTACTGCAACACACTATATGCAGGAGCTAATAAACAAGTACTGAACAAACTACAAACTATACAAAATAATGCCTCTCAGAACAGCCTTCAACATCCCAAGGAGAGATCACATCTCTGAAACTAGAAGGAATCACAAAGGGCTTTCCATTATGCACAGGATCTACCACAAATTAGTATCCATCACGCATAAATGCCTCAACAATGCTGCACCACACTATCTGAGAGATAAAATCACCATGAAAACCTCATCTAGACCAGTGAGGTCACTCAACTCCTTTTGCATCTCAGTTCCACGGTTCAACTTGAAAAGAGCTGGTGGCAATAGCCTCCCTGTTCAAGCAGCCCAAGCCTGGAATGCCCTGCCCCTTCATCTGCGCTCTGACCAGACCTTCCAAAGCTTCAGGTTTAACACCAAAAAATGGCTTTCCACGAATCATACTTCTTACCCTAACGTTTAGAGTATCCAGAATGTATCCACCTCTCCTCTCTTGATTATGCACTTTTCCCTCGTCCCTGTAAATCCTTTAACGTATCTGTTTTACTGCTACTGTTTTACTGTTTCTGGTGACTTGCCTTGCTTTTACCGTCATTTTCGTGTGCCTGTATTTATCTTATGTACTCATTTGTGTTCTACCTATATTATGCTGTATGTATCTACTTTGATTCTAAGCTGTCTTGTAATTCTCTCAGATACCCAAGGATGTGGTGCGCTTTATAAATCAATAAAACAAACAAACAAACAAACAAACCTACCTCCATCTTACTATATGTACACAACTCTTGAACTATTTACAAGTCTGCTGATGTTCTGTCATTTTGTCGACTTACTCTGAGCTACCTATCTCACTTGTTCTCCACACCATCAACACATACGGTCAGGACAGAGGTTTTTGGGTAGCCCTCCTAGCATGAGCTTCTCAAACTATGCACACAATATACCTGAGCACCTCCCAAGCCCTCATGCCCCCAAACATTACATATGCACTCAAAACATCTCAAATCTTTCTCCTAGCACTAGTTGACAGAACCTTCCCTGTTTTTAATACTCAGCTCTACTAGCCACAACGCACACTATTACCTCTCCTATATCACACTATTTTCCGATCACTGCATTCCCACAGACTAGGAGCCAGCATTCCCTCGGGGGCTGAAGGCTCCTTAACTCGGACAAGGATACGCACTTTGCAACCACTACGGTAGTGAACGCGGCAGTATAACAAAAAAAACAATAATAATAGTAACTTAGCTTATTATGCTGCCTAATAACGCCTATTTTTACTCCACGCAGGAGGAACCCAGAATGAAATGCTATATGAAAATGTGATATTATTGTCCTTTTGCGTTTTTGTTTCTTCTGATTGGCACTTCTCCACTGCTATTTCTATAGATATGCACTTCCACAATGCCATCTCTGTACACTGGGACTTCGTTATTTAATGTAATCTTTCCGGAAGTCAAACACCTCACCGCTGACATCTCTTCGACCTTAGTCTTGAAAAGCACATGGTTTCCTCTAGAACTGAAATATCCTTGTCCCCCAAAATCTGGAGCTCGATGGCATACGTTTGGTGCTACATGGTATTGTATCCGTCCCCATTTGCTAAGAAGACAGAGCCTCACTGATAGAGGAATGCTTTTAATTGAAATGAAAATCATGCTTTATAAAAATTGATAATAAAAAATATTGCAACATATTTATTTTATTAGAGTCAATAACTGGTGGGGTTTTGTTATATCAACTGTAGGTGCCTGGTGCCCAAACCTAAGAAATGTGTTGCTTGCCCGTGGAGGTACGGAGGTACCCCTACTCCGTTGTAGTTATTCTGTCACATAAAGCTTCCACATATGGGCTGCGCCATTGTAGCCAGTAAACACTTGGACAGCAAAAGTTACTTATAGTAAGTGATTGGTTTATTATGTGGTGGTAGCCCTTATAAGAGACACGTGTTTCGGCACGTACTGTGCCTTTTTCAATCAGGGCAGTAGTTTCTTGTTGTTCTGTTTAGTAGGGCCATATGTGGTTAGAGTCATTGCTTGGTCAAAGTCCAGGGTTAAATCCTCCTGAAAAGCATCCAGTTTAGTCCCCAGGCGTCGGCCGAGTCAGTACCCTATAGGGCTCAATGGGAATGGGATGAATTTTTACCGGCACCTGGGAATGGGCATTTACCTGGGCATTTACCGGGTCCGGCAATGCCGTAATGACCCGGTTATTGTCCATTCGCGGGTGCCGGTAAAAAGACGACTCTGCCGGCAGCAGTGACGGTTTTACTGGCACGGCTACCGCCAGGGTCGTAATGAGGCCCAATGTATACCTATCCAGGTTATAATAAGTGATTGCACCCAAGGGCATAGCATTCAACCGTCCTTTCAGTAACACCTCTGTATCTTTCAGACAAGAATTTATTTTCGCAGTTAAAGAGGTTTCAGCAGCCTGCGTCCATTGAAGAGCAATGGGAACATATTAACAATATATTGTATTTCATTTCTCATGATAATGCACAGTTCTGCTTAATGTTTCTGAATGCGAAAGAACTTGCCACACATTCACGCTCATATTGGCTTAATGAGGACATTTTAAGTGATAGTGAGTAATCTTCTTCAAATGTCCCCCTGCGCAGTATTTATTAAACTGTAAGTCAGGATGAGAACACAAGTCAAAAGTTGCAGGTCCACAGCAGTGTTCGCCCCTGGAATTGTCACCAATGTGTTGACCTTTTTTCTTGATGATTCCTAACTCATAGCAATCCTCAAGGACAACATCCCTGACGTGTGAGCCAAGACCATAAGCCATGAAGGCAGGTGCTACAGCATGTAATCTGACTGAGTACATAGCTCATTATGTAGCATTGGTGGCATTTCTTTATAGACTACATTGAAAACAACAAGTCTGTAATTTGAAGAGGAGCATAACAGTCCTCCCTAGCCCTTTGGGTAAGATTGCACAGCCAAGGGACACATATGGTGATAACCTACAGTCTGGAGCTTCAACAGGGTGTGTAGTTCAAGACTCAACATGGCCGACATGATTTGAAAGTCTTTTTTTGGGGTATCCACATCCAGAGAGTTTGCCATAGGTATCTGATGAATTTGAGACCTACAAGTGAGCATTTCACTCACAAAAAATGTAAATGACTGTAACCGACTGATTGGGGTTTTGGACCACGGCATTCCAATTTACCCCAAAAATGGAGCATCTGCTTCTGTTACCGATAGTCACATGGAAGAATGAAAGACGGTTCAGAAACACTGAAAACGCCTTTCCAAGAAACCCCTAAAGGCACAACTCCTTATGGGATAGAGTTTCATCCACCAGGGTGAAGCCAAGGTCTACTGCTAACTCATCTTGTCTAGGCTGGTCAGTTGGGATGACAGCATCACGCATTGTGCCCTCTGAGTTGTGTCAGCCTAGATTAAGGGCACATAGGTGCTTCTGAAAGATAGAACATGGGGCATTGGATGATTGGCAGCAGACAGAGCCTACATGCATCTGGTACCAGCCCTGTGTTACCAGCACTACTGGCAATTTGTCACTACTATGCATTTCCGGTTGGAAGAAGACAAAAACAACTCTGTCTGAAGTATTGACACAAATAATTGACATCTTAACATGAGGCAATCTGACGGGACCCAGTAGGAGGTAGCATCAGTATTGTATTTCTGACCTGATCTGTGCGTGTTTCCCTCAAACCTGAGTTTGGGCAGAAGCTCCATGAAAAACTGCCTTGTGAAATACCACCACCCAGAATGATGTGGTAGCCGAGAATCATGGCTGCTCACCTCTACATCCCCCTCAAAGATAAGCTGGCTCAGTACCACTGACATCTCACATCACGCAATAACCCATCTTTTTATTGTTTTTATTATCATTATTATCATTATTATTATTGTATTTATTAAGCATGGACTTAGCTTTGGGAACCAACAGACTGCTTTACAAGTCATAGTGGGAAGTGCAAAGCAAACAAAGCAGATGGTAAGGCATCAATATAAGGGAGCAGGCAGCTGAAAATGGTTGATGAGAGAGTGAACAAGTTAGCGGCAAACGATATACAAGTAAACTGGCAAGGTAAAAAGTAGAGCAGATCTCTCAGTCTCAGGTTAGGTGGGTAAAGGGGTGTGTGCACCTCGTTGTTAAGGAGGAGCCATTCCTTGAAGAGAAGGTCCTGCCAAGGGGCGAGTCTGGTGTTGATGCGGAGGAGGTTCCATAGCTTGGGGCATAAACCGAGAAAGGCCTGTTTCCGGTTCTTTCCTTTCTGCACCAGTGGAGTTCAAGTCTGTACATGTCCAGACGTCTGGTGGGAAAGAGGCATGGCTTCCAGCCTGAAACTGAAGATAATCCAGAACTGTGGTTCAGCCAAGAGAGGTCCAACCTTTGCCAGTAATACCCATTCACTGTGTTCCTCAGAGATATAAACTATTAAGATCATAACTCTGTCTGAATCCTTGCGCTCCAAGTGATGATTCTTTAGTTTGTTTCTATCCCCTCACTACATTCCTTAAAGTTAGGTTTTGACTGTTAGCCCACTGTTTCTAATGGGGCAACAGAGGATAGGTAATGGGCATATGAAGGAGCCCGATTGGCTCAAGTCATGGACAGCACCAGTGTTTACACTACAGTTTGCTGAACAATTCTGACAATCAGTAATTATCATAATATACCCAAATAGTCAGGAAAAGTAAAACTAACTAAGCAATACATTACTGAGAGAGAATACCTTCTAAGACACACAACATGGGGTATTGAGGACATTCGTGAATCCTACATAATCCTTTAATAATGGTATACATTGTCTTTTTCCCAGTATCGAATGTCTAGTTACCATATACATGCATACAGAAAAAATAGCTAATTTTGGTAGCAAGATAAATCTAAAGTTGATGAGGTAAAATTGTATCTAAGTTTGCATTATATATTTCTATTTGTGTAACACGCCACAGTTAATTTGAAGTCCTGGGTGAACTAGTTTAGAGAAGTGTTCGGGACAAGTGCAGTTGTGGCAGAATTACTGGGAATTTCTCTGCTCTGTCTTTGCGTTATGGGGGCTTTGCTTTTCGGACCAGTGTGTCAGAGAGGGGAAAATATTTAAACAGCACCTCGCAAAGTGCGCACACATAGTTCTCAGGAAAAGCATAGTTGTTGCAATTGCATGCAGACAAGGGGAGTCATTTGTTCATTTTTCTGCTTTCTGTAATTGAGGGAACTGAATTAATACTTCTTCTCATTATATTACCTTGTACACTCATGTACAATCTGCATAGTAAGGCTAAACTGTTCTCCTGTATTAACATGTCTGCCTCGTTAGCTGCTGAACCAAGTAGGCCTATGAATATGGATGTTTCAGGAGACCATGCTAATCTAAGCTTGTTTACCATGCCTCTCTGGGCTCCTAAAGCTTCTAAAACTATTTTCTCAGGAAATTGCATTGGTGGAATTAATTCGCTCTTCTAGAATGGACATTGTTCTTCTGCACAAACCTTACAGAATTGTTTGTGGACGCGCTCGCCTGTCTCTGGGATACATTTTTGTGCTTCCTGTTTTTAAGAAGTTAAGATTTCCATTTATATCTCTACACTTTGTAGTGGCGAAAACCTTGGTTAAAAGAGAGTTAATGTGATCAAATTTAACACAACAAAACCCATGAAATTCAGCAATCGCATTTTGTGCAAGTCCACCTTAACTATGTTCCCCCCTGTTGCCCAGTGTATGACCACCATGATGACATCACATACTTTTGGGCCTACTAGCCATGGCCATTGCCACTGGCCATGTATACTTTTAATTTGTTACTAAACACCCATTGCCCCTTGCCCAGTAGATGTAGGCACTGTAGATGTTAAACCTTTTTTCCTAACTCCTTATTCCCGTGATAATTTCACAGTAATAATTTCTAATAACAGAAATTCCTTTGTAGAGTAGTGGTTCGCTGATTACCGCGATAACGGGAACAATTGCTCAGAATGAAAAAGTCTTCCATGTCCTCACAGGCAGTCTGAATGTGTCCCCCTTCTTTTGTCCAGGTCCTCTCACTCCACCTAATTGCCTTTTCCCTCCCGAACCCTCTCCCATTACCCTCTATCATTATCGCTTCCTGTGATGCACTTTTCTCCTGATCACGCCTTGCAACGTTGCCGTTGTAATCTCGTGAGATTCACACGGTCTTCCCCTGATAAACAGAAGACTTTCTACCCGTATATGGCTCCTGAAACCACCCCTGAATCCCCAACATTTCATGGTGTCCTCTTTCCGACTGTTGACCTCTAGCCTGATGTGATTGGTATTGCTATTGATATTGGTATTTATATGGCGCCTACAGCCTGGCCATCTAAGCGCTGGCCTTCAAAACAATCAGTGTTCCCGTAGGAGCGACTACATAAACAGAAGAGTTTTGAGTCTCTTTCTGATGTCAAGAATGTTATTAGACTTTGTAAGGTCGTGGGATAGATCATTCCAAAGTTTGGTCCAAATATGCCCAGCGGTATTCGCGCAACTGCACTTTTTCTCTGGGGGGAAATCAATGGGAGTAGGCTGAAAACTGAATTTTATTTGTTTTCTTGATAACTTTTGAATTGTTTGACAAATTGTTCCCAAAATGTCCAGGTTGGGGAGGGCCCTTGACAAAACATTGGTTTAGAAAATGTCATCCAAATCCATCCAGCAAGTCAAAGGTTAATAGCCTCTCCTGGCCTCTCTGCTGCAAACCACCAAGACCGATATTAAGGATTCAATACACAGGGGACCCATACACTGTTGAATATTTTAAGAACTACTGGATGGATTTACCCCAACCCAGCCAATAGTTTATCATTTGTTCCGAATCTGCCAAACGGTTTTCATTCTACAACTGTTCAAAAACTGCACATTTCTCTATGGGTAAACAAATGGGAGTAGGCTGAAAAATGCGTTTTGATGTTTTCTTAATAACTTTTACTTTTTAAAATAAATGGGGGCGGGGGCTTGGCAAACCTTTGGTTTAAAAAATGTAATTCAAAGCCATCCAGCAAGTCAAATGTTATTAGCCTCTCTCAGCCTTGCTCCTGCAAAGCAACAACACCAATTTAAGGCACAGGGGGCACCCCGTTCTCTGTCAAATATTTTAAAGTCTACCGGATGGATCTACCCCAAATGAGTCAAGGAAATTAGGTCAACACTTTGTGCCCAAATTGTTTCTTATTTTTTCCATATCTGGCAAGCAATTTTCATGCTAAGGCTATTCAAAAGCTGTTTTTTTTTTCTATGGGAAAATGAATGCGAGTAGGCTGAAAACAGCAATTTTTTGCTTTCTTAACAACTTTTTTATTTGTTAATGTATATTTCCCAAACTGTCCAGTTTACTGGAGCTCTTGACAAACTGTTTGTTTGGAAAATGTCATTGGAAATATCAATGCTTTGTGCCCAAGTTGTTTCTTATTCGGTCCAAATCTGCCAAGCGGTTTTCCTGCTACTGATGTTCAAAAATTGCACTTTTCCTCTTTGGGAAAATGAATGGGCTGAAAACTGTGAAACTGTGATGTTTTGTTTTCTTAATAACTTTTTAATTTTATAACATATTGTTCCCAATATTTGGCAGTAGTTGAAGTGAACCGGAGCAGCTGGGGGCAGTGCTCCTCTACTTTTATTTTTCTAGTGTCACTATTCCTATACTTCTAGTTTAAAAAGAAAGCACTTTGGAACAGTTCTTTTTAAAATAAAAGTATAGCAGGAGAAGTCAATAAATCAGCACACAATAGTGCTTAGACGCTGCCCATGCCTGTGATTTGAGCTTCATGTAACTGCATGTGGCCTCACAGTGTGCAAGCATGGGCCAAGCCTAAACACCCTGTTATGATTGGAAGGCTCAATAATCGAACAGCAGGAGGAAGCAGCCTCTAGCTGGTCTACTCTTTACACATCGAGCCGCACCAGGTAAATCAATGTGTCCACTGGCCACCAAACCGCCCATCACATATTTTTATTGTGGGACCAGACCAACTCACTTAGCACCCCCGCATTGATGAGAATTGTGACAAGCCACAAATTGTGACTTCTTGTTGTCCGGCACTGTGCAGAGAGACAGACAGTAAAACACCCTCTGTCGGATGCCAAAAGTCCTGCTTTTGTTTCAGGCCCTGGCCTGATGAAAGCATTCCAGTTCTGTCTTCACACTTTTGAAAGTGGGCCACTTTCGAAAGTGTGGAGAAGCAGGAAATCAGCAGGGCAGCAGAGCAGCTCTCCCCAGTGTCTGCACAGCATCCTGATGTGTTAGGAATCCTCATGTTGCTCTGTCAACAGAGCAGTAATTTCACGTGGTTTCCTGTGTGGATTAAGAAGCCACGAGAAGCAATCCAGGCTGTAATGGCTCTTAGAGGGCCCTGTGAAGTCACCCATTCTTGCAGGGATCAGGTAAAAGGCTATCCTTCGGAGGAGTGCACATTTCTTTCATTCCCGACGCTTGGGGTACCTTGTTCTACTTTAGCATACATCTTTACACCCAGTACTTGCCGGTGAATGTCGATAATCAGCAGTTGTTTAAACGGGCTGGTCCTATTCGACCCTCATTACCTGCACATTTTTATTTTTGAGCATTTGAGTACCTGCACAACTTCAACTATGTGGAAACTGGCACAGTGAAAATGAAAGCATTTCATTCACTTTATTGCAATGAAGGGCTAAACTTTTGCAGCCTTTGCTGGGGAAAACAGCACCCTCTCCCTTCTCTCTCTCCATCGCCAGAAGAGCCCATAATATCCGATTCAAGGCCCACCCTGAAGAACAAAAGGAGAGACAGACATGCAGGGAGCTCTTGAGATCTCGGCACAACAGGCGCGTTCACTGGTTCGCTAAATTGGCTTCACCTGTTACCATTGGTGTTGTTTGATGGAGCAGGGATTGACTTGGAAAGCCTGGGAAATTACTTTTTTACATGTTTCTTTTTTATTAGGAGTTCCTTTTCTCATATCGGAGTGTAGTAATTGGTGTTGTGAATGAATTTCGTTTGACTGCAGTTTCGGTGACCTACCAAATTCCTTATTATTACTAGACAATGAAAGCAAGCAATAATAAAACTCCCCTTTTAAAGTTTAGTTTAAAGTTATGATATCTGCTAGTTTGATAGGCAAAAAAGAAATAAAATGATATGGATGTTTACATTTTCTTAACACAATCCATAACAAAAACCTAGAAGTTTGTTTGAATGAATCCCAGAGAACTACTTAACAAAAGTGTGTGATCCTTGGCAAATAATGTAATCTCACTGTGCATTGCTTGCTAAAATTGGGAGTTCTCAAAGACTGCCATCTTATATAAATAACAGTTCCGATGTCAAAACAGGTCAAACTTAGTCTGTGATTGATGAGTGTGTTTAAGATATGGTTGCATTAGGCTAACAGAATCAACTTTAAAAGACAATGGGCCTCATTATGAGTGCGGCAGTAAGGGGTTAACGGCACCGGTAAGGATGCCGGTGCCGTTAACGCCTTACCGCCGCATTCCGAGGTCCCTTAGCGGGTCCCACTAAGGCCGGCTGGTAACATTTTCGGGTTTCCTATGGAACTGCCTTATAATATATGCTGTTCCAAGTTGCCTATTTTTTATTGTAATTAAAAAACACATTAGATCATTCAAACCACCCAAACTTCATATATCTTGAGGTCTGGTGAACCTTTCACTTTCCTGAGGGTTGATCCAAAAAACGTTGAGGTTCACCTAGATGATTCACCAAGTCACCATCATGGCCTATAGTATGCCCCACCGACATACAGGGCATGTGAATCCTTTGCAGGGCAGAGCGGTAAAATAAACAAGTATATTATATTGTGAAAGATTTCCATCTGGAAAAGGTAGGGAAGCCATAGCTTTTTTGATAGTTATTAAAAATTAAATGGTGTGAATAATCCATCTCAGAAAGGGTGGTCTGCAATTCATACCCCCTTTTCTTCAAACCCCATGCCAAAAGCATAGTGTACACACAGTGCCCTGGTGCATCAGTATCCTTATATACAGTGCCTGCCCTCTAGTGGGAAAGAGTAGGTTCAGAGCTCACAAATGCCCAGTCTGATGGTTCCTGTGACAGCAAAGTGTTTTACCTCTATTCCAAAACCACATATTTATGATGAACGTACATCCTGTTAGCAGTTTCATCTTTAAACAGAAGTCATACCTGAGTGTTGGAGTGTGGTGGGTGATAGTTCAAATTATTAAAGCCACATCTGATCTGGATCTTGCACATGTCAGCACTATGAGCCCAGGCCAGCAAGGGACAGGCTGTGTGTATTCTCCCTAGAGTGGCTGTCTCTACTACAAAGAGCAGGACAATAGCCAGATTGAGCTGCCTCTATTTCATCCTTTTTGAGTGCAGGTAACACTTCTCGCCAATCCAGGAAGTTATCATGCGCATTTCTTAGAAAAATATGTCTTGTGCTATGGGAATTATTATCCTGTGTTCTTTCCAAGTCGTCCAAAGCCTCCCTAATTTCTCAGTAACTTTGGCTGGGTCCGTGCAGTTACTGTCTGTACCCTGCATGGGTATGTATTTCAGTAAATTTAGCAGTTTAACTTTTATGAAGCCTTGAGGCCTTTCATTCATTACAAAACGGCTGCTACTTCCATTTTGAAAAAGATGGCTGCCCATTACTGCAGCGTTTCTATGTTAGTAAGCTATGTAGTGTGTCGCTCGTGTTGCATTTCATTTATGCATTTATGTTTTGTTCTTCATATCTTTAGGGTTGCAAAAAATATTCTTCACGTATAAATGCATATTTTACCTATTGTCCATGTTTCTTCATGGTGAGGGCATATTTGCTTTGTCTATTGCATGCATGTATGTCAGTTCATAATGAGTTTGTTTATTGTCTGCATCTTCAGTTACATTAGGTCCATTTGCTCTTGTAACTGCCTGGGATAAGGCTGGTATGGTCACCTTAGTATGTCTCATTTGTCACCTGTGCGATCTTGGTGTGGGAGAGGGGCATTAGTTATGAATGGCGTATTCATCTGCCTGTCAACATTACTGTCTCACTTTCACACCCCACTTAAGAGTACAGCCTGCCCTCGGCCCATGTCACCACAAGAGACTTTGGTGGTATACATCTTACCTGTGACTTTTTCACCGTTATTATTGGGGTCACTGTAGTTTCATAGAAGTATGGGGGCTGAGTAGGTGGTTTAGCCACTACTCATCCTCATACTCCTGAGGCAGGAGTAATTTCATCACATACACCTAGCACATTTGTGCTGGATATATAATATTTGTACATATCTTGGTGTGTCATGGGGAAGAGGGAAGCTATTGGGTGTGGTGGGGGAATATGGGCATTCGTGAGGGCATTGCGTTGGGAGGTGTATGTCCCTAAAAGTGACCGGCAAATACTTGTGGGTCACCAGAATTAAGAAGCTGTGGCCTGTGAAAATTCATGAGCCTCTTTTGCGTAGTAAAAAGTCTCCGAGCAAAATGACAGAGAACTTGATGTCGCTGGAAGTCCAGAAAGTGAGACATGGAATAACGTAAGGAATTTCATTTGCATTTTGAATTTGAGTTGGTTAGTTTCATGTCAAAGTCTTTCTGGTAGTGGATTCCCTTCTTACAACAAGGATATTCTGAACCTCCGACTGCTTTGTTTGTCCGACTGAAGCTCGGAGCAAATATTGGTGCTCCTTCTAGGCAGTGGCTTGGGAGATCAGAAATATTCAGGGCCTAAACCATACAGTGGTTTTATGGGCAATGCATGGTGCCTTGAAGTAGAAGGTCAGAGCCAGCAAAATATGCTCATTGCCTGAAATATACATTAAATTCTTGCAACAGCATTCTTGACATGACCATGTTGTTGGAGAGGAATGCTTTGTAGCCACACAGGAAGGCATTTGCAGTTGTGGTGTGAGAAACTCGAGGTGCTTATAGCTGGAACTCTTTTTGTAAAGGTGAAGAATGTAAAGGTAATGTTAATCAGCTGGAGTTTGTAGAATCAGGAGCTCTAATTAGCACTCCCTTGGAGTTGGAGTATGATCCAGTGACGGGGGTTAATGATGAATCTCAGATCGTTATTGAACAATGGCGTTAGATGTTTTCTCAAGTATGTGGCTTTCAACACTGAGCAGGTCCTCCATTTTGAAGGGATTACATTTTAGCCAATACCCATGCATTCTAGTGTTCATTGTCAGGAGGTAAGGTGGCCAGTGAGTGGCATGCAGGCAGTGTTTGCTGTCAACATAAAGCAGGATATGAAAGGCATTCATATCCACATAGTAGATACCTTCAAAAAGAGAATACAATGTAGACCAGAGGTTGGAGGAAGTAGCTGAATATAAGAGCCTGTAAGACAATTCCCTATGGGATCCCAAAAGTAAATGAGGGAAGGGCAGCGAAGAATAGTTAGAGCATGATACTCTTGCATCAATGTTTTAGGAAAACGAAAATGCATGTTTGTCAGTTCCTGAATCAGGATTTTAGTTCCTTTTTGTTTACTAATGTGGGTGGGGGGCTGTAAATGGTGCAGGTTGCGGTACATTTCTAGGCAGTTAGGCTGCACACCAGTCCACAGGACCACATCTACCACCTTTCTTCACCCTGGTTGCACTATTGCTACCATGGGGCTTGTGGATGATAGAAGAGTCCTGTGCTGCAGTCCAACTGCTTGAGATGGGTGAGTGAGGTGGCTTAGGCAGAACTCCACGTGTTAAAATTGTGGGTGGTCCAAATCCAATAGGTTTATGACACTGCGCTTGTGCCGGTGACTGCTAACAAATGCTGCGGCTAAAGGGCTGTGGGTTCACCCCCCCCAAAAGTGGCACTTGGAATGTAATAGACCACCAATTGTTTTGATCAGTGTTCAGCATAAGTTCACAGGTGACTTTTGGAGGAGTTCGAGCAACCCTACAAAAGAGAATGGGCTCCTGGAAAAATGTCTGGAGTCAGTAACAAGGCTTCTTTCTTTTTCTTGCTAAGAGATTCTATCCATTAGCTGTGATTATTGAATACTGAGGCTTGAGCCTCATTACTCCATCCTCTCGGGTTGAGTGTGTATTCGTGGGTTTGATTTCTTCATGATCTGTGTGGACTTGTCACAGTAAGGCTGGTTTCACAGGGTCTTCACCATGATGGGCAGCGGGTACCGTAGAGTAGCATGGGTATAGTGGCTCACTTTATATTTGCAGGCAAGAACTTTCCCTGTCATTCAAAGAAGGAAGTCCTTGTTGGATACGTGTCAATGATGCTGTTAATAACACCTCATCCAATGACGCATAACACTTCTCTAATTATGTAATCAGTATAAACATCAGATGAGCAATACAACAGATCACCTGAACATGATACATTAGCACCTGGAGTGTGACATCACCATCCTGTCAAGAGTAATTGCTGGTGTAGCTATGAACGCTGATTGCAAAAGGATGTCTCTTTTCACTCTAGGTGTCATGTGCCTGATACCTATATCTGCCACTCTCTCGCTTACCTTGCTTTTGAATCTCCCTCCTGCTGCCTCATTTTTCTATGCAGTCAGCATCATCACCTGCTTTCTCCTCGACCCATGATAGAAACAGAAAAGGGACTTATTTGTGGATACTGACCATCCATTGGTTCACAGACAAGATATAATGTTTTTACTTAGTTGGCCTGCTTTCAAACAATTTAAAGGTCCATCCTATCAGCAACTAGTTGCTAAGTGTATTGTATTCCCTCCCTCTGGGCACAACTGGGAGAAATGTGCCCGGAGCCCTCCTTGTGCCTCCTTACTTCACACTAATCCTTACATTTGTAATCCGGGGACATAACTGACCATATTGCCTGCAAGGGTGGGCTGAAATGTTTAACTGTGCCATCACATACAAAATCAGAAATTGTATAAATATGTAGACACTATTCAGAATATTCAAAATGGACAGCAATCATCTTCTGTGAGTGACAGGATTGCTGCAGAATTCTGCATGTGTCCTGCTATACACAATCCTGAATGTGCATCGTTGTGACAGAATTACCATAATGTACATTTGTCCAAGAAAAATCACAGTGCCCCCAACCTTCATGAATGTATGGAGGCAAGGGTACAGTGGTGTAGGTTGAGGTTGGTGGCAGGTAGTATTACAGAGTAACAGGCCCGGCTCCAGGAATATTCATCTGGGTGGGCCAGGTTTGTGATAAGGGGGCCCAAATTCCATTGGGTTTGGGTCTAAGAGCACCCTAAAGAAGGTTTTGGCGTCAATCCAGATTTCCCAGATCCGTGATCCAGCAAAAATCTCTTCCCAGGTCTGGAAACATACATTTGCACCCCTCTATAAAAAAACAGTAAAGTGAAAAGGAGAAGCAAGGAAAATAGTGTTGCAAAATCAATCTACCTTTCTCCCCTACCCATCTGTTCTTTCCTTGCTATTATGTCCTATCCACCTCCACCCCCAGTCAGCTTCCTTCAACTCCCATAATCACCATTCCCATTTACCTCCACTCCCACCTACTCTGACCAGCCCCCAGCATGTCTTTCTTAGCCTGGCTGGGGAGCATCAAGGGTGATGCATCCTTCCCCTCCTCTGAGAGGTCTGAGCAGTGTGCCCCCAGTCTTTGTATCATCTCAGATGGTGTTCGCCCAACAATGCGTTCCTGAACACTGTGGCTTCTTCCAAGAGGCGCCAGAGGATGTGCTTGTGATCCCTCCATCTTATGTGAAAGATAGGACCCCCCGCCCCCAGAATACTGAAATAAAGAATAGGAGATTTTGTTTCTTAGAACATTATGTTGCAACTTTGCAGCACATTTTAATTGAGTTGAGGGTGTAAGGGAATGCTAGCATGTAGAAGAGAGTGCTAGGGCTGGGAGAACTGCATGAGGAGGCAGATTGTGTGGTTCCATGTGGTAACATCCCCGCAAAAATATTACCATACAAAAATATCGCCATATTTTTGCGGCAATATTAAGGCATCGAACCTGCGGGGAGAACCCCGCAAGCCTTGCATTATTTGTAAAGGAGCGGGGGACACCCCCGCAACCCCCACTCCCAAAAGTAGTGATACCTGTGTAGGTTGAGGGGTTTCCAGCCTCCTGGTATCACTCCTGGTAGGGTGTGGCAGGGAGGAGAGGGCCTTGCAAACATCATTGCTTGGTACATACTGGTTATGATATGCACTTGTCCATGATTATTTTTTGTTTGATGGGTTTACTTTGATTTGCTATTGAATAACACAATTTTGTTCAATAAATGCAGCCTGATATTTTCAAAGAAAATGTGTGTGTGTGTTCTTGGCGGGTTTCAATGCTTGTGCTGCCCATCTATTAAACCATGAGTGGGGCCTTTGGAATAGCTTATAATGCTAAATGAATCACTTCTAGGGTTGCCTAATTTCAGCAGGTATGACATAGTGAAATTAAATGATTTGTACAGGATCACACACTTTGGTTAAGTGGTAAAGCCAGAATTTGAGCCTAGCCTGAAATTTAGATACTTGACTATGCATCTTCCAAATTCAACTTGGTACAAATATGTGTTGAAGTTTGGTTTTGAAGACCTACAATAATACTTAATGTTATACCGAATACTTTAAAAATTCACAAGTCAAAGAGTAAGAGGGGCATTTATCTTTTTTAATCCTAAATTGCAAAAGGGCCAATTCATTAATTTTTGCTCTTTACATTTGCACTAGGTTTCTGGGAAAGTGTAAATCACTTCCACAATTAACTATTGTGGGAGCCAACCACAATGGATTCCTTTGGAATCTGCCTGCTTTTACCAGGTGTAAATGTCAGACGGATCCCAGAGGAATCCATTTGTTTTCTGCCAACATAAAAATACTTGCTGGTAGAAAACCAATCCGATTTGGCAGCGGGGCCTCGGGTCTCCAACCTCACATGTCAAATCATACAAAATGCATTTATCACCACTTCTTGCACTCCGCTTTGCTTGGAAAATGACTCCCTATGATTGTAGCTTTGTTTTCCCCATCCTGAATGGAAGCATATAGGCTCCAGCATAGACATTAATGAGAATTTACAAAAAAATCTCATACAGACACAAAGTGAAATGAAATGCATGACAAGATCATTGTTTCACACCGCTTGTTCAGTATCCCCATCACCCAACAAGCACACTTAAATAGCTTGTTAAAACACTATGGGCCTCATTACACGGAAGGCGGTAAGGGTTAACGGTCACCGTTAATGGTACCGGTGACCGTTAACCCTTACCGCCTTACTACGAGGTCCCTTTGCGGGACCCGGGTGCTAATTACGTTACCGCAATTTGCGGTACCGTAATTAGCACCTTCCCCATTCCCATTATGCCCTGTGGGGCACAAATGGGAATGGTGAAGGGCAATGGAGGAAGGGGGAATTACTGCCCGCCAACCTTGGAATAGGGCGGTAATTCCCCTTTCCTCCAATGCGCTAATAGCACCTTAGTCCACCAACTACCGTGTAATGAGGCCCTATATAATTTAAAGAAAAAAGTGCCAGAGCAATGGTCACCACCTGTTACCTTTTCTCATCTCTAATTACTTTCTGTTAATCACTTCCTGTTGTAAGTAAGTTGCCTCTGAGACATGTTAAAAAGCTACAACCTCAGTGGGAGGGCTTGTATAGCCCTGGCTGTTTGTTTTTGGGGGAGAGAGGCAGACCTGGGGGGCATGGGCATTTGTCCAAGGTCCAAATGTTAAATCCACCTCTGATTCCACTCTTTAGGAAATATTTAAATACTGCTTTTTAGATTTAAAAGATGTACTCCTTTTTATACTTTGCACGCAACATTATAGGAAACGCTCTTCTGTCGTGCTATTTTAAAGGTACTCTTTAAGGGATTCCGGCACTGCCCAAACACCCAGCATCCAGGATTTACATTATACCTTCCAAATAAGATCCACAATGCACATGATGTAGTCTGTTGGAATGCAAACTTTGTTAAGTTACGGAAACAGTATGAGCTTATTATGTCAGTACTTAGTTTGAATCATGAAACGTTCTGACAGAGTAGTCTAGGCTTCCACACAGAAACAGATACATACTATTTCGGTTGTAGCCGCACTGTTAAGTATGCATGAGAAGATCTGAAACTGGTCCATACTTGCCATCCTAGCCTTATTATTTTCAGTAGGGCCTTGTTGAGCCAACTCAGTGAGGTGCAGCTTGATTACCTAGGCGTAGCAAGCAAAGCACTCACATCTGGGCACATGCATGTTCACTTCGGGAGACAAACTGAACCCGTCATGCATTGACAAAGCCAACAGCTTGGGCTTTTGATCAGGCATGGATAGGCATTAACCAGGCAATCCCATAAGGGTACAAGCTGGCCATAAAATGAGAACAGCTGGAAAATGGGGTGAGTACCTGGGCATATGATGGCATTGCCTAAAAAATGTCTAATACCTATAGACAAGCAAACACTGTTGGTTTTGTGATTACTTGTTTAAGACAGCACTTCAAGCAGAGACATTGACAAAGATATTGCTTATAAAATCACCTGGCTGAAGACACACATAAAGAGGTTTTTTAAATCATACCAGGCACACATTTACAGTGGCAATTAAGTAATTAAACACTAAAAGAATGCCTAAACATAACACTGGCAGGCCTTATATAGCAACGCGGTTGGTGTTACTTTGTGATAGAGCTTGCTCAAAGAGTTCTAGAAAGGTTACATTTTCGTGTGTGAGAGGCAGGTAGTTGGTGGTAATGTCATGGGCTCTCACAAAGAAGTAGAAAGAGGGCACTACGTAATGTTTCTGTTCCTTGATCGATCTCAATTCACTTCAATGTGTTAGCGAAGTTTTAACCTGGGGCTACCAATCATGTGAAGGTCATATGGCATAAGGACCAAAAAATCATAAACAAAGAAAAATATAGTGGGTCCACTCTATTAAAACTGGTGCTCTCAGTTTGCCCTAAAAGAAGGGATTGTATGCTTTCGCACTGTTAGTTCTGTATATACGTAGAAATTCAAAATATACTGTATCATTTTCTCAAAAGAATGTTTATTTCACATCTTCTGATGTTTCTTTGCTCCTGAATATTTTACTTCATATTCAATGAGGACAGGCATAAAAATACTGGTTCGAATATTTTTACATTTTGCCAATGCATTTCGGTTATTGAACCTTCTTCAGGGCTGTACAACGACTTAATTATGCCCAATAATTCACTATGTCAGATCACTAAATCAGCATGTTACAAGAAAGATCATTCAACAGTGATTACAAGAAGAAACACATGAAAACACACATACCGGTTCCAAGTTGTGTCACAGTGTTCCAACGTAAAGTTGTAGTTGTGAAAAAAGAAAAATAGAAAAGAAACCATTTTCTAAAATCAGTAATGTGACTAGTATTGCAATCATCGGTTAAACATTGAGGTAATCTGTTTAAAATGTACCTTGTGCTTCAAAGGATTCTCAGACTCGTGAGGGAAGAATCCAATCTGAGTAAATCTTCCTGTTAATGTTACGTACAAAGTCATCAGAATACAATCTATCTGTCAACACGCAGAAACCTCAAACATGAGTTAAATGCTTACCATTACTCAGCAACTAAATGCTCTGTGTCGGTCAAACGTGTTTGCAGAGGCGCGAATTAAACAAGCAGTGTTTATGCGTTGCCATGGAGATCCCAAGGCGTTGCGTGTAAACACGTACGCACTGGGTCCCACCTCCGTGCGAGCATGGGAGGCGGGATTGTCACCATGACAACGCTGTGCACTCTTACAGTGCAAATTAGCTTTTGTTAAACGAATACCAACCAATATGAAAAATGTTACTGAGAACAGAACGGATGCGTTTTCAAAGGCAGTATACGAGTGCTGAAATGGAGATCCAAAGGCGTTGCGTGAGCACACGTACGCCTTGGGTCCCACCTCCATGCGAAGCACGGGAGGCGGGAATATCACCATGACAACGCTGTGCACTGCTTAGGGAAACTAAGGAATTGTTAAACGGATACCAACCAATATAGAAATGTTATTGAGGACAGAACGGATGCAGTGCGGTGGAAAAACCCAATGATTATGCTAATAATGGATGATGTTAAAACAAATGCTAGTTAATTGAAGTGGGTAACATGAAGATGTCGGGGTATGGGTATGTTAAGTACCCAAATGTCTAATAAACGGATAGTGGAAGATGGTATATCCATAAGAGGAATCTTAATTAAAGGAAAGATGTAAAGATAGGTAAAAGTAAGTGCTCAACATCTACAATAGGGATGCTTGTGATGGAAATATATAGGAAACACAAGCAATGATCTGGTCAAAGAAAGGAGACCATGGGTACAGTCATGTTATCATCAAAAATTATAGGGACGGTAGAACTGGATACAAAGAAGACAAACTGAGATGTCTGTACATCCCCAATTACAAAAAAGATGTATGGATGTTCATAAGTAGCACATATGGTGTATTTCTTCATTCAACTCCTTGGGTGTCAGAGAACTCAGTCGATCTATCCAAAATGTTTCTCGTTGGTCGAGTCTTTTTTGGAGATTCTCATACTTGTTGTATTTGCGGACCACTTCTAAGATTACAAATCTGATCTGTGCCAGATTGTGATGTTTTTCTTGCCAATGTCTGGCCACCGCCGAAGTTGCTGTATGATTCCTTATGCATGAACGGTGTTCATTCCATCGGATTTTAGCAGTACGTTGTGTCTGGCCAACATAGAACAGCCCACAGTGGCATTTTATTCCATAAACTATATTCTGTGTATCACAAGTGGCAAAGTCTTTCAACTTGATTTTAGCTCCGGAGTGTGGGTGGTTGATGATTGACCCTTTGATAACGTAGTTGCAATTGCTGCAGCTTAGGCACGGAAATGTGCCTGTCCGATCTGTTAACTTTTTTTTGCCCAAAGGTTTTGTGTAGACCAGCTTATCTTTCAAATTCTGGCTCCGTTGATACGCAAAAGTGGGGAGTTCTTTAAAAAGATGTTCTATTCCCTGATCGCAAGATATGGTGTTCCAATTTTTCTTAATTATAGATTTAATCCAACTACTTTGCCTAGAATATTTTGATACAAAGACCAATGGGGGCATTTGTTCTGTTTTTGTTTTAGGTTTCAATAGTTCATCTCTGTTTTGTGTAGCTGTGCGGGCAACTGCTGTGTTTATCTCATCTTGGGAATAACCTCTTTCCAGAAATGTATTCCCCATCTGTTTCAGTGCTTCTTAGTAATCTGTAGGGTCGCTGACTATTCTTTTCACCCTTAACATTTGGCTGTAGGGGAGATTTTTAATAAGACTTGGTTGATGGAAACTTAATCTTTGTAGAAGATTATTGCGATCTGTGCTTTTGCGCTAGATCGTGGTGCGGTATTCGCAGTAAGTGACTTTTATTTCCACATCCAGAAAATGTATGATTTTGTTTGAGTATTCATGTGTGAACTGTATCCGAGAGTCTATACTGTTGAGGTAGTCGAAAAAAGTTAAAAATTCTGTTTCCGTGCTTGTCCAAATGCCAAAAATATCATCTATGTATCTGATCCATATCGACGGGTTGTTATGCCATTGGGGATTTTTGAGTACATGTTCTAGTTCAAATTTATACATAAATGCATTGGAATAAGAATGTGCCATAGTGGTCCCCATCGATGTGCCTGCAACTTGTAAAAAATCTGAGTTTTTGTATTGGAAGTAGGAGTTATTGCTGATGAATTCCAGAAGTGCCATTATAAATTCTTTCTGTACCTGTATCTCACCTTCTTGTAATAGTAACCATTCCACTGCTTCCCTACCTAAGTCATGCAGAATGGAAGTATAAAGGCTCTTGATGTCTATGGTGAAACAGATATTGTTGGAATTAAATGGTGTGGTTATGAGCTGTTGTAAAAAATGAGTGGAGTCCTTAATGTATGTGCTGGTTTTTTGTATTATGGGTTGTAAGAAATAGTCAATGTATTTTCCCAACGGTTCAAGAATACTGGTTATGTCTGCTACTATGCGCCTCCCTGGTGGTTTGTTTGGATCCTTGTGGACTTTCGGTAATGTGTAAAAATAAGGTATGCGAGGATGTGAGTTTGTCAGGGACCTTCTTGTATTATGGGAAATCCATTCCAACTCCTCCGCTTTTGCCAATAGCGTCTCTAGGTTCTTCCTTATCTCTTCCATGGGATCTGTGTCCAAGGGAGAACAGGTATTTGTGTCATTCAGTTGTTGTGCACATTCTTGGTCGTAATCTTGACTGTTCAAAAGATCTATACTACCTCCTTTATCCGCAGCTCTTATCGTTAATGATTCATCTCCATATAGGTCTCTGATCAATTTAAATTCATCAGGTTTCATGTTGCTGTTCTTGGAGTAAACAAACTTGATTTTCTCCAGGTCTCTTGTGACTTGTTTTTGGAATATGTCAACAGACAGTACACTGATAGGGGGAATAAAGTTGCTTTTTCCTTTGAATTCATTGAGGTCAAGTGGATCCTTATCGGGTTTATTTTCTTGTTCTAACTCACTAAAGAACACCTTCAGCTTCATTTTGCGAATAAGCTTATACAGTTCGATTTTGGTGTCAAAGAGAGTGCTGTTGTGTGTGGGAACAAAGCTTAGTCCTTTCTCCAAAGTTTGAGTCTCTGTGGGAGTAAGAACCCTAGAAGATAGATTGATTACTAGGTTTTCTTTTGCTGTAATCTTGTGTTGGGTTTTGCTTTTTGTTTTCCTTTTCCCCCTTCTTGTGCTCTTCCTCCTCTGTCTAAAAAAGGAATTCTATCATTTCTTGGTGGTTCTGTTGTGCCTGCCCCTCCTGAGGTACTTGCAATTGTTTCTTCTTCTTGATTCGTACTCTCTCTCTCTCTCTGTCTGACTCTGAGCTGGATGTTTCACTTCTATTGTTTGGCTTAGGTTTCCTCAATGGTGGTCCATATTTTTCCATCCAACTATACACCTCATCTTTTAAATAGTCGTAAGTGTCCCGTTTGAATTTTCTAATTTTCTTATTTTCGAGTTTTCTTTTGTATTCTGATAATTTGGTGTTGATATCTTCAAGGATGGCATCCACCTCTTCCTTATTTAGTGTAGCAACTAGTTGTTTTTCTATCTCCTCAATTTCTTGTCTTAAATCCTGGAGGTTACTAGCCAGTTCTTGTATAGTTAATAAAATAAGATCCAAAGAGCACTTATTAAGTATGGCTTCCCATTTTTTCACAAACTCTTAGTTCTCCTTACACAACTTCGGTCTTAATTGTATACAAAGGCCTCTAGGGATTCTTTGGTTTTTATAATATCTGCCCAGCGTAATTGCATTAAGTTTGCAGTTAATTTCCTTACGGATTAAGTATTCCAATTGCTTTATTTGATGGGTTGGGTCTTCCTTATTGGTGCTGGTTGTGTTGAATCCAGTGCCCTTAATCAAACCAAGTATTTTGATGGCCTCTTCGGCTGAGAAGCCTAATGTTTCAGCTTTATTGGTAGTCAGAGCTTCAATGTCAGCAAATTACATGTTTGGTTGATATGTTCAATGTGTGCCTCTACCTTGAGTTTTGCCCAGAAAAAATGCAACACAAAGAAGTAGAAGGAGGGCACTACGTAATGTTTCTGTTCCTTGATCGATCTCAATTCACTTACATTTGTTAGCGAAGTTTTAACCTGGGGCTACCAGTCATGTGAAGGTCCTATGGCATAAGGACCAAAAAATCATAAACAAAGAAAAATAGAGTGTGTCCACTCACAAGCATCCCTATTGTAGATATTGAGCACTTACTTGTACCTATCTTTACATCTTTCCTTCAATTAAGATTCCTCTAATGGATATACCATCTTCCACTATCCGTATATTAGACATTTGGGTACTTAACATACCCATACCCCGACATCTTCATGTTACCCACTTCAATTATCTAGCATTGGTTTTAACATCATCCATTATTAGCAGAATCATTGGGTTTTTCCAATACTACAGCCATCACAAGTTAATACGATGCCGCACCGCCTCCGTTCTGTCCTCAATAACATTACTATATTGGTTGGTATCAGTTTAACAATTGCTTAGTTTCCCTTAAGCAGTGCACAGTGTTGTCATGGTGATATTCCCGCCTCCCGTGCTCTGCACGGATTTGGGACCCAAGGTGCACGTGTGCTCACGTGACGCCTTTGGATCTCCATTGTAGCATTCGTATACTGCCTTTGAAAACGCATCCGTTCTATTCTCGGCAACATTTTTCATATTGGTTGGTATTCGTTTAAAAAAAGCTAAGTTTCACTGTAACAGTGCACAGCATTGTCATAGTGACAATCCCGCCTCCCGTGCGCGCACAGAGGTGGGACCCAGGGCGTACGTGTTTACACGCAACGCCTTGGGATCTCCATGGCAACGCATAAACACTGCTTGTTTCATTCGCGCTCGCGCCTCTGCAAACGCGTTTGACCGAAACAGAGCGTTTAGTTGCTGAGTAATGGTAAGCATTTATCTCATGTTTGAGGTTTCTGCGTGTTGACAGATAGACTGTATTCTGATGACTTTTTACATAACATTAACAGGAAGATTTACTCAGATTGGATTCTTCCCTCACGAGTCTGAGAATCCTTTGAAGCACAAGGTACATTTTAAACAGATTACCTCAATGTTTAACCGATGATTGCAATGCTAGTCACATTACTGATTTTAGAAAATGGTTTCTTTTCTATTTTTCTTTTTTCACAACTACAACTTTACCGTTGGAACACTGTGACACAACTTGGAAACGGTATGTGTTTTTTCATGTGTTTCTTCTTGTAATCACTGTTGAATGATCTTTCTTGTAACATGCTGATTTATTGATCTGACATAGTGAATTATTGGGCATCATTAAGTCGTTGTAAGCCCTGATGAAGGTTTCAATAACCGAAATCCATTGGCAAAATGTACAAATATTCGAACCAGTATTTTTATGCCTGTCCTCATTGAATATGAAGTAAAACATTCAGGAGCAAAGAAACATCAGAAGATGTGAAATAAACATTCTTTTGAGAAAATGATACAGTACATTTTGAATTTCTACGTATATACAGAACTAACAGTGCGAAAGCATACAATCCCTTCTTTTAGGGCAAACTGAGAGCACCAGTCTTAATAGAGTGGACACACTCTATTTTTCTTTGTTAATGTCATGGGCTCTAAAATAGCAGTGGAGTCAGTAAATGACCAAATACACCCATAGGATGTGTGTTTCTCCTCACTGTTCCACTGCATGAGTTCTGGTTTGAACCTAATAGGAAAAAGTCTGAATCAATTATAACCACTGGCATTGCACTGGCAAGCCTTCTTTACCATTGTTTGCAAATCAGCCTCGCCCCAATCACCAATGCGAGAAGCCCTTCCCAAACTGCTAGATCACAAGGCCTAAAGATGCATGTGGTTGCTGTGTTCCAATGCAGAAGGGTCATGGCATAGCAATTGAGATTGGACTGCACCTTTTGGTGACAGCACCAAGAGTCATTTGCTAATGGTTTGTCCCCTTCTGTAATGTCACAGACATACTACAGAATTATGGCATGGAATGCTGCCCAGAGCAACGGTAGTGGTAATGTCTAATTCAAAGCCTTTCATCTATCACTTTTTATTTTACTACACTCCAGAATTATATTTGTGTTAGTATCAACCTTATCTTTTTACTTATACGCAAGTAGTTAATGCAGCAGAATAAATACTTTCAATGTAATTTGTAAGGTCCCCCAGTCAGATGATGCACCTTCTTCAGAAATCTGTGTTGAAGCAACATATCATCTGTCATTTATTGTTTGATATAGTTAACCATTTTATTCAGCATGATGCGAAAAACTGCTATATTCCCACAAAAGATAAACATACTTTAAATTACAGAAAGCAAAACTGTGATTTTAGGTTTGAGAAAATATTTGTAGGCAGCCAGCTTGAACAAGTGTGCTACCTCACTTATAGGTGTGAATGGCCCTCCATCTCCCTGGTCATTTCATGGCTGTGGGGTATAGATTTCTATTTATATTTCTATATATTTCTAGAACAACAACACCCATAGGCATCCAGGCACTAGATCATTATCTAGGGCATGAAAACAAATCCTGTCCAACCTCGTGCATTTCCGCCTCTCAGAATGATATCTCTGAGGTTGCTACTGCATGTGTAGAGTGAAATCCACCCGCACCCCCATATTCCCTCAGGTCCCACAGGGATGGCCTACTTTCTAATGGGTTCATAGACATTCTGCATTTCAAGATTGAGAAGGTAAACTTTACCCTACACAGATCTGATTTGTATAGCTCTCATGTGTGCACCGAACCACCTCCAGGCACCAAATCAAACATACTTGAGAGGAGTGGGAGTTAAGGCTCCATTGATGTATCTGCATGTAATTTTCCAAATATGCCATCATGGTCAGAACACCACATTTTTCAAATTCGGTCAACATTTGTGCTATGGTTTAAATCTCTTAAAGCATTGAACCAAAGAGCTGTTTTTTACTTTGTTCACTGTTTTTTCCCACAGGGACAATTCACATGTACACAGCCTAAACCACTAAACCAATGTGCTTCAAATGTGATGCATGTTTGCCACAAAACAGAGTAGATGTTCCTTTATGTGGACAAACGCAAACCCATACAATATTTATTCTTAATATTGGTGGCAAATGGTTGCTCCCGGGACAAAATCATTCGTATATCTCCGATTGTGCATTGCAGCAAGTCAAGCCCTCAGTTGACCTAAGTATTCTCTCAAAAGACACCCACCGCGAACTGATGTTGCTCAATCTACAGGGTTCCAAAATTCACACTTGTCCCCATATTTACCAAGGCTAGAGTTGGAATAGTAGATTATACTTGTTTAGATTATTTAGGTCAAAAGGAATAACATTTCGCGAGCATTTTTGCCATCACTATTCTTACTTCAGATGTAAAAACATGTTAAGCTTTGGCTGTGATATTCCCCCTTGGCACTAAGTTCCCATTGTTTACCAGTGAGAGCACACTTAGGCACTGTGTGTTCAAGGGACTTTCACCAAACATTCCATTTTCTTTTGGCACAGCACCAAGGACACTGTTTCAAGAATGCTGTGCTGATTCCTCGAACGGATCAAAGGTTTTTAATTTGAACTATAGAGTAGGGTTGTTCAACCCTGCATGTCTCCAGTTGTTTTGGGCTACAACTCGCAGGATACCTGACTGTTATTTACACTGGCCGGGGCTAATGGAGTTGTAGTCCAAAGTATCTAGAGAGCCAAAGACTGCAGACCAGTGCTGTAGGGTTGCCATTTTATACTACATACACGAGGCCATCACTGTTTATGCCAAGAAATAACTGTAAAATGACTGGGTGGGCGGAGCCCCTATTCCAGATATCTGTGTGTTATCAGCGCGAAACAGGAGCCAAGCACAACCCCTTTCCCAGGTGGCAAGTTTAATTTACCACTGTCCACGTATAGGCTTTTTGTGTAAGATTCAAGTCACAGCATGGGTTAATCAGTTCACCACTGAAACAAAACACCACAAGCACCAAACACTGGCTCACCACCAAAGACTTACTACAACACTAGCTGCCTGAATGTAGAACCTGCATTCACCACTTAGGCATTTTATCTGTATCTATGTAAATAACTTCTTGTATATACCGTGTGCTTGTTTTTTTGTGTTGTAACATCTCTTGACATATGCCTACTATGCAACTTTCTGTCAAAAATAACATATGATGTATGTATGTAACTAAGTAACAGAATTCCTATAATGCGCCTAGATACCCTTGGGTTAGGAGCTCTTTATAAATAAATAAACAAGCAAACAAACAAACAAACCCAAGATTGATCAATTGTGTACCATGGAGTGGAGTGCAAACTATAATCTACAGCGCTACAAAATGGTAAACACTGTTGGAGCAAGCACTGAATAAAAATATATATGAAAAATATATATTAGAAAGAGGCATACGTATGTTTCGATCATGTTTTGATCATGAGTTCAGAGCAGCGCAGTGCCATATCATTTCCCACCCACTCAGCAACACTTTCCATGTATCTGTTCTAACCACCATTCACAGGCATAGTATAATATCTGCAGAAAACGAGCAGGCCATTTTAGACAGGGCAATGCAAATGCAGTGCTGTCTGTCATCTGTGAAAATTATTGTGAGAATAAATCTGCAAAGTCATCCTCATGGAGTGTCTTGGATATCTTCCTAAATAAAGGTCACAGAAAACCGCTGGGCCTGCCGGCCTAAACCAAACGAATGCTCTTTTCGAAACATGGCCACAATGAAAAGCGAGCAGAACGTGTGCACAGAAAACAAGCTACTTCCTGCCTGCATCTATGATAACTATGGTGAGTAAACAAAGTCGTCAGTCAGCAGCAGCCCAGTTCCATCCGCATCTAGAGCCGTAGAGCATTGCGAAAGCACAGTAATAAAAGGCTTACTAATATAGTCCTTCCAACAAGAACACTTCACACGGTTAACTGATAACGTGAACAGATAGTGTGGCATTAACTTCCAGTGCTGCATCGGGAGGCTATTTACAGATAACAGACAAAAAAAGCAATTATTTTCATGTCATGACTAAACAGCAACAATGTTCATGTGTGTGAATCTATTAATTAGAGAGCCGTCCATTTTTGCCACGAATATGCGGGAGCAACTGTGCGTAGCAGAGGAGCCCAAACGAGCCAATCCATTTTTGGCCGTTGTTCTCCCCACAAGAACATGTGTAAAATAGTAGGTTAAAATGGTGCATTTTACAGAACACTTTCTGTCAGAAATTGGGGAAAAAGCCACACAGATTGGAATCAGTTCTCTGTGATAGAACATATTAAAAACAAATTGGTCCACTCAACAACAGTGCACAGGAGTATTTATAAAGCTTTTTCATGATGCCTTTGGCCGCAACATATGCAAGAACAAAAAACATGTTCATGCAGGCTGCACCCATACTTTCCATGCAGGCTGCACCAATATATGCCAGTAAAGCATATAAGAATGTACTCCTGTTGATGTTGCAAACAAAAAATTACATGCCAGATACAGAAACCATGTCCATATTGGCAGCCCCAATGTAGGCTATTGTTGCCAGATAACACTGATCATGTTTTCTTTATGCTTGATGCTCAGTAAACATCCCATGCCACAGCAAGAAGTAATATCCAGACAGGATGCACCAATGTAGGCCAATCTAACCATGTCATAACAATTATGTTTCTTTTAACCTTAATACCCAGTAGAAAATGCCATTCCACAGTAAGAAAGAGTAGCCAGACTGACTGTACCAATGTAGGCCTGTGTAGCCATGTAATAACACTCATGTTTGCTTTACTCTTAATGTCCAGTAAAAAATGTCAGACCCCATCCATCAAATTAAAGGCCTGCCCCTACTTTGCATATGCAGACATACCCACTAACTCATAAGGCACACACGACTCACTCACATGCACACACCCACAATCGATACAACATGCACTTTGTCATTCACCTGAGCAGTCATACAGCATTTAGAGAACTCCTTCCATGCACATGTAAAAACAAGCACATACACACAGACGCATTCATGCGTGCATGCTCAGACAACCCCACTTCCATGCATGTGTATGTACAGCACTTTAATTGTCTTTTGGTTACTTCTAGCCCATCCAGCCCTTCTGCGGGCCAGCATTTCCAAGAAACCACGAGGACAACTGTATCCTTGTCCCGTCAGATACTCAGGAAAACCTATATTCAAAAAGAAACATCCCTCCGGAGGACAATAACAAAGTTCAATCTGCTACTGATGTACCACGACAGAGGACACATGTAAATTAGTAACCTGACAATACCTCCTGATGACCCACTAGATGGATAATGGAGAAACACGTTTTCTTTTCAAGGCTATGCAAATATTTTTCTGAGACTGAAAAAATGTATCTGTTCCTTCTTTTGAAGACACACAAATTGATGATACACCAAAGAGGTGTAATTACATTTTCTTTCCATCACTAAACTGTTTCAAACTTGTAATTGTTTCAAAAAGGCTGATAGTTGGTGCAATCCTTTATGCCCCAGCCTTGCTTTACCTGACTCAGAACGTACATCTGCTTCTCCTCAAGCAACCATCCACCGCCTCCCTTTCTGCTCCCCTACCTACCCCTCTCTCTTGGGCTGCACCCTTCCTGCATTGCCTTCACTTGCATATTTATGTTATCCTTCATCATGCACCTTAACTGCACTGCATTCCTCCTTCTACTCACTATTCTCCTTCCCTTCTCTCATAGCCTTCAGCCTCAACTTAGTGTAACATCTGCATTACTCTACAGCATTGGTCTTCAAACTTTTTTGGCCTGCCCCCCCCCCAAATCAAAATGTGGGTAGGCTGGGCCCCCTCAAAAATGGCAAATAGACAGTAAGTTCAAATGGCTATGAAATATTGTGTCCCGTCACCTCACCCTACTCTCAGTACAGTCCCTGGGCTCCCCACCTGCTCCCATCACATTCTCTGGGCTCCTTAATACCACTCCTACCCAGTCCCTGGGCTCTCCCCACCCCACCACAGTCCCTTGGCTCTCTCAACCCTGCCCCCCTCACTATCCCATGGCTCGCAGCCACCTTGCTCCCACCACAGTCCCAGGGCTCCCCCACCCTGGGGCCAGTGGCAGCAGGTGAATTTTTGAAGTGTAGGGGCATAAATATTTCCTCCAGATATGCCATAGTGACCGAGTGTAACAAGGGAGCCTGAAGCAATAAAGAGAATTTATTTTTAAATAACGAGTTAAAAAGTTGCATTTTGGAGCATACTTTAAAAAACAATTGGGTAAAAAGCCAAACAGTTTGTCATTGGTGCTGAGGGGTGAGGGGGAGCAGGGGGCAGGCATGATATTTTACTGGACATCTGTCATAGATGTCCAAGAAAAAGATACCATCCCTGCCCCCTGGGCCCCACAGTGCCTAACACAATCAACATGATTATGTGTGTATGCAAGTCACTGCAGGGCCCAGGGGCAAAACATGGTGGTTTTGACTGGACATCTATGATAGTTGTCCAGTAAACAAATACCATCTGTGTCTCCTGGGCTCCACAGCGCCTCACAAGGAGAGCTGATATTTTGGCAGGTTGGTTTGGGGATTGTGCTACAAAGGCATTTTTAAACTGCGTTTGTTGTACAACTCTCCTGCCCCCACACTCCCGCTTGCCAAAATCAGCTCCCCGGACTAACACAAGGAAACACACACACATACATTCACACAGCATTCACGAAGCAAGCACTTTATCATTCAGTCGAGCATCCATCATCATACACTCAATCATAACACAAGCATCCATGCATCCATAGACATATTTAAATAAAAAATAAATAAACATAAATGTACCTTCATTTGGTTTCATTCCCAGCACTCCAGCTCCTGCATCATGAACAGGAATTGGGAAGCAAGGGCCTGTATGTGGGTTCTGGAATGCCCCCCTCCAGGCTGCTCTGTCTGTATGTGCGAGGATGCGCAGGAGATCCCCCTCGCGCATGCAAACATGCAGTTACCCAGCTAGTATTTCCAATAAGATATGCAAGGCTTGCAAAGCAAAACGCCCTAGCCTTGCATGGCTCACTGAGCATGTGCGGCTGGGAAACTGAACTGTCAAAGGGAAACAGTGTTTCTCTTTGACAGTTCAGCCAGCCCAGAAGCACTCCCTCAAATAGAAAAAGCAGCAGAGGGAGTGCTTTCACCGGGCTGGCTCCTCAGCTCCTCCATAATGGTTGAGGGGGCCAGTAGGTCGACGCCCCCTCGCCCATTATGGATGAGCTGCCAGGCTCGGACTGGCCTATAGGGCAATAGGGCAATACCTGAACCACAATTGGAAAATGCTTGTGCGGGTCCGTTTATTTGGTTTAAATGGGCCCCTTCTTGGCCAATGTGGGCCAGTTTGATGAGTTACTTCACTATACAGCTAGTAGTTTTGCCCATTGTTGCTGAATAAATAATCCTTAAATATCAAAATGTGCTTACATTTTAACAAAAAAAAAACCATTGGGTACTATTTAAACAGTCTGTCACTAAAGGAATGAATTGCCATTTGCAATTGTCGGCCACTTTTTAATTGGTGTCCGAGACAGCTGTATGCTCCAATCCCACCCTGTGAGCCGCCCCTGCCCATCTTCCTCCTTCCCCTCTACAACTGCACCCCTCAAATAAGATGCTTCTGTGCTCCCAGGAACTCCAGCCTAATCTATCCCCTCACCTACCACACAAAATCTGCTCTCCCATCTCCTGTCACACTTTCACCTGGCCCCTGGAATGCACAATCCCTTTCCAACAGGTCTCTCTATACCACTGACCACTTTGACTATTATCAACCTCTACTTTCACTTCTTGCTATCACAGAAACCTGTATCTCCCATCAGGACTCGTCTACATAAGCAGCTCTCCACACTGACTTTGCTACCTTCTCCAACTCTCTTTGACCTGTTGGGAAGGGAGGCAGTGTGGCGTTCCTTATCAATAAGATCATCAACTCTGTCCCTTTATCCCCATCTGACATCAACTCTTCCTCATTTGCATATACCCATCTCCCTCTGATCACCTCTGTCCCTCCACCTTCTACTCCTCATCTCCGCTCTTCAATGACTAAGACATAATTCAAACAGGACTTTCATGCCCCTTACATTAATGATGTGAAGAACTCCCTCCTGTCTCGTTTCCTCTATTCATGCCTCTTCTATTGACCATGATTTTGCTGACTTTCACTTTGCACTTATTACTCCATTTGACCAACACTACCTGATGCACATTCACACCTTCCCACCCCTGTCTTCAGCTTTGGATCACCTTTGAAATTCAGACTGTCAATACAAACATGTGCCTGACCTAAGATGCAGGCATGTCAAGACATATATATTTTACCTGTAAATTATAAGCTCTCCTTAGGGAAACACGACTAATCTCATGCCGCTTGATCATGTAGACCCACCACAAAATTGTGGTCAAATAATAGGCAATTTCTTTAAAGTAATGAATGTCAAATCCAAACAACGATGACCTCCAGCTTTATGCCAGGGAATTCACCACAATCTTATATAAACAATAAGACAGCAAAACAAAATAGTTACCTGTCTACATGAAACTTACTAATTCACACACACGCACTCACCAACACAATCAATTCTATGTACATATTAAGCTCTAAAGAATACCAAGCATTTTAAATACACTTCTATTTCTTGTCACTACATTTCTCTCAAAATCCTGAACGTCACAAAAACATTTCAATATGAAATATGATGTCACATTTTCAAATGGATCAAAATATTGTTTTTATCTTCCATGCTGGCATCCACCATTTACAGAATCAGAGGACTGTTATAATATTTACACCATCTCACTTGAACATTTATATGCAACTTACAATCTATATATGTGTACAACTTTCAAGTCTACATATGTGTGCACAGCTTTCAATGAACATGTTTGCATACAGCTTTAACTCTATTTCTATTCATTTGCCTTCAGATCTACAGGTTTTGGACTGGAGATATAATATTCTCCAGGAAAAGTACAGTATTAAAGCGCCCCTGCTCTTTCAAATCACACATGGGCCTATCTGTACTTTTCAGAATAAGTGATTGCATGGGTTTTGCACTTTGCAGAATGTTCTGTGAATAAAGTGAAATCTCTTAGCTAGTTGCTGTTGCACAAGTATCTATTTAATGGCAAGGGTGCCACTCGTAACCATTTTAAATCATATTCCATCAGGCAATAATAGTTTTCGGACGATATTATGCCCTGTGTCATTCTCTATGCTGATCCTGCAACTGGACCACTCTAAACGGCCTCGGCCCTGGGCCCTGCCACTCTCCACTTGCACTGATGCCCTGGAACCCCTTTGCACTGCGGGACTGTCTCTGTATCCCTACAGCCCCCCCCTCCCCCAGCACTTGTTCTGCACTTACCTCACACTTGCCACCAGCTGGCCCTATTTATTTATTTATTACGTTACGCCACTTACCTTGTACTGCACTTCCCCCCCTCCCCTTCCCCTTGCACTTTTCCCCCTCCCCCACCCCTGCACTTGCGCGATCTGAATGACACCTGGCCTAGTAAGATCGTTGTCTGTCTCCCCTTGTCCCCCCCTCCCTGCCTCGTTGCGCCTTGAAACACATGTGTATAGGCGCGTTACAAATACCATATCATATCATATCATATCATATCATATCATAGTATTCTCTTTTGTATGGTACTTAATTTGAGAAAAACACAACAAAATGACATTTAAATGTCACAATATTATGTCAGTTTTACACCAACACAATACAAAATGCAAATCGTTTTGTTGAACATGAAATCTTAATTTGTATTGAAGTTAAATAGAAGACAACATACTTTTTACTTAACACTGTGCCTGTGATCTGATAAAATTAACAATCCCTTTTGCTCCCAGCCCTTTTTACATTGGCCAGTTCTGTAGGACTATCTGGAGTTTTATCAAGGTCTTCTTAGTTACTTGGGAATAAAGAGGAACTTACAGCGGGCGTGTCTCAGTAAGGAGACGCAAGTTTTCAAGCAGGGATTTAACCCATGACGGAATGGGATTTTTCTCATGAGACTGAATTTTGCAAGATTTCGTTGATGATTTGCCCTGATTTGAAAAAGGCAATGTGTTTGCCGAAACACGTGTAATCCTAAAGGGCCAACAATCACTAATATTAGGCCTTTCAATTAAAACACAAATTGAGCACAACCAAAATAGATTTGAGAAATGTGATTTTTCATGGCGCATGTGGAATTGTGAAACACATTCAGTCTTCTTAGTTACATTTTAAACGTGCCTTCTTATTTTGGATAATCAGCAGAAGCCCTCTCAGTCTGGATTTACTCCATCAGCAAAGACCCTCCTCAGCTGCCTATCTGGAAACAAGTCTCCATATGGCCTGCTCATCTCTTTCTGAAAGGGTTCCTTTCTGCAGCTTGCATGGAAACAAATTCACCAATTGGTTTCAGTTCCCTTCCCCAGCCAGAGAGACTTCAGTAATATCCAGAAACCTCAAGTCGGTATGACAGCTCAGTGGGTTGAGCACTCACTGCTGCAATCTGTGTGTGATCTGCAGGTCGCGGGTTCAAATCCAGGCCAGGCCAACCCAACCTTTTATCCTTCCAAGGTCAATAAATGAGTACCAGCTTCACTTGGGTGATATTGTATGTAAATATTTTATATGTAAAGGGCTTGGATGTAAGCACTATATAAAATAAATAACACATTGTTACCTCGTCATTCTCTTCTTGTTTCTATGTGTAAGATATTTTACAATATAAAACTCTTCCCCTAATCTTGTGACTGCCAGTTTTATGACTGAAAATGGAGAGGGAAATTCACTCCTAATCTTATCGAGAGGCATTTCATTTTTGTAAAATAACCTTTTTATGTGAATGTGCTAGTTAAATAAAATATCAGGATGGATGATTGAAGATCGTATATGCCTATTTGCTAAATATATATAGATCGATATTAATTTTTCAAATTTCTTAGTACTTTTTATCATTAAAATACGGGGAGAATTTGTATCTGCTAAATAAAAAGAATATCTTCAACATGCAACTTATTTCGGGTTTCTAGTTTCTTACACTGTAATGTTAAACAGTTTTACTTGATTATATTGTTTAATTACAATACTACACATGGAACCTTTTGTGTTCAACATGACCAGAAGTGTATGTAATAAATTCTGATTCCAACCTGCAGAGATCACTGGTGGTACATGGGAAATAAACTCCTTTTCATGATACTGACACAGAAAGCTCCAAATATGAGTTTTCCTTGGAATAAACAAAGTATCATTACCAGGAGCTGGTTAAAAAGGGTTTCAGGCAGGTGAACCTTACTGTGTAGTAGCAAAGCTTGAACATTCCCAAGCTAAATCCATTGTAAAGACAAAGGCATGGAAAATGTTCAGACCAACAAAATACATTGTTATGGAAAGTAATGGAACTGGAAATGGTGTTTGCTTCCCTTCATTTAAACTTTGCATTATTTTAAAAGAATGGAATATGTTGCAAGATATAATAGTTAAAAACAAATAAAAGGTTATTTGTTTAATTCACAAGTGCATTTTTCTTCTCTGTACTTGAGACCGAGTAAAATGGCACTGTGGCGGAATCCTAGAATTATTTATTTATCTAAAGTTCGAAAATAAATGTTCTTGTGCATGCAGAGTTTTTTGGCTCATAATCACACTCTAAATGCTTGGCCCTCGACACATTAAGATGTTGCAAAGTTCTGACTTCCACATGAATAGTTCTCTGCATGTCTGTGGCACCAACAGTCCAGTCTCTGGATATAATGCACTGAAATACCCTACAATGGTAATAGTTATGTCTCTCAGGTGTGCATGTAATATTCTTATATCGAAGGTGCACTCTTTCTATCATGGTTGCAAACAAGTGGCAGAAGCCTGGAAAAACAAACTCTTTTGAGAAATGTCTCTCTCGATCTACTGAAACACTTTCTGTTCTCAGTTTACAGTTTACTTTAGGAAAATTGGTTTTGGCTCCATATTTTCTTACAGGCACACATTACAGACATCTACCCTACTCCTACCCTACACAATGCCTCATGCTGCCCTAACCTCTGTACTACAATCTGCTAAATCCTCCTCCTTCACAATCTTAATCTCCTCCCTTCACAGTCATCCACCAAACTTTCATCAACCCTCCAATCTTTGCTCACATCTCCCAAACCAACATACACCACCTCCTCTCTTTCTGCTGATGACTTTGCTCAATAATTTTCCTCTATAATCTCTATAATTCGTGAAACTATCACAGCTCTCCTCTCTGGTTCCATCCACAGACCTGCTTTTGTCTACAGGCTCTCCCACCTACCTCTTCTAGTCTTGCCTACTTCTCCACTACCCCCTATGGAACTAGAACCCATCAATCACAGCGCCATCCCATATTGCACTCCTATTGGACATTTGCTCCACAAATGGTAAAAGACTAAGCCTCAATCACTTGCCCTTAATTCTATGAGCTAATTAATGTCTCCCGCTCCCTCTCTGTCTCTCTCCCCTGGACCTTTCCCTGCCTCTTTCAAATCTGCTGTTTTACGCCTATCAGAGAACCCCTCTGCTGACCCAAATATTCTAGCAAACTATTGCCCAGTTTTTCTTCTTCCCCATCACTCAAAAGTCCTTGAGTGGGTGGCCTTGTACCGGATTACTATGTATCTTGAGGATAGCCTTGGCGATCCACTTCAATCTGGCTTCTGTAGTAAACACGCACTGCGGCTGCACTTATGTATGTCTCAAATGTTCTTTCTAGTGCTCATCACTAACTCTCTTCTTTACTTATCCTTTTGGACCTTTCTGCCACTTTCAACAATGTTGACCACTCCTCTTTCCCCTGCACTCTCCAGGACTTTGGGTTTGCAAATCTGATCTTGCATGGATAACCTCCTAACTGGAAGGTCCTCTCCCTGTCACGTCTCCCAGGGATCAACCCTTGGACCTCTGTGCTTCACCCTCTTTACCTCTTCCCTAGAAATACTTATTTCATCCTTTGGCCTTAAGTAACCATTTTTCTGATGACACCCAAATAAGTTGTTAATTTTGCTTCTTCGTCCCAGCCATCTCACAATAGATAACAAAGTGTCTCACTACAATTCATCAGTAGATAGCTCTCCACTGCCTCATTCTGAGCTATTAAAAAATGGAAGTCCTATTTCTCCCAGCTTCCATTTCCATCTCTCCCATCTACTCATATCTCCTTCCCACCTGAACTACTTGCTCCCTCACCCAAGGCTCTCAATCTTGAGGTCCTCTTTGATAGCGATCTACGACGGTAACACTTCATCACTACCACTGCCTCGGTTGCTCAAATTTATGCCCTCAACATTTGGACAAAATCATCCATTCTTACTTACCACTTTACAAAAACTGTAACCTCCACTCTCGTGTTCAAATGTGACTACTTCTGATACCTAATCCTAGACCTTCCTATCTACTCCTGCCTCCTCAATACAATGTCCTCAACTTTGCTACCCACACTCTCTACAACCTACCCAGATCCTCCCCCACTTCTATCTACAAAAAACATGCTGGTCGGCTCTCCATGCACAACTGCTCTGTTTTTAAATTCCTCCTCTGAGTCTACAAAGCTATCAGTGGTCTTTCTCCACACTACCTGTCTGATTGTATCTCAGTTAACTCGCCATCTTGTTCCCTCTGATCATCTTCTGCACTCAACCTCACCATCCCATACCCTCCTGTGCCTCCTCACAATTCCACTATTTCTTCCTAGTAGCCCCGCTACTCTGGAACCCACTGCCAATAACAAACTAAGCCAGCCCAATTGTGGATCTTGTCAAAGTTTGTCTTAAACTTTACATACTTGCTAAAGAGGGAGCTCCCCATCCCCCCTACCTGATCAATCCACTGCCCCCAGTGATGCTTACTAATGTGATTTTGTATATTTTATTTAATTTATATTACCCTTTACTTTAAAGCTCTTATCCCCTCAGTTTAATGTTACCTTTATAAGTCACCTGCTTAACTATGTATATATTTGTTCTGTTTGTTTTGCTTTCTCCCTGGTATATGTTATGTTATTTTTAATTATTCGTGCACCTCTACCGCCCAGGGGCAATCTCCAGGCGCTCATTTTTTAAAACTCAGATCAACTGTGTAATTTAAGTTCAAAATCGACATCCCTGTTCTCCAAATAAATTCAACACACCATAACCTTCCACACTATTAAGCTTTTATCATGCATGTGGCTAGACGGTTCTCTTGTTTTTATATTTCCTTATTCCGTTTATCAAATAAAAATAAACAACAGTAATCGTGCTTCAATTGGCTTATTTTACTGTGTTTTGTCCAAGTACCATCTATTAGCACATAGGCCTGCTTTTTACTGAATTCTACACATAAAAAAACAATTTAAATCTCAGCTACACCTCTCTCAAATTGTGTGCTCATGGGCACCTTTTTTCTGACTTCATGTCCACAACACATTTTCCTCAAAGCCAAAAATGACATGCCTTTTTCCTTGATCACTTTTAATACATAACATCACATAGCCTATCATGCTTAAAACACAACACACATATTTTCTAAACAAATGCTTCAGCAATGCACGGCAAAAACTCTTCAGTTTCCTCATTTTAAAGACATCAATTTCATAACATATTAAAACAAACTGTCATTCTTTCCTTTGTAGTGCCGCGCACACTTCTGCTTTATCTCATTTCCACTGCGTAGATTGTTAAAACAGATGAATTCCTTTAGCAATCAGATGTCTTGGATTTTTACCAAGCTATGCACTTCATACTTTTAAAGCTTTTCTCTGCTCAAGAACACCTGTAAATCGAATGTGATTCTATTTTATTAGAAGCCTATCAGATTCCTAAAGGGTCTGACCTCATTAATGTAAAGAATTTAATCATCTGTCTGCTTTCAATTTTCTATTGCATGGCTTTTCAAAAGTGCTGACACATTTGTCAGTAGTAAATCCCCTTTTATTTTTACACAGGAGCTGATTCGCATACTTGCAGCTCCCTATTTCATGGTTCTTATCTCTAATGTAAAAGATACTACAATGCGGTCTGTTGGAATTTTATTTGTATTTTTTTGAAAACTCCACTTCCAGCCTTATCTTTTAGCTATTCTATCTTCATCAAACTGAACACAGTTTTTATTGTATGGGGTGCATATCATAAATCGTTTTGCCTAGTTTCAACACATGTAATAATTAACCTATTATTTGCTGGATTCTAATTTTTTACAGAGGCTCAGAGAGGAGTTCTTCCTTGTTTTTCTATTTATTTCACTAAGTTTTGTTTTTATCAGTATAAAAACAAAGTGAATCTGTTTACTTTGACCTATAGTATCTACTTATTTTCGAATTTTTTACAATTGATCACTTTTAATTCTTGGCTTAATGCCAATTTTATACATCAATTTTAAAATCCATTTTCTTTTCTCTCTAAGTCATTAAACACGAATATACAGTGCACACATTGGGACATAAAACACAACACATAAACAAAACAGCCAACAAACACACTGTCATGATGCCTACCCCCGGGCATCCAGATCAAGCCCATCAGGCCCGGTGAGCAGGCATCCAGACATTTACAAAAACCCCAGCAGCCCCAGCTAGGGGCTGTCTGGGTTCAGTCCTGGTGCCTATGGCACCAGGCTCATAATAAAAATCAGTCCTGGCGCCATAGGAGCCAGGCTCATAGACTTTACCGACCTCATGCAGACCATGCTGCGAATAAATCCAAGCCAACGTGAGGCCTGGATGGGACTATTTTACTACAGGGACTATTTTTTACTCGGGTGTGGTCCTGGGGAACTTCTTTCCTGGGACTACTTTGGAGGCTATTTAAACCACGCCCGAACAGCAGCACATGCTTCGTGTTATTCTGCATCCAGCAGCGTGACTCTCACCGTGCCTGCAGCCAGCATCCAGTCTTCTGCCACGCCCGCCTCGAATCCGGAGCTCCTAGAATAAAGAGGAAGAAAAGGACAAGGTTAGAAAATAAACTTATTTCAAATTCCTCACCTGATTCCGGATCCATTTCATCCCCTGACCTGGAAAGTACATCAGTCCTGCACGCGTCGTTTCGCCAGTTCCAGCACAGCGCCATACTCACCAGTTCTCACAGCATCTTTCGATCCGGCACTGTCTCCATCATTTCTTCGCCGCACTCCAGCACCTAGGGGCACAAGAATAACAACGTGAGCCAAGGGAATCACCAAATACCTCTTACCACCATAGACTTACCTGATTTACCACCAGCGGTATTATTCTCCATATCTTCATATGCCGCATCTGTAAAGAGGGAGAAAAAACAACACGTTAACGCATGCAATAGTTACCGGACAGTGTTGGGTAACACAGACTCTTACCTGAACGCCAGCAGCAGCTACGAGACCTTCTTCTCACGAACTCAGTTGCAATTTAAGGAAGGAAGGGGACAAGAGTGAACATCGGGCACATTGAACTCTTTGAACTTGATACTTACCAATCCCTCCTGGGACTTCAGAGTCAATGCTTACCGGAACTCTCCCAACGCCTTCAAACCAGTGAAGTAACTGGTATCTACGCGCCCCTGCAAGACACGCACGATGGAGAGCTCATCTTTTACAAACATAAGGTGAGGTTACTAAGGGGATATCGGAGGTGATTAGTGGGGGAGAGCGAGAACAGTTGGGAGGCCATCACTAAAACCGGTGGCTAATCCCTGTCTCCACTTGCAGGAAAATACTTCTTCGGGTCCAGCAGACAAGAGTAGGCAGGCCAGTACAGACAGTAATCGCTGCGCTACGCATCACGTTGACGGAGACCGCAGCTGTCCGGGTTTGATCGGCACCCCTGTGGGGTCCAGGTGAGCGTAACACACACTTAGCCGGCCACATATACCTGCACCTCACAATCTTCTCATAAGACTCATTTTACCCTCTAAAATCTGCTCAGATTGGAACTTAAGCTAATTCCTTTAAGAATGTCTTTAACTACTCTCGTCTTCTATATGTCCCACGTAAAGGGACTCTGAATTAAAGCTTCTGCTAGCACTCTTTAAAGTTTAGGAACAGGGCGTATCCTTGTAGCGTGGCTAGACCTCACGACTATTTTTCCTCATATATTGCTTGGCCACACTCAAGTCAATATCTCAATAACTCTTCAACGTCTTGAGTTAATTCCCATTCTCTGTTAATTATTGTAAGCTACTTATATTATACTTTAAAAACATTACTCTTCAAAAAAGACTTAGTGTGGTTCCCTATAATTGGTGAATCTTGTGTCTGAAAAAGACCACCACCAAATAATCTCAAAATATTTTTCGTAGAGGGATTCCCCATGAGTGTTTTAGAGTTGTTTCTAAAAGCTATTAAAACTTTAACTCAAAAATAAATTTGTAAGAGTTATCTCTCAATAGATTTCTAAAAATGGCCCCCAAAAAATGACCCCCCAAAAATGGCCCAAAGGGGCTACCCCAACATGCTCAAGGGGGGTATCCAAATAATTTCTAGGGGGTGTACCCCAACATTTTCAAGAGGGGTACCCCAATGTTTTCTAGGGGGGGTACCCCAACATTTTCAAGAGGGGTTCCCCAATATTTTCTAGGGGGTACCCCAACATTTCTAGGGTGGGTACCCCAACATTAGTCTCCCCAATCCACAGATGATTAGGCCCTCTGGCATGCTATCAAGCCTGCAAGACCCTCAGAGTTTCATTCATTTTAAAATTTCTTGGAAATTTGCCAAAAAAAAGTAGTCCCCTTCACGAGCCTAGTACCAAGGCCTTCGGCCATACTGTCATGCCTGCCTGTCCCTTCTTTCTACTGGCTAGGGCAACTGCAGTCTGCCCTCCCCCATCTGTCTTCCTAATCCATTCTTACCACCCATCCAGGCAGGACAGTATGGCTTACCTCATCTTCCCTTGGTCCGTCAGTCCTGGAGACATTAGCTCAGGTCCTGGCTTGGCTCGCCAAATTTATTGAGGGTCCCAAAAAAACCCATATGCTGGGTCTTGGCATCTCTAGGGTCAGGAAGAGACACTGGAACAACCAGGACACTCAGGATTGGTTCTAGAAAACATCAGGCTTTATTTCTCCGGCAGGCTGGTACACTTCATACATCTTGGACATCTCAGGAATCTGATAAGATTGTGTGTGCTGTGCTTAACCTTTAAATGGGAACATTTACTGACGTATGTCCTAAGACAATTTTAGCAACTGCATCATGGTTCCTGTCCCATAGGCCAAGATAAGGGCATCAGCTGTATCCTCTCTGCTAATTTAACCACCTGAATGTGTCATCCACATTCCTCCCTTGACTGTTACACCGCTCCCACACAGTACACTGTTAAGATTAGAGATAAGAGTCCTGAAAGTCCCTTCTCTGGCTACTGAACTCTCCTTGAACTATCAAAAGGTAATTATGTTTTCATTTGAACACTGTTTTACAGAATTCACCTATATATATATATTAGTATCCATTTTAATGGTGCTGGCCTTAAAGGTTCTGGCCTATCACAAAATGGTGGATTACCCCATTTCTGTTCATTTCTTGACACTTGGTCCATTTCAAACCTATTTTTTTAGTACAATATTCTTAGCATGTACTATTTAATAAGTCCTTCATTATTTAAACATTCTGACTTTATAAATATACAGGCCGATTCATGTAATTCCTCACAAAAGTGTCGTACGCGGCTGGCGCACAGCGTGCCCGTGCGAATGTCTGCGCCAGCCGCGTGTGATAAAATCAATTTCCGTGCACAGCGTATTCATGGATTCTCGCCTCCAAAAGCAGACGTGGCGCAGAGTGGCGCAGCGACCCTGCAGCAGCGCCAGTTACTCCCCCAAGAACGCCCTCGCGCAAGGAAAAGCCATCAAGATCGCAAAACCATCGCAAAGGGCTGCGCCAACCCGGTACCACTTTACCGGACTGGCAAACAGCAAACGCAAAGCGGGGAACGTGTATTACGGGTTTCGGGAACACGCGTGCGCAAAAAGTTTCATACGCGATCTGGCCTGGTGGAGCGTGTGCGTCTATTTCCGGGGTGCACGAGAAGTTTTGCACGCGAATGGCCTGAGTGCGTGTATTTCAGGGGTGCGCAAGAAGTTCTACACGCAATCGTGCTGGGCGCATGTATTTCAGGGGTGCGTGAGAAGTTCCACATGCGATTGGGCTGGGTGCGTGTATTTCAGGAGTGCGTGAGAAGTTCCACATGCGATTGGGCTGGGCGCGTGTATTTCAGGGGTGCGCGTGAAGTTCCACACGCGATCTGGCCTGGGGGAGCGTGTGCGTGTATTCCAGGGGTGCGCGAGAAGTTTTACACGCGAATGGCCTGGGTGCGTGTATTTCAGGGGTGCGCGAGAAGTTCCACACACGATTGGCCTGGGAGCGTGTATTTCAGGGGTGCGCGAGAAGTTCTACACGCGATCTGCTGGGCGCATGTATTTCGGGGGTGCGCGTGAAGTTCCACACGCAATCTGGCCTGGGGGAGCGTGTATTTCAGAGGTGCGCGAGAAGTTCCACAGGCGATTGGGCTGGGCGCGTGTATTTCAGGGGTGTGCGTGAAGGTCCACACGCAATTTCAGCAGGGTACGTGTATTTCAGGGGTGCGCGAGAAGTTTCACACGTGATTGGGCTGGCCGCGTGTATTTCAGGGGTGCGCGTGAAGTTCCACACGCGATTTCAGCAGGGTACGTGTATTTGAGGGGTGCGTGAGAATTTTCACACACGATTGGGCTGGGCGTGTGTATTTCAGGGGTGCGCGAGAATTTTCACACACGATTTCAGCAGGGTACGTGTATTTCAGGGGTGCGCAAGAAGTTCCACACGCGATTGGGCTGGGCGCGTGTATTTCAGGGGTGCGCGAGAATTTACACATGCGATTTCAGCAGGGTACGTGTATTTCAGGGGTGCGCGTGAAGTTCCACAGGCGATTTCAGCAGGGTACATGTATATCAGGGGTGCGCAAGAAGTTTCACACGCGATTGGGCTGGGCGCATGTATTTCAGGGGTGCGCGTGAAGTTCCACACGCGATTTCAGCAGGGTACGTGCATTTCAGGGGTGCGCGAGAATTTTCACACGCAATTTCAGCAGGGTACGTGTATTTCAGGGGTGCGCGAGAAGTTCCACACGCGATTGGGCTGGGCGTGTGTATTTCAGGGGTGCGCGAGAATTTTCACACGCGATTTCAGCAGGGTACGTGTATTTCAGGGGTGCGCGAGAAGTTCCACACGCGATTGGGCTGGGCGCGTGTATTTCAGGGGTGCGCGAGAGTTTACACACGCGATTTCAGCAGGGTAAGTGTATTTCAGGGGTGCGCGAGAATTTTCACACGCGATTTCAGCAGGGTACGTACACCCTCCACGGCCCCTGCAGGCAGCCCACACCACAGGGGACTACCCTGCATCCCTGGTCATCTCCCGCAGGCAGCCCACTCAACATGGGCATGCCCCCCGGCAAAGGCACATGTCTCCTTGCACTACTGATCACCAACTCATGTCCCCTTGCACCCCCACCCCCAGCATTGCGGGGCACCTGCCAGCAGGCCCCCACTCATGTCCCACTCATGTCCCCCTGCACCCCCACCCCCCAGCATTGCGGGGAACCTGCCAGCAGGCCCCCACTCATGTCCCACTCATGTCCCCCTGCACCCCCACCCCCCAGCATTGTGGGGCACCTGCCAGCAGTCCCCCACTCATGTCCCACTCATGCCCCTTGCACCCCCACCCTCCAGTATTGCGGGGCACCTGCCAGCAGGCCCCCACTCATGTCCCACTCATGTCCCCTGCACCCCCACCCCCCAGCATTGCGGGGCACCTGCCAGCAGGCCCCCACTCATGTCCCCCTGCACCCCCACCCCCCAGCATTGCAGGGCACCTGCCAGCAGGCCCCCACTCATGTCCCACTGCACCCCCACCCCCCAGCGTTGCGGGGCACCTGCCAGCAGGCCCCCACACATGTCCCCCAGCCAACATGTTATCACAATCTAGATCCCTGGCCCTTATGGTCAGCCTCCAAATGCCAAACACCTACCCGAGTATTGCATCCACCCACTTAGAAATGGCAATGACATGATAGAACCCCAATTGCAAGTTTGGAAATGAACACATGTCCCTCACATACACACAATGGGTGTCAGTGAATCTCAAAACCCATATCATGATATGCATGATACCAATGAGATGATACTACACATTGAAGTTTGATGAAAAAAATCTATTAAAAACAGCATAAATGGAATTAAAAATAAACAAAGACAATGGGAATCAAAAACCAAAAGCAGCATGTCCGTAAAATAATGAAAAACCACAAATCATAATCCAAAGGAAAGGTGTCCAAAGTCACAGTTCAAGAAAGTAAATCCAAGGTAAAAACAAAACCGAAAACCATTGCTCCATGGGTAAATCCAAAAAAAAAACTAAAATCCAACAGTCAACTATATACAGATAAACAATCCAGGGTCCATGATCCCAACTGAAGAAAGGAAACCTATATAAAAATACTACCTAATAAAAAAACTATATACAAAAATGTGGTCCATTGTCCAAAAGGTCCAAAATAAATAAAAAAGCAAAGGAAACCTAACACTAACTACATAACTATTTACAAGGGCAACGGGCTAGTCCGACGGCTCACTGGTTGTTGTCATGGGCCAGGGCATCATCGAACTCCTGTTCAATGGCTTGGAGGCAGGCATGTTCCCTGGCCCCGAGGTCTCGCAGGGATAATGCAGTGTCCAGCTCCAACTCCCTGCGAAGACCCTCGAGGCACTCAGCCCGCCTCAGCGCCCTCCGCATGGAGTTCTCCGCCCTGACCATTGTGAGCCGTTCCTCCTCTGCCCGCTGCCGCTCCGCACCTATCTGCTGGCCCAACCGCTCCCACACGGAAGCCACTCCCATTCCAGGGTTCTCCTGCCCTCCGGCCGACGCCAGCACCCCTGATGTTGATGGCCCCGAGCCATGATGCCTCCCACGTCGAGCCTGCCGCTGCCTCCTACGCAACTGCCTGTGCCAGCACAACGGCATCCAGGCTGATGGAATCCACCGACGCCGTCGTGCACGTGCCCTGCCCGATGATGCCGTCACATCCTCCATCTGCTGGGGTCCAGTTGCTGGTGTGTCCACCCCTGCTGGACCTCCGACTCCCGACTGTGGCAGGGATGGGATCCCCACCGAGGTGGCTGCATTGGTTGGGGCAGGTCCACAGGGGGCCCTGGTGGCATCTGGGCCGGAAGACGGCATGGAGTACGATTGGCGCATAGCCTCCACAGAGGAGGAGAGGGTCGCCAGAGTGCCCGACACATGTACGAGACCCCCGACCATGACCGCTCCCAACTGGGCCACGTTGCCACGGTGCTCTTCGTGATGGCGTGCATGCTCCCCCCAGGAAGCACGCACCTCATCACGAATGACAGCCGTGCGCAACGCGACACCAATCAGGACCGTCTCCATACGGCCAGGGGTCCCCTCGTCCGCAGGTGGAGGGGAGTCAGATGACATGGACATCCCCCCTACCTGCGGACGGGCCTGGGATGGGGCATCCCTGCTGGTGCATGGTGGTGCAGTCACAGTGTCAGGGACAGTGACATGCACAGGCACCTCCACGGCGACCTGTGCTGCCTCCTGCCCCTGCCCCTGGACTGCACCACTTGCACCAGCAGGGATGCCCCCACCAGGCCCCATGTGCGGCTCAGTAGCGGCCTCCTCCTCCTCTGTAGAAACCACCAACCTGGATGGCTCCACACCGTCTTCCGCCATTGCAAGCCCCTGTGGGGGCTCACCCACCCCTTCCACTGCAGCCGTGGGGGCATCCCCGCCGCTTAGCTCCACAGCGCCGTCTCTGCCCTCTTCTTCACTTTGCGCTGTGTAGAGGGAGACATAGAACACAAGCATCATGGTACTGTACAATGGTCCCCTAGACAGGAAGCAATAGCAGATGAGTGGCACTGTCAAAGCTCACTTCCATCATGTCCCTCCACAACACATGGGTCAGTGCAGGCAAAACACATGCAGTAACAGGCATGGCGCATGCTATGGACATAAGCAAACATGTCCAAGGGACTCTTGAAGCATACAATGTTGTTTTTGGACTCATATGCATCATTGGGTCATGCCTATCACAGGCACACACTTCAACGTACTTTCATCCATCTGGACTCGTACACCCCAGACACAGTGGATGCAAGGATAACTAGGCTGCATCAGTGATTCTGAACATTGTCACAGACATGTGTCATGCATCCATGGCATTCACAAGTCACAGACACGCAGGTCAGAAACACAGACATGGACACCATACATGTACATGGCATCAGCACCCATCCCTCACCCCCACCCATGTCCAAGAACAGACACTGGCATGCTCTCATGCGTCCATTCCGCATAGGGCCCCCCATGTTGCATTTAAACACATACACCAACTGTGTGCTTCACACATTACTGGTCTCACATGCATGACCATGATGTCCCTGCACACACACATGGCCTATGTCACACATACAGGCAAGTATCAGACAACCAGCACACTGCAACATGCCCTGTCTCACACAGCAATGCTTGGCCACTTACCGCTCGACTCCAGACGGGTCTGCCTCTCAAGGATCTGGGCATGGAGCGCTGGGCGTAAGCGTTCCAGGACCCTCAGCTGGATTGTACTCATGCTGCCCCGGCCCCCCTCCACGAGGCGCCGGGCCTTTATGAGGGTCCTGGACCTGAAGTCCTCCCAGCGCTTCTTGACTTGCTTGATGTTGCGGGTTGCCACCCCCTCCGCGTTGATGGCAACCACAAAGTCGTCCCAGATCCTGTCCCATCCTTCCTTGTCGGCGCGTGGTGATCCGAAGAGGGCATCATAATGCCCCAGGACAAGCTCCACCAGGACACCAACTTCCTTCTGACTGAAGCTGGTGGCCCTCTGGCCCTCTGGCTGGGGGTCGCCAGTGGTCTCGGATGGTGTTTGCCCCGACATGGCGACCCAAGAGGCAGCATGGGTGGGCAACTGGGTCCTGGGGCTGGGCTGTGGAGCGATGGTATCCCAGTCGGGAGTGTTCTGTTCCAGTAGGGGTGGACACAGCAACTGGACCCCTGCAGATGGCTGATGTGCAGGCACCAAATGGCAGGGCACGGTGGCAGCAGGCAGGCAGGCAGCAGCAGATGGCTCGTGGGAGGCTGCTCGGGCTCTGGGGGGCAGTAATTCGGCAGGAGCGTGGTCTTCCGTGTGCTTACGCGTGGCCAGCTTGATACAGAGTGATTTGGCACGTGAAAATTCTGCACGTCAGCGTGTAAATCGAGGAAAGGCCCTTAGCGCGTAAGCGCGTCAGCACGCATACGCGATTCCATTGGACCAAAGGCCCTTAGCGCGTATGCGCGTCTGTGACATATCGCGCACGGGCGTTGCTTTTCGTGGGGTGCGGTGCGTGTGTTTTGCAGGCGTTGGGGTTCACACGCTATTACTTCACAGCGGGTGGGTGTTGGCTACGCGTTCTTCTACACGCAAGGCAGACGGTGAGTGGTACCCTGCTCCCCCAGGCCCAGGCCCGATCGTGTGTAAAACCACCTGTGAGCCCCTGAAATACACGTACCCCGCTCCCCCAGGCCCGATCGCGTGTAAAACCACCCGCGAGCCCCTGAAATACACGTACCCCGCTCCCCCATGCCCGATCGCATGTAAAACCACCCGCGAGCCCCTGAAATACACGTACCCCGCTCCCCCAGGCCCGATCGCGTGTAAAACCACCCGCAAAGCCCCTGAAATACACGTACTCCGCTCCCCCAGGCCCGATCGCGTGTAAAACCACCCGCGAGTCCCTGAAATACACGCGCCCAGGCCAATCGCGTGTGGAACTTCTCGTGCACCCCTGAAATTCACGCGCACAGGCCAATCGCATGTGAAACTTCTCGCGCACCTCTGAAATACACGCGCCCAGGCCAATTGCGTGTGGAACTTCTCGCGCACCTCTGAAATACACGTACCCCGCTCCCCCAGGCCAATCGCGTGTGGAACTTCTCGCGCACCCCTGAAATACACGCGCACAGGCCAATCGCATCTGAAACTTCTCGCGCACCTCTCAAATACACGCGCCCAGGCCAATCGCGTGTGGAACTTCTCGCGCACCTCTAAAATACACGCACACGCTCCCCCAGGCCCGATCGCGTGTGGAACTTCTTGCGCATCCCTGAAATACACGCACACGCTCCCCCAGGCCCGATCGCGTGTGAGACTTCTCGCGCACCTCTGAAATACACGCGCCCAGGCCAATCGCATGTGGAACTTCTCGCGCACCCCTGAAATACACGCGCACAGGCCAATCGCGTGTGAAACTTCTCGCGCACCTCTGAAATACACGCACACGCTCCCCCAGGCCCGATCGCTTGTGGAACTTCTCGCGCACCCCTGAAATACACGCACACGCTCCCCCAGGCCCGATCGTGTGTGAAACTTCTTGCGCACCTCTGAAATACACGCGCCCAGGCCAATCGTGTGTGGAACTTCTCGCGCACCCCTGAAATACACGCGCACAGGCCAATCGCGTGTGAAACTTCTCGCGCACCTCTGAAATACACGCACACACTCTCCCAGGCCCGATCACGTGTGAAACTTCTCGCGCACCTCTGAAATACACACGTCCAGGCCAATCGCGTGTCGAACTTCTCGCGCACCTCTGAAATACATGCACATGCTCCCCCAGGCCCGATCGCGTGTGGAACTTCTCGAGCACCCCTGAAATACATGCACACGCTCCCCCAGGCCCGATCGCGTGTGGAACTTCTCGCGCACCCCTGAAATACACGCACACGCTCCCCCAGGCCTGCTTTCGTGTGGCGGACATGTATGGGCCTGTGCGTGTCTTTGGCCGTGCGCTGCTTTTCCCTATTCCATTCCATGAATATGTGTTGTAGGCGAGCGTGTGGGCGTTCCGCGCACTTGCCTCCTGTACTTCCCCCGTGACGCCCACATTTTCACGAGTTGTTCCCCATTCTGCGTGTAACGCCCCGTGTTTCGCCTACTTTTTTTAGGTGCGCCACGCTATGTGCGAATTCGCTGTGGCCTTATCGCACGGCGTTCGATGACCTGTGCGCCAGCGTGCGCGGCACACTTTTTCAGTGCACATCCCACATTTTGCGCGTGCTCGGACTTCCATGAATCGATGTGCGCTGTTTTCTGTGCGATAATCGCACTTGCACTGCGATTTTCGCTATTTCACTGCGAATCGCACGTTTTCGCACGCATGCGCTGTTTTTTCAGCGCACATTCATTCCATGAATCAGCCTGTTAATATGAGATGGTGAGGGAGGATTTACATGATTTACACAAGGGTGAGGGACCTAGAAAGGAGGATGGGTGCACATTGAGGTGGGGGTGGAGAAAAAGGTTAAATGCCAACAGTTTCTCATTACCGCAGTAATCTGAAAAAAAAAAAGCATTACCAGGGAAAGATTACAGGTAATGGCTCCCTTGGCAACAAACAGAAGCACAGGGTGACCTCTGGAATTTCCTGGCAGAAACCACCTGAAAGTTAAAGGAGAGGGGGAAAAAAGGGGCATGGGTAATGGGCCAATGTCAAAGGCCACAGCTGGTGGGATCTGGTTAGTTAGTAGGCATGGAAGGTGGCCCTCTATCTTTTTATCTTTTTAATAATAATTGGGGCAACATGGACAGTGGTCAAAGCCAAAGTCCATGGCTGCTGGGATCTGGCGAGTTCCTAAGTAGGGTGTGATCAGCCTCAGACGAGGCCAGGGCCAGTGGCCAGTGGCCTCCATCTTATCTGATTATTGGGAAAACATGGGCAGTGGCCATGGCTTTCAAAGAAGTTATAGCATTAAAACACCTTGGCATTCAGTGAAAAGGCTTTAGTTAAGACAGAGTTAAGATGAGCCCCCAGTTGCACAGTCACTGACCACCTTCATGTGATCTCATCAGGGATCTATAATGGGATAAAAAATGTAAAAATGCCTGGGGACTCTGAGTAAAGATGGCCGTCACTTTTCACACCTGCCTAGATAGATAGATAGATAGATAGATAGATAGATAGATAGATAGATAGATAGATAGATAGATAGATAGATAGATAGATAGATAGATAGTTCGAGAGCTAGGAGGACATGGCAGCAGGCTATCCATCCATTTCAATAAAGCTGCTGCTGGATGTATAGTACCCTTAGCATTATATAAGATGCCTAAATATCGTCATCAGTGTGATCATATGTCCTATGAATAGTCATAAATTAACATTATATATCAAGGAACGTTGGAAAGGGACAGGAATATGTCAGAAAGTACCATCCACTGCACCCATTGCAATGTGCAATACTAATGTGACAGCTGCATGGGCACATGTTTCAGTGTATTTTAGTAGTGGCTCTGAAGGTGCTGAAAGGGAAAGCAGGTGCCAACTTGGGAAATAGAAGACACTTACTACTCTTACCAATGGATAAATAGTAATGCTTAATGGAATAATAGTAATGCTTAGGGTTTATTTTAAGGAGGAGAGATGAAATGTCAATATTTAGTCTCACTTTTCTCTATGTATGTTTGTTACCTTAGGTGGAGACGGCGGATTCAGACACAGAAAGCAAAAGTCTTCGGGAATACCACTCAGTTGGGGTCCAAGTAGAAGACGATAAACGGTAATACATGTTTTCTTGGTCAGTGTGATCCACTCGTCTCTGAGCTTTTTTATGAAAAGTGAAATCCTTGCCTCCAGGTCAGCGGTGTTATTTACTTCCTGCACATGATGTGGTAAGGCTGCCTGTGTAGCAGGTAAGGGAAATGTTCCACACACGCTTCCCTCCACACCCAACCTGAGACCGGATGATCTACTCCCGTTTCCTCCCCTGGAAGCTTGCAGATACCTTGCTGCCAGATAGCCCACCCTCCCGCCCTCCCCTGTTGTTAGCTCCCTGCTCCCTTATATCTCTGCTTCCCTCACTGTGTCCTTGCGCTCCTTTGCTTCCCGAAGCTACATCCATTCTCAATAAATACCCTAACTATAATAGTAATGTTCTCCGAGCATACCACTGTACTCAAGTGGCGCCAACGCTCCTCAAGGTGGAAAGAGCAAATGAATGTACAGTTTCCAAAGGAATGTTGCCCACTATTCAGGATCCTTTTTTAACATGGCGTTGGTCAACCCATCAGGCCAAGGGGCCTGGAAGTTCCTAGTCTTCATTATCAACTTTATTATGTCCTCTCTGTCAGTTGGAAATGCCCATTGTTCAGAGGGTATCTCGTCATCTACAGTAAATGTATTGCCTGTTATTTTCCCTGAAATGGTTTCCAGGATAAATTCCACGTTTTGTTGCGACATTACATACTTTCCTGATCCAACCCAGGTTTGTATACTGCTGCTTAAGCCTTCTTTTAAGAGTCTCTCTCCCTTCATCTTCCTTAATTCAAAGTTCAATTGTTTTTTTTTTTTTACATTCACCAGTTCCTCATCATATGAGTGCAAATTGGAAAATTAGTTGTTCATGCCCGATTTCCAGAACTCGACAAAGACCATCAAACACCTGGTGTAAACTAAGGCGATTGCTGCTTGGAGCGGTCTTACCAGGGAAGCTTGCTTGCTGAAATTATCTAATGACCTTTACAAGACAACCAGCCACTTTACGGGTGCACGGGCGGTAGTGGTCAACCAAGCCACCCATGAATTACTTGAGTGATTGCTGGAAATGACAAGTGCCTGTAAAAGCTATTGATCGTCTGATGGTGGAATACAAATCTTGATGGCACGCCAGAAGTAAAAGGAGCAAAACTGGAAATTGCAAAAAGTATCAATGTGCTGAACATGGAATTTCATGGACCAATCAGGATGCAGCAGAAATACCAGGTATTTTAGAAAAGAGGGTGCAGTGGACATTTGCCAACCCACAGCTAACCTCCACATCAACACCTGGATAGACATCATGCAATTGCATCCAGCAGTGAGCAGGTACTCAGTCTTGGAGGAGTTAACTTTCAGAAGGTGCCTGTCATCCAGTCCTTGATTTCTCTAAGTAATCCTGCCACAGATGCATGTCCTGTTCATATGTCAACTGCGGGCGCAGTTGTCTTTGTTTGCACACAGATGCATGACGATGCCCCAATCAGATACCTGATTCCTCAGGCACTCCATGTAAAGCTCAAAATAAATGGGGGATAGGAACAACATCTTTGGTTTACCTCATGAGACATGGACCATAGCAAATCTGCCCTCCTCCTGACCAATGAACATGAGTGGCCATAAAGGAGAAGATCTAGGACAGGATATTAGATCTGAAAGACAACAGATGCTAATGATATTGGCAAAGATCATTTGTACAGCACACTATCACCACTAGAGTGTTTCCCTGGTGCTTTTGAAAACCATCAGGCAATGCTCAATGGTTAATCATGACTAAGGCCATCACGAGATCCAGGAGAACCAGTAGGCAGGCACGTCCAGTGTTCAGAAGACAACACCCAGCACTTGTAGGGTTGCCAATTTAAGGCTGAAAGTGGCACATAAGCCAGATGGAAAATGAAGCCTAGAGATGGTCATCCAACAAACACCTGTTTAGCTAAATAGCTACAACACACATATCTTGCGCAGGCAAGTTAGTGATGGCCTGATTGTGAGCTAGGCAGTTATACTCAAGAAATTCCTTATGTTTATTGTTTTACGGGAGAAATAAACATTGATCATACCTGAAGATGGTCCAACCGTGAAAGGAAATGATATATATATACACAGCTATCCAAAGCATATACATTAGGCTACATTTGGTGCATGATCTGAAACAGTTCAAGTCTGAAAATACAGTCAACAGATAGCTAGAGGAAATTGGGGATCAGCCAGAGCAGAGTGAAGGGCTGGTTAAACAGTTGAATATTGTTACTGATGTCAACATAATTGTTTAAAAAGTAACAACTCTTTCCACAGCCTTCTGAGGGGACCACTGGAGGAGTACATTAGACTTTACCTCTGATGATCTTTTCAATGAAGGTGATAGCCTCAATCTGAGAGGAATAAAAAAGATGACAGACCTTTCAACGAGTTTTGCTTGTAATCCTAAGGGGAAATATGTATTACATTGTTCTACAAAAACATTTACATTTTGAGAAAACTGCAATGAATAGGCATAGTTTTCAGGGTGAGTAATCTAAAGAATTGCCCAAGGTGCCATCCTTTCCCCTGTCTTCTTCAACCTCTACATGGAAGTTCTGGGAGAACTCCTCCACAACATTGACATCAATATCCAGAAAACAGAAAACTTTACTGTAAGACCAATTTCATCAATGACATCTATCAACCTAAACACTATGTGTTCTTCATTCAAGCCTGGATGTCAAGGGCCTACCTGAAACTCAATATGACAAAGAATTCATGTTCGTAGAACTTCCACCAAGCAAAATCAAGTGCAGAATTGACTGACTGCCATGAAGCTCGATGGATACATGCCTCACCCCTCTCCCAGCTTGACCATCGACTGTGATTTCTCATTCAAAACACACATTATCAAGAAGACCCAATATTATGGGACCGGCTTTCGCTCCTCCACAAAGTCAAGCCTTTCATCCCTGCTCTATGTTTTACAACAGTTGTCCAAGTCCTGTTCATCCTGCACCTGGACATTGGCAACACCCTACATGCCATCCAGCATGATGCAGCACACCTCAACAGAGGACTAAGTAAATGCAGCCATATTGCGCCCATCCTCAAGGAGCTGCACTGACTACACCTTCAGCATAAATCATGTTCAAGACAGCCTGCACCATCTGCAAAGCCTCCACAACCAGATCACCACCCAAGAAACTCACCAGCACCAGAGGCCAGTGTACAACCAGAATCTACAACATCGCCAGGCTGGAAGTAAAGAACTAAAAGTGGGAGAAATAGGAAACAAACCTTTTCTACTATGCACCTAGTCTCTGGAAAAGTTACCAACTCAGATAAGAGGGGCCCCAGCCATCCTACACTTCGGGAAGGACCTGAAGACCCTACTCTTTAAAAGCAATTTGGCCAATCAATGATCACTCTAGTCAACCCCAATTCTCTCACTCTGGTGCTCTCCCCTTCATCCCAGATCTACTGCTACCACTGCAACCTGACTTCTAATCCCCTTGGTGCTTCCTCTATGGGCGTCCCTCCTTTGATTCCCAGCTAGGTTGGTGCCTTATAAATGCCATACATACATCCATTAGTACGATAGAACATGTGCCATCTCCTTTGGACCTCTGTCCTGCCATATGCGCCTGAGATGTGGCAAATTTATGACTGGCCACGACAAGGCCAATGCACCATGGGAATTATTGTAAAAACAGAATGTGTTGAATGGCAGTAGGGAGATTACTTATAGGGAATGATTAAAACGTGGAAGGTAAGGGTTGGACTCAGAGCACATAAATGCCTGTTGCAGAGTTTTGGCAAGCACATCTGTGTAGAGGTTATATCCCACAGAAAGGATTCAAACTCCTGGAGTTCACGTTTTGATAACACGTTACTATATATCGTGTGTGGCATTAATGGATGATGAGAATGTATCAGTTAATTAACCTTTGAGACATTCAATGTTTGAGTCATCAATTGATTTTTTGTGTTTACTAAGGCACCATATACATCAACAAGATTGGAGTTTTAACTTATTTTAACATTGGGTCCAGTTGCCTGTGAAATAGGCATTGTCCAGCAAGTATGTTATAATTGTCATGGCCACAGACGTTTCGGAAAGTAACTTCCATGCTACATATATGTTAAACCTTTAAAGATTCCCTTCAGTCCCAAACTTGGATTGTGACAGAGACGTTATGTTAACGTCAACAAAACATCAACGTTAAAGACATCAACAATATTAATCCTGTTGCTGATTTTAGTTTCTTTTGTTTGGCCACATGTTGATTCCTCACACTCATTTCAACATGTATTTTTCATAATAGATGTTTACTTCTGCAACCCATGTGGTTCGTCCACTCCTTTTTACTACTTTCTTTTACATCTTTCTTCAAGGCCTTAATACATTTGTCAACATTCCCACCATATTCCTTCAATTCTTAGTTGTCCCTTCTGTGCACCAACTCGACCCCATTTTCCAAACACTACTAAATCGTGAAAATGTGTTTTTTGGCATTTTTTAATGCCGGGGTGCACTACTTTCCAACCAATGTTTTTGCATCCATGTTTGTGGTATGAACATGTGCACTGCATGTTTTCATCTATTACAGGTGTCTAGAGACCTGTAGAAGCCATCTACCGATTGAATTAACACACTGACTAAAATGCAAGTTAGTTTATTGAAATTGTGCTTTATTTACACTTGCTGAGAATAGTGTTTATTGTGTGGCTTAAGCTCTGGGCAATTGTGGTGACTTAAATTTGGTTAGTTTTAAAATGCCAGCTAGTTAATAGGAGCCACTTGGAGCCATGTTAGAGACAGGAACATGAATATGAATTGGGGTGAGACTGAAATGTTGTGACATCATGAGCACAATGTAATAAGGCAATGAGTGGTGCTCATCCAATTAAGAGGTTGTTTTATGAATGTTGCATGTCATGCACATCTATGCTGAGTCTGAGTCTATGTTATTAATATCTGATTTCCTCCAACAGCCACAACTCTGGGTCAAATATACACAGTAAGACGTACCTGTAGGGAACAGAACTGCGTGCCCCACACATCCCCGTACTCTCCTGGGCTGCTCTGTTATAAATTAGATGACATCAAAAATGTCTGAGTGCTTGCCCTCTTTCTTTGATCCCCCATACCTCACTCTCTAGAATGGCTGCCACGTCAGGACTCCAACATCCCAGATGTCTGATATGTCATTTCCTCTCCCCACTATTTTTTGCTTACCGTGATGAATCTCGAACCCACTCTAACCTCCAACCATCCCCCAGAATGGTGTACTGATGTTGCATTTTGTAGAGGAATTTGAGGTCTCTGCTGCCTGGTTACTGCTCCATGAAATAAAATATCCTTCCTTTCTTTAAGGCTGTGGCCATGTGGAGGTGTTTGAAAAGCCTTAACCTTTCTGCATTTTTAAAGTCCAAATACCTACAAACACGGCCTGCTCCCATAACAAGATGGAGGCCCTTTGACGGGCCTTTTATCCTATTGCAGAAGATTGATTCAGTGGCACGCTGCACCTACTTGCCTGCTGTCACTCAACTTTCGCTTTACATTCTGATCTGTCAATGAACCCTTCTCTGCCCCTTTGTTTATGTTCAGCCTGAGGTCCTGTTCATGGGCACACTCGAATCATACCTCCTCTCAGGCCTATTGAACAGCCCTATGTCCTTGCCCGACCTTTGCTCCTAGCCCTCCTGTCCCAAGTGGCAAATGTTGCATATCTTTCAGTGCATTGTAGGGCGTTTGCTTCACCCTATGATAGTGATTTAGCTCTACACCACCACTATCTAGTATAACACGCCTTTACTCAAACACTATAGAAACTCTCTTCTGTGAGCTCCATATGGATTGGTTTTTAATGGCCATCAAACAGTATTCTAAATGAGCATGCTGCCAATTTGACCTTCAGCAAAGGAGCTAGGAATTGCTTTGCATGGTGTGGAAACTGTCCAACCTCGACCTAGAAATCATTACTTCTAAAAAGCAGAAAATGTGCCACATTTAGCAGACAAGGTCTGTTCCCTTCCACCTGCTTAGGAAATTGCAATTCTTTTTCTCATATAAGAAAAAGAGAACAGTGGCAAATTGATGTCTTATTACGATGGTTAAACATATCACTGACCGTCTTTCTTATTGTCATTCAGACATGGAAGGTTTAAGCGGTCAAACAGCGTGACGGCAGCGGTTCAGGCTGATCTGGAGTTGGAGGGATTCCCCGCACACATCACCATGGAGGACAAGGGGCTTCAGTTTGGTTCCTCGTTTCAGCGGCATTCTGAGCCAAACACGCCCACCCAGTATGGTGCCGTGAGAACTGTACGGACACAGGGGCTCTTCAGTTACAGAGAAGACTATAGATCCCCAGTGGACACGTCCAACCTGCCCCCACCAGACCCATGGCTGGAGCAATCGCATGAGACGGTGGAGACGGGCAGAATATCCCCCTGTCGGCAAGATGGGACTTGGTTCATGAAGTTGCTACATGCAGAGACTAAGCGGTTAGAAGGATGGTGTAAAGATATGGAGCGAGAGGCAGAAGAAAATGATCTTTCTGAAGAAGGTATGTATTACTTTCACATACCACTTTGTAGATTGAAATATCATTAGGACGTACATATTTGACACTGGAACTCATGTTATTGAGATTAAAACATGTGTTTTTTTAGAATGCCTTAGGGCTAATTGTAGGCACGATAATGGTATGGCGCAGCCATGACAATATCTTTAAAACGGAAGTTATGATGGCTTTCCAAAGTTTGCACCAACAAATCAAGGGCCATGTTGTCTAACAAAACAGGATACATGTGTGTGTGGGGTGGGATATGTAAAGCACTAGTTTAAAAAAAATATTTTGTTGGAGAACAGCCTTTGATACCATCATTAGGTCCATCATGTTTCGCATCTTGAGTACATCCTGTACATCCAGTAATATATTGGGCGGTGCTACACATGCTGATAACACTAATTTACAAACTCCTTAAGCGTAATTTACAAAGGGTTTTCCATGCGATAGCCCCATTGTAAAACGCTTTTGTAAATCAGGCACCTCCTAACTTGAAAAATATATGCTTTGGGATAGCGGGTGCCCCCTTAGAGACCATGGTTCAACAGATTTGCAACGCAGAGGAATCATTAACACAGGATGACCCGCCATGAAATGTTGGCATTAGGCAAAGTCAAGGGCCATACTTTGGGGAAGGGCAATTATCCCAAATGATAATGACCGCTTGCTCTGTCGACAGCCTGTTAGCACAGAGTGGTACCAGCAATATAGGTTATGGATTTGTATCGTCTCTAATAAAGAGATACACTGTGCTAGTGCATTTAATGTGGTTTTGTTTTAACTACAAAGTTGTCTTTTAAGGCACACATTTTCATTGTAAACTTGGTTGAACTGTAACGGTTTTAACTTCAACATGCATTGGGTGTGATGTTATGTTATGTTAAAGGTTCTTATACCGTGCACTGTTGCCGCCTGCGTGGTCTTTTGGCGCTCTGGCGGATCTGCAAGGCAAGAAAGGTGGCAGGGAAGTTAGTCGGATTGAGAGGCAGAAGAGCAAGCGAGCTGTGATGTGCTCTTGGCAGTTTCAGTTCGGAGCATAGGTGTGTGTGCGGTTGGTAGGCGTCATGGAGTGTTGAGGTGAGATTGTGTATGGTTTGTTTTCTTGTCCTTGTGATGTAAGAGTATAGGTTTCTCTATATCAATGTGAAACAATGTTTCCATGTTTTAGCTTTTGCTTGCCAGGCTGGACATGCAGTGCAGAAAGATACTCCTTAAGGGGCTGTGGTGTGTTGCTGAAAGAAACCTTGCTGGGAAGTTGCACTGTTCTTTCCTACCATTGCCTACTGAAGTCAGAATGTCTGCAAGGCAGCCCATACCAGAAGTTATTGAATGCAGTCCATGCATTCTGAGAAGCTGATAACAATTGTTATTATATATTTTTTTAAAACAGACCCGAAAAGTTTTAAAATAGGAACATGTGTTCTCTGCTCACTGCAATACATATAACATTGCTGCCTTTGACTCTAAATAGCCAGTCTTTCTGAAACGTATCTTCATCAACACATTTGGAAACGTTTTAAGATGAAATCGAGTGTAGAGGAAAGAGCAACCAAGAAGTATGTTGCTTTGATAAATCTGGAACATTGGAAGGGTAGGCCAGATGGGCTCGTGGGCCTTGCCAGCTGTCAATTCCCGCTTCTATATGTATCCATGGAGACTGGGATTCCTGCACCTGAGCATCATACGCTGTATGCCTGGATCCCATTCTGAGAGTGCAAGATGCTTCTGTTTTGAAGGATGGATCGATAACTAAATATTCAACCAAATTGCAGAGGGGAGTGGTATGTAGGTGTGCTTGCAATGGGAAAAGGATCACAATGACTCGTCTAGATGTGCACATTTCACATGCGAGTAGGTCTTCAATGCAGTCAATGGCACCGCATGTACAATGCTTCAAAATGAAGAAAATCGGAATTATAGCTCTTTGGACTCAATAGCTAAAATATATGCTGGACACAAGTGGATATCACCAAATGTTCATAAAAGGTTAAAGGACAGTGTATAATGTATGAACAATGACTCAGTGAACCAATGCCATTTCTTTATAGTTTGGTTGACTATATTTTGAAACATTTTTCATTTAAAATATTTAATACGGCACTTTTGTTGAAATGCTGTTTCACTCTTTTTTCAACGTTTCTCCTTTGGTGTCAGCAAACCCTCCAAGCCATTTGGTGTGTGCCTGCCCCTGCCTACTTTTACGCTATGATGTTTTTCCTGACAGTTGCATTTATATTTCATCCCTACCCATCGGCCCGCACCCACTATCTAAATCTGGTTCTCCTTGCCCTATGATATTTATTATTTTTCCCTCACCACTGTCCCACCATTGCCATCTTTATACACCCCAATCTGTGGTCTTTTTTCCAGGTATAATCCTGCCCTTTCTCTTGCTCCAAATCTGTGGCGTTCTTGCCATCTGTAGTAAGGCACGAGTAAAGAATATTCAGTGGGCAACTTTCTACTGGTTTAGTACCTGCAATTTAGACTTTTTATAGCTTGTTTTTGTGCCAGCATCAGTATTTGAACTAAAGTCACTGGATAAGATCTTTCGATGCAACAGAGTGAAATGAAAACATATTGCATTCCAAAATATAAGTGTCACTAGCGTGTATCCTCAATCTAATGTGGTAAACATGATGAGCATTTGTGAAAGAAATACTTTTTTTTAGGCAATATGACATAAGGTGGTGGACCGACCCTGTGGGTAACGGCCTGCCTCCCAACATAAGGGCCAGAGCAAAGTGAGTGTCCCTTAATGCGGCGTGGTGGTGCCGTTACTGGCAGGGTCAGCCTAACACCAAGGGCCATATCGTCATTAACATCCATGTAGTATATATGTGGGTGGTAGTGATGTGTAACTGAAAAAGAAAACATACCTTACGTTGAACCGCAAATACTCCTGAAGGCGTTTTTCTATGTTGATGACCGCAACGTCATCAACATAGAAATGGACATCAGAAAGTACCATGCAGCACAGCACCACAATGTTAGTTTTCTTTTTTTCAGCTAAACATACCCGTGGCACCCCTGTATAACTTCAGAGGTGCTAAGAGGTGAGGGAAGAATGGGTAAGGGAAGGGCGCGCTGGCAAGCAGCACTTAGGCTGCTCAGAACCTGGGCTCATAACAGAGAATTCAGCCTGCGTTCCGAGCTTCCTGATTGGCCAGCACCCCCTTCCATCATGCTAATGGGGTGCCCATTAGTGCTCTGGTGGTTAATGATAATTGTGAACTTCAATATTGACTTCCTTGTTGGTTTACTCTTACTTAGGACGTCTACGGCCTGATTTCCAAATGCTTTTTTCAATGGGAAAATCCCCTTGAAAAACTCTTTGTAAATCAGGCCTCTTGTATTTTTTGTTATTTCTATTGTAATTAGTACTATTGACTTTAAGACTGGGAGAAACCTCTACAATGCACTGGCAGTACTACGTCTATGGCAATGCACTGAGTGCCAGACCTAAGTGGGAGATATCTTGATAGTGTACTTCAGTTGAAAAGTCAAGCTATCAATATTCTGAGATGTCTGACTAATTGCCTTGGTAAATAACACGCATAAACCAGGAATAAGGTTACTATTATTCTATTTTTGTATTTGTAAAAATTGTGTGGCATTGACGCACTGGGTGAATTTGATCAAATTGCTTATTCTACTTCAAAATTGGGATAAATGCAGTGCTTCACTTTCAGTCATACCCAGACTCGACGTCAAAATGTGTACTCCTTCTCAGAATTGTCATTCTTTCTGAATATTCTCATCAGCCTTTGTACTCAAATACAGCTGAAGATGCACTCATGTTTTAATGTCTCTTACATTTATGGGGCTATGGTAGCTATATTATAGAGGCTTCCGGGGCTCTTAGCTGCATTAGTTTGGAAAAACTCTTTCATCGAAGCTCCTCAGCCTTTTCATTAATTGATTACATTTTTTGGCTGTTACCCAGGGGATTTATTAGAATTCATGCCAATTCACATAAAACGCACATCATGACATAACATAGACAACATAAGATAAATAATAAAACATTAAAGCACTAACGCAAAACAGTGCCAATAACAGTCAGATGAGTTTGACAGACTCTGATGGAATTACGTCCTACACCAGTAAATATAAATTAGTAACAAAAGGGAGTTTATCTGAGAGGTACATTCTTGCAAATTTCATGATGATAGAAATGAAAACCAGTCATCTCCTGCTGTCGCATCAGCTTCATCTATCTTCCATCTGTGTATGCAGGGTTGTCAGCATAGTTATTGCTTCTGTCAGGGTTCCATTTTCTCCATAATGGGATGGTGTGAATGTACAGCAAGAAGGCCCAACCTTGGTGCACACGCCTCCTTCCATTGCTGTAATTAGGTCCGGAACATAACTGTTCTGGAGAGTCATCAGCCTGATGGCTCTAAATTATTGTCTGATGCATAGAATCATTTTATTGTTGCATTGATCGTCTGTAACAGCTCCCATCTTGTAATCTGCCACCACTTGGAATTTACTGCAGTATGGAGTCCTGGCATAAATAAAGATGTCATTATCATTGCTGTCTTGCTGAACAGTGTATGCTCAGTGTATGCTCATCTGGAATATCTTCATAAGCCTTTATTGATTTTGATGAGAAATAGTTCTCTCTCTTCAGCTGGTGGAGGTTGAGCAACCTTTTCCTCCTCTGGTGTTCACTCATCTTTGGAAATCCATCCATTTTGAGATCACGTTGCAGAATCAATAATGCTGGAACATGCATTACTACAATGGAACATATTCCTTCCTAATTCCTAGGCAACTGCATGTAAGCTCCGGATCCACAGGCCCAATATTGGTCCATCAATTCTGCAGTTCCTCCATTCATTCCTGGGGCTTTGATTATCTGCTAACATCCTTTGTTTTCACAAACTAGAACCAGGCCTTCATTCTTGAAGCATGCTGTTGCATTCTTTAATGGAATTATAGATACTGGTCCTGCTTCGTTGTCATCCCATGTTAAGTAGCTTGGAGTATTTGGCCCATGATTCTAGGCATCTGTCATTCACCATTTACACCATGCTTACTGGTTCCTTCTTTAATATGTGTTCAGGGAAAGATAAAAGCCCTTCTTCTCATCCAGTACTGGTGGTAAAACAACCATATACCAATAGCTGAGGTCTCTCCAAGCATCCTGGTTCTCCTGCTCTTTCAGTTGTATCAAGCAATCTATCCTCTTCATCGCAACAATTTATATTTGTTCTCCAATCTGGGATGGATACATTGTTTTCACATAGGTATCTTCATATGGAAATATTCCACTTGATCGCAATCATAGAGTTGTCCATTTTCCTCCTTATTGCCCTCTGGTTGTGCACGCTGCTAGATGACTGAGACATGTTGCATTCTGTGCAGGCATTCCTTTGGCAACAAATGTCCTTGTTTAGTTCATGGCATACAGTATTAAGGAACAGACATAGCAGCTTTCATCTGATGTTCTCTCTCCTACCTCCTTCATGTGCTTATGACATACATTATTATTTTTTGTAATCATTTTTTTAAAGCATGTTTTTATTGGCATTTTTAATTTGTATAAACAATAGCAAACCCGCCCTCCCAACACCGCTCTGCTACCCCCCCATTGCAGCAGCACCTGTCTCTAGTCCAACCAGTCCATTTGAGATCACGTGAGAGCCTGTTCCATTACATAATGTACAATATTCCCAAATTGTGTGGACACCAATGTTCCATATAATCCCCTCAAATGTATTCCAAGGCCATTCCCCAGTCCTGCTGACATTTCCCAGCCCCCCCTTCTACACTGTAGGTCACCCATTCCATTGCTAGTGTTACCCATCGTTTTTGTAGGCATTCTACTAATTTCCAAAGCATGTTTTGTTCCTAGGGTTTAGCTAACACCAGCCAAGCCGCTATCACCATCATCATAAAAGCTTCTCGCTGGGGCCTAGACGGTAAGTATAGCCCTGAGTCGAAGAGACCTCACATACACTCCCTAGGGGTTAGTGCAATATCAATACATTATTTTTTAAATTAGCTGAATTATCAAGATATGTATTTATATTTTCATGGTCTTCCTCAACACCCCTTTTAAATCGAAATGGGTGCCTTGTAAAATTATGCAAAATTATATTTATGCTTTCATTGGGGACAATAGTGAATGTTTCATTGTTTCCCACCATGTCTGTATTATTTCTTATAACATGTCTGAATGCCATAATAATTAGGAGGAAACACAAATCATAATACAAAATGATATCACAATTATTAATCCACGAAAACTCACTGATTTTCTTGATGGCAATGTAGCTCTTACATTCTGAAATCTCCTCATTTGTGCTTGGACATTTAATATATAACTCTGTAATTCTCTATGGATCACACCTTTATATCAGGAACTGCAAGATAATTGCTCTGATTATCCTGAAAATAATGTGATTATTCTTAGGATTGCCAAAACACGTTACAATGTTTACATGTCTTCTTACTAAAGCAGCATAAGACTGTAATCGATATGAAAAAACAGCATACAAAAATGTGTGTAGTGTCATTACAATGGGTAACATAAAGATCAAGCGTGCTTCTCTTCTGTCAGCTGCAGTAGTTGAAAGCATTGTCTCTTGAACCCATCTAAAAAAGTTCCAGGATAACTGCAAGTCTATTTATTCTTTAGCAAATTTTAAAGATATTGGTCCTCAATTTAAAGTGTTTTTGTGCTCTTCATTTTCCTTATCTTTGCTCCTAGCCATGGAAAAGGTCTGCATGCATGGAACTTCTTCTCTTGCTTCACCATCGGTAGCTGCAGGAAGGGTCATCGTTTCTCCTTTATGTGGTTTGATGTCATGTAAATGTAGCTAGGCTCATTTTCCTTTTAATTTGGCAGCTGTGGAAGTAATTTCTTCCACCTCATGTGGTACTTCAAAATGAGGTGTACTCCAAGTGCGTTCAAACTTTCGTACCAGCACCTGGTCCACTGGATATAGACTGGATTGCTTCAAAAAATCTTCTGTTTCAATTGGTTGATCATCTTTGTTTCTTCTCTTTGACCCCACGCTCTGGTGTTGGACCTGTTGAAACATGAAAGACACACTTGCAGCCATTGTTGTTAGGTAATCATGCATCTCGTCACCCAGTACCTTCGCTATATTGAGGACATCAGTTTTTAACCTAGTTGGAGGAGCAAGGGGTGTTCTCAAACAGCATCCAGTCACCAACTCATGAGCAGTTAGATGATGATCTGAGCCAGACTGATTTCTTGGGGTGTATAAGGCAAGGGGTAGGCAATGTAGCTATCCCTTCTTTAAAGTCACTTTTATTTTTACAATCCTCTCTTTTAATAATACATTTAATCTCTCACAGATGCATTCACCTGTGGATGATATGCTGAGGAAAACATATGCTTAATGCCTAATAGAAGAACTATTTGTTCAAACAATTCATTTACAAAATGCCTCGATCCATTTAGAAAAAGGACATACCACAACCAGCATTAATCTGTAGCATTGCATGTCTGCAGCATGTCCACATAATCTATATGTAGGTGCTGGAATGAGCCATTGGGTCTTGGGATTGCTCCTCTCACGGTTCGCAAAGTATGCCCTGCAGTACATTTCTGGCACATGATGGAATTTACAATAAACAGTATCAAGTGCTCAAGCAAATTTAGTGTGAACCAATCTTCTGCAAATGTAGCAGCAAGACTGTCTTGAGTTGTATGTGTGAGGTAGTGAAGCTACACCAGTGCTACCCTCAATAATGCTAGAGGCATAACTGGCTTGCTATCCTGCCCCCAAATTGCCTCTGTGGGGGATAAAGAACACCTCTGTTTCCACCATAAATCCTTCTGTTCTTGTGGTGCTCAACCATGTGTCTCAATTAACTGGACAATAGACAGCATGTTAAAGCCCTTCTTTACCAGCATGCATCGTCATGTCATCTGTGTAACATCTTCAATTTCAAAATTAGAAATTGTTGGTTAATATTCTGCCTTTTTGACTTCTAAATCTGCGGCTTCGTTTGTGTGAAAAATGACGTATTCCCTTTTAGTATTCGCTATGCCTTTTATGACTGCCAGTGTCAAAGGGAGTTGTAATGCTTCAATAAGCTTATTCAGCATGGCTGCATGTTGCACTGGATGGCCGTCTTCACAGAGGAAGCCTCTCCTTTTCCAGCGTGACAAACCTGCGCGCAGAGTTGACATCACATAGGCGGAGTCAGGGTACACTGTCATTTCCTCATCGTCAAATCTTTGATGCGCGGCAATAAGCACCACTAATTCTGCAGCCTGTGCTAAATAATGCAAAGGCAATCTCGCGCTTGTCACTACCACAAATTCGACCTCTCAGTTTAGCTTTACTACTGCTGATCAAGTACGCCTTTCGCCAGTTGTTTCTTTAATTTTTGAAGAACCATCAATAAAGAGAACTTCCTTCTTCCCAATTGCATTTTCTCTAGCTTAAAGAATAGCATCATAGTGTTCAGTATAAGTTGTGGAATCGTGTACATAATCATCCTCTCCTACTGGTTCTGCTATGAACATTGCTGGGTTGACTCTCTTGCATCTAACAATTTTAATCGCAGGCTTTGAAATAATTACCTCATATCCTGATGCTCTTTGTGTGGTTAATGTACTTTTGGGCTTCTCTAAAATTGCAACTAATGTGTGCTCTACAAATAATGTTACTGAACACCCCATTGTTATACATGAAACTTTTTCAATCGCAAATGCAGCAGCAGCTAAAGATTGCTCACAAGAATAATGTCTTTTCATAAATGGATTTAAAATTCCAATATAGTTAGCCAATGGGTCCTGCCCATGTCCTAATGTTGTTTTCTGTGTGAGAACTGCTGTCTTGACTTCTCCATTTGAATGAGAAAATAAGGAAAATTATTCATGACAATCTGGAATTCCTAACACAGGTTCTGTACTGATTGCCTTTTTTAATTCTTCAAATCCTTCCGTCGTCTCATCTGTCCATGTTATTTTACTTTTGCCAAATTGTTTATTTAAGTCCTTTAAAAAGTGGTTGTATATATGCACTGTAATTGAAAACCCAGGCCCCACAATAGTTACATAGGACTAAACATTGTTGCATTTCTCTCACTGTTTTAGGTTCTGAAGTCTTCATAATTGTTTCTGCTCTCTCAGGTGTCACTTTCTTTCCTTTGTGAGAAATCGACTGTCCTATGTACAAGATCTGACAGTATTGTAACTTTTCTTTTCTTTGTCTACCTTATACCCTTTCTCTGAGAGTATAGTCATAAGCTTAATTGAATCTTTTCTGCATCTTTCTCCTGTCTCACTATACACTAAAATGTCATCCATGTATTGAATAATTGCACTTTTGAGCTGAACATTACCGAAGTCCATCGGGAGTACTCTGTTAAAAATTGAAGAGGACTCATAGTACCTCTAGGGCAAACGAGTATATTTCAGGCAGATATTTCTATACAAAAGAAGTCAAATCTTGTAAGTCTTCATGAAGGGGGAATGAAAAAGAATGCATTCTTTAAGTCTATAACTGAAATAGTTGGCCTTAGATGGGATGTTGCACAATATAGTCGCAGGAGTTGGAACTAAAGGAAACTCATCTTCAACTATATTGTTTAGGGGGCAAAGTACTAATCACCATGACCCCCCCATTGATTTTTTCACTGAGTACACAGACATGTTACATGAAGAATCAGCTGGCACCAATATTTCTTGCTTCATCAAAGCAGAAATGTTCTCAAATATACCTTCATCTGCTTCACGAGACAGGCGGTATTGCTTTGCTCGTGGCAAAAGCGCTCCTGGTTTAAGTTTGATTTTAACGGTGCCTACTCCTTTCAATAGACCCACATTATGTGAACTTGTCGTCCATAAAGGTTTTGGAACTTTCTCTAAATCTTCCTGAAGAAATGACGGTGTCTTTTTTACCAGTGCCATTCGTTGCTGTATGTCTCTGTTCTCTACTTTAATCCAATAAGTGAGACTAATGGAAAATACTAACTCATCCTTAAACAGCTCATCATCTGTCAAATCTGTAAACCTGTATCCTTCACTGAGAGATATCAGTGTTCTCCATCCTCTTGCTTCATCATCTGTCATTTGAAGAACTGCCATTTCCTCTCTGACCACTGCTGCTTCTAACTCCTCAGGGATAATCTGCCACTCTTTATCACCCATGGGAATTTCTGATCCAAACAAAAACTCATCAGGTATTCTCAACCTGCTTAACCATGATAATAAAACAGTCCCTCCATACAAGAATACTTCTGAATCTAAGGGAACTCTTCATAATACTGTCTGGCCTGTAAAGGCTACTATAAACTCTTTCACATTCATATAATGTAAACCAAAATATCTTTTCAACTACTTTTAAAATCTATACAACAATGTTCTTTTTGTTCCTTTGTTTACACTTTCTATACACTTTTAGTATCTCATTGGTTTATCCTTGATATTTTAAGAGTCTCTTCTTTACTTATTAGTTTCCTTTGATGTTTATCCTCATGATTGATGTCAATCTCTTGATTAAAAAATCTAGCAATCACCTTGATTTTTTACTATAGTTTTATATCTATTAGTCTAAAAAACACAAATGTTCACTTTAATGTTTCTGCTTCCTCCTTCCTTTACTACCTTTAATACGTTTATCTCATCTAATTTTTACTCCATCTTGGAGTTTGATATGCACTCTTCTTGTTGACCTTGCCTCAGGAATACTTAACACCCCTATTTGGAGTCTTTATTAGTGCATACCCTTCTGCCCCTCTTGGAACCAGGAATCGAGGTATATATTTCCCTTCTTTACAATCCCAAAAAATCCTGCTATATTTATACATATTATTTACAACACAGACCCTCCCACTATTTCTGCTACTTTCAATGTTCTACTTATATCCGAGCTCAGCTCGAGTCCTTCAGCATTGATTACTCCCCAACCGACCAGTTTGCCTTCTGTCCACAGGGCACCTGTGTGGACCGGACAGGAATTTCATCAAAGTGGGACCTGTCAACCGTATCTTCTTACACGTGTTCTCTTACGCACTGATCTCCACAGGCAGGAGTGCAGTCTTCTGGCTAATGGCAGAAGCAGTCAATCGTCCAGAAGTCTGGATCTGGGCCAAAGTCGATTAGACCTGAACCATCCGCACCACTATCAAAATGTGCTCTAGCACCTTGAAGCGTTTCTTGTGCTTGATGGGATTAGCGATAAAGATCTCAGACCAAATAGCCAGACAGACTAAGAATATGGCAAAATGCTACTTTATTCGCATTTTAATAAATTAGGGAAAACTACCAGACATCAGACTGATGCTCACACACTCACACACAAACTTGATTATACAGAGGTCTTATACCCCAATATGCGTCATCTATCACATCATCCTACATGGTAAACTGCAAAACCTATTGAAGGAAGGGATTGGTTAGGGGAACATATGTACCTATGATACACATAGGGGTTAGTACATCATTGGCTGCCTCTTATCTTTAAGGCACACCTCACACTACACCTAAATACGTATAATACTGATTATAGCAGAGAAAATGGCAGCAGATTGGTCTGGACAACATTGTATAGCAGGTTACCCCATAGACCTTCTGATTGGTTTACATACTCACCCAACATTGGACTTTCGGCTCGGCTAGTAGCACGTAATCAAAACAAAACCCAGGTGCTTGAGTCACATCAGATTACTCACCACTCTCCCAATTAGTCCATCATCTCTCATTAGTCCGGCCTTGAGCCAAAGTGTCCCACCTGTAGTTGACCTTGTAGCCTGCTCTCTGTTGTGGGACATTCATTGTAGAGAAGGTCCCAAATATAGCCTGCACTCCAATCGTCCATTTTGAAGTACCAGGAGTGTTCACACTGAGATATGTGACGTATGATGAGCAAATAAACCAGCAGAGATCCGCAGTAGGGCTCTGCCCAGTGCCTATCAGAAGAACAGCACCTAGTGAAAAACCAATACCAAGAAAACCATGGACAGTAAGGTAACCATTGAGGAAACCCTACCAACAAATGAGACAAAATGAAGATTGCCTAAGTACAGTCCCGGAAGAAACCAAAAAGGTCTTAATGGAAGACGAATGGTGATGTCACAAGAACCCGGACTGACTCACAGATAGAAGAAACGACGACCAGAGAATGACACAAAGAGACAAAACGCCATGAAAAAGGATATCATGAACCTAAAGTGAAAGGACGATGTCAAATGCAAAGAAGTTTAAGCTTTAAGCAAGATGAATATAGTGACCAGTTTACACCTGTAAATATGCTTGGAACCGCAAGAAAGCTAAGAAAACAGTGTGGCTTGCTATGCTTAGTAGAAGAATAGTGCAGCAAGTGCCATTATACATAATCTACCTCAAAACGAAGCACAGTATTATAAGTTTATATCTACTTTGCACAAGAAGAAGAATCAACCCAGGTTACTAAAGGCCAAAAGAGAACAGATTCATATTTGCGAAAACGAGAAGAGATGGCTGAATCAAAACTCGACAGAGGCGACTCATGTCAGGAAAGCAAAGATCATACTAATAAAAGAAGCGAACAGTAGCTACATCTAATTGAAACTAAGCACAGACATCCTGCCTCTGAAAGGGCGAGATAAGAAGACGTAGGCATGTGGCGTGCTGAATAAGAATCAAATTTGAATCAAAATTGTTACGCTCACCTGGTACCACGGGGGCACCACACGATACTGTATGGAGGTCTATGCGCTATCCCGGACCCCTCTCTGTTTGGTTATGTGCTAGATGTTGGGTAGTGCCTACAACAGGAGAATAGAGGGTTAAGATACTGGTTCTGTAATGGGTGGACTCCCACCTCCCTCTGGTCCAAATCTACTACCTTGGGGTTATTGCTCACCTTAGGTTTTTGTGCGTTGAACTCTCTGTCCTGCGTCTCTGTGCAGGGGCGCGTGGTTGGTGCAGGCGTTCCGTGGACCTAGTTGCTTCACTGATCCGTGTGCACTTCTGTCAGGCCCAGACCGGCTGTGACTCAGTTTGCTGTCTTCCAGGTGAGTTATAATGTCTTTTCTGTCTTTATTCTGTCTCTTTCTTTCCCTCTGTTTTCTCTGTCTTCTCGGCATCTTGCTCCACTACGCTGTTCCCTAACAATGTCTCTTTTTGTTTTCAGAGGGATGGTTGCGATCTCGGAGTTGCTGCGACGATGGCAAAGACCACGGTGAGTTATTGATGTGCGGAACGCTGCACTGTTTATTGGTGTTAATTGCTAACCTGTGTTCTCTTCTCTTCTTTGTACAGGTTGCGGTGATGTTCTGGAGTGATGAGCGATCGAAGCGCTGCTTGCCCAGGTAAGTGCTTTGTTAATGCTGACCTTGTTCCTTCTCCCTTGCAGGTTGCGGCAAAACCCGGAGATGGGCGAGGTAAGAGAAGTTCAGGGTTCTGCCAGGACTCGCTTCTTGCCCAGGTAAGAATTGTTATTAATGCTGTCCTTGTTTCTTTACCTTTGCAGCTTGCGGCGAACTCCGGAGATGGGTGAGGTAAGCGAAGTGCAGGATGGATTCAAGACCAGTTACTTCACAGGTAAGTGTTCTTGGTTGCTAATGCTGTTCTTGTTCTTCCAGGTTAATGGAATCCTGATCTAGGGTGCAGAATAACGCAAAGCGTGTTCTGCTGTTTGGGTGTGGTTTAACTAGCCCAGGTAAAGTAGTTACAGGCCAAGTAGTTCCAGGCCCAGCCACACCCAAAACACTAGACCACATGGCTTGGTTCTAAAGAACTGAGCTGTGTAATAGGCCTCCATGTTGGATTAAGGTCCAAAACTGGTATTGTTTTATCCTGATAATGAGCCTGGTGCCCAATGCACCAGGACTGACTCCAAGTATGTTTCTGATGGTGTTTTAAGGCCCTTGGAGCCAGTGTGAAGGGCTTTAGCCCCACTGCTGCCAGGGGGCTGTTATACCTGAGGGGGTCAGGGGCATGGATCATGACAAAATTGAGAGAAAAGAGACAAACTCACGGTGTGGGAATCACGTGACCAGCCGAGCAAGAAGAAGCGAGGGTTCACACCTACGCTTGGCGCAAGACCAGGAGGAGATATCAGAACTTTTCCAGACAGAAGATGCAGTCTTGAGGCCAACCACAGTGAACTAATTGACACATGGACACTAAAGTGATGATTGATTGTAACCTTAATCGGAGGAAGGCCGGGTAACTAAGGAGCACCCCGCATCTGCCCAACCATTCTGGGTGCTGCTAAGCAAAGTGGAAAAGTATGCATGGGGTTGGCGCCAACCCAATCACAGTGGACCAAATAATCTAGGGTCCTATAGTTTAGTAGAACCAATGAGACATTGTACTTTTAGTGATGTCTACAGTAGTCATTTTCGAAGGAAGGGCTTAGATGCCCACCTGACAGAGTTTACCCAATCTCCTTACTCCGTTACCATATACACATATAGTACCTATAGAAAAGTTACCTTTTCCTGACCAATAGATTTGCATATTAACTTTTGAGTGTTACACGTCAGTGATGATGAGTTTTGAGTATAAATGTTACAACTTGTATGAAGTTCGTTGGAGTTTTGAAGCGAGAAGGATGATCGCATCGCTGCTGATATCCATGTCTCCCTGTTTTCTTTACTTGTCATTAAACAGACTCCCTTTGCCAAACCATTGAGTTGTCCTTATTGATTGGTGTTGGAGTAATGAATCTGCACCCCCATCCATCTCAAGGGTGCAGCTATCTCGTTTTAGAGTACTTCTGAGCAAGCCTCGGCTCTATGCGACGGCCGGTGGTCTCGGAGTACACTTGGTAGCAGAGATTGACGGTTATCGATTAGAATAAGACACCTATTAACCGTCGACATAAAGTAACTCTATGTCTTCGGCAATATCACAAGTCCTTTGCCATTCAGCTGAGTAGATTGTGAAGCGCCCCATAGACAGTGGTAGTGTAAGAAATAAAACTGCAGGACAAGGTCTGAAGGGACCTGTGTTTCCCCACGTAACCCCTTCCCAATCCAACGGGCAGCTGAGCGGGAGAAAAGCCAAAGAAGCCGGTAATGAAGGCGGTGATCCCGAGAGTCCAGAGAGGAACCATGCGAACAGTGAGTGAAAAAGACTGAGTGTTTTAGCAAAAGTGCATGCTTTAGAACAAGTAAAGGGGAAAGGTAATGGAGGGAGGCTCAGAAAAACAAAATATAGCTAGAAGTAGAGAAGAATGCATATATCTAAGGGGAAGGGAACAAAGACTCAAGAGCAACTGAGAAGTAACTAGAACGGTTACCAGGGAGTACACCTGAGAGAAAAGAGAGAGGATTCCGGGGAGGACACCCGAGAAGAGAGAGGATTCGCCTTATTCTTACGCTTTAATATAGCGGCTAGAAGAAACGTGTATCTACGGTCCCAAATAAAAGGGGACTGAATAGGCTACCATGGCGATTAAAGACGCTGCGAAAGAGATACATTTAAACTCCATGTCAGGGTAAAATTTAGAGGCAGAGATACATGTGGCCAGCTGGTGTTCATCTAGTCTGTTGAATGTCTGTCTTACATGTTGTTTGTTGTGACGTCATAAGTTAAATATTTTTTTGAGAAGAACTGATTTAAATTTTGCATGATTGAATAACTGAGATATTATAGTATACGAATTGATGTTTTTTGAGTAAAATAGAAGATATCAAATTTTGGAAGAAAATCTGGATTGGAGCTTGCAGTGATTGGTGCTCGCTATTATGGTGGGAATTGTTTAAAGTCACATGAAGCTTGAACAGGTGTTATATAAGAAGAAAGGGAACAGATTTAAGCATGGAAGACATAACTCCATTGGCACACCTAAGCAAACAATTGCCGAAACCTGCACCTAAACTGAAAAAATACAGTACCGAGTGGGTTAAGGGGACCGCCCACAAAATGTTTATGCCATGGCCACATGGGGGGGTCCTTATTTAAAGCTGTTTTGCAACACATGACGACATACTTACATGCCACATACACAGGCAAGAAGTTAGACAAACGCCTAGCTGTTTTAGAGCTTTGGAAAATGTATGAACAGGGAAAGGAAGAGGAACCGCCAATAGATTGGATACTTAATGTATGTTCAGAGGGGGGTGAGACACCTACCGCGCCACCTGCCCCAGCCGAAACAAAGATTGAGGAAAATAAAGATGAGGGGTTATACCCGCTGAGAGAACTTAAAGCAGGTGCAGGGTATAGCAACCCGGCATATGAGTCACCTACGCAAAGTGGTGATGAAAATCAAAGACAAAAAAAGGATAAGGATATCACCTCTGCAGTCCCAAGGGGCAGGGAGAGATGTGATGATGAAAGAAGGGACCAGACACAGACAAGTGCATCTCTCAATAAGCAGAGAGAAGGCAAAAGATGGAAAGGAAATGAAGATAGAACTGATGAGATAGCATTTGCAAAAAACAAATGGATGGGAGGGCAAATTCTATTGAAATTTGATGGAAAAGGCATTGATGATACAAAGCAAAGAGAGAGTCTAGATGATGTACAGAGAAAAGAGAAAGAGAAAGAGAAAGAAGTAAGAGACGAAAGAATGAGAAATAAAGATAGACAAAGGCGAGAACAGCTATATCGTGAAGAGCAAGAAAGACAGCTCGATCACAAACAGAGAGCAGCCAATGATCAAGATAGACAGCAGCAGCAAAGGTTAGAAGAAGAACAAAGAATACGAGAGAAGAGAATAAAGTGAAGAAGGGATGAGGAAATCTAAAGGGCAGATGAACGTAGAAATGAAAAGAAAAAGGAAGAAGACAGGGTCAGAGAAGAGGCGAGGAAGCGCAAAGAATTTGACGACGATGTAGAATGAAAACGAAGACAGAGAGCACGCAATCTTGAATATCTGGGAAGAGAGGTTAAAAAACCTGATCCAGTGGTAGATTGCGAAGACATCGAAGAATACTTCCCTGAATACGATTCATTACCAAGCACGTCTAGGGCAAATATTGAAGATGACTTCGACACCAGAAGCATCGGAGAAACGATCAATGGGATATATGACGAAATGGGGCTAAAACAAATACCCCGGGGGAGGGGGAAACGAGCACCTAGAGAGCACTCAATTTACGACTTTGAGGATGTTTCCCAAAGTAGAGGGAATAGAGAACTATCCCTGGATAGACTAGAAATAAATAGGAATAAAAAAGACACAGGAAGTGGCACGAGTTGGGCACAGACAATGTCTGACTCAGAAAGAGAGGAGCATGAGGAAAAGGAGGAAGAGAGAAGGTGCGAAAGACAACTCCCAAGGAAGAAAGGGATACAATGGTCAGACACTAGCGAGTCCGCACCGAGGGCATCGGAGTCAGCCACACAGTCAGACCGACATGAAGGACTACCTCATGGTCAGAGGGGGGTGTCTCCACCGCCCTATGTGAGCAGGCTTAGGACGTTGCCAGGCAGGCAGCGATGCAGGAATATTACCCCTGCAATAGATATGAGAACAATGAGAGAAGAGAGAGAGAGCTATTCATCCCAATTTCTGTTACTCGAGAAAGGGGGGCGAGACCACAGTATATTCCATGGCCACACATGGATCGGGAAAATCTGAAAAATAAGCTTCCAATGCTGACATCGGGAGCTGGAAAATGGATACATAAGTTAGAAAAAATGACAGGAGGAAACATGTTAGCTATAGGGGATATCAAGGGTCTCCTATTCGCCATACTTGGTGAGAGAGCGGACGATGTGTGGACCAATGTTCCCTCTAAGCTATGCGCATGTGTGCTTACCCATCTTCCTTCTGGGTGCCGCTCAGAAGAATTTTAGCAGCGCACAAAGACACTTCCCACCTATTCAAAAAGAGATAATAAGGGACAAGCCACAGCAGCTACCTAATATTTGCTTTCTCTCAAAATGAAGATAATTTATACTAACTATTCTTGATATTCTGGTCTAACCTATTTACATTCCCCTACTATACAAGCTTGAATACAAAAAAGGTAGCAGGTGCCCCTCTCTAGAACATGGCATGATAACCTGTGGGCAGGACAAAGACTGCTATGCAAATGGATATTCCTCTGTTTTGAAAAGTACCGTGAGCAAAAAGCGATGGCTGTGGACTCGCAAAGTTGGAAAAAACCACAGAACAGGTTATCATGCCATGTTCTTTCTAGAGAGGGGCGCCTACTACCTTTTCTGTATTTTTGCAATGAACTTGGGGTTGGTCACCCTAAGTTACCCGGGGGGTTACAAGCAGGGTTTGTATACGATTTTACTCCATACTTGGAATCAAAAGATTTTTCAGAGAGTAAGAAAGTAGTTGGCTTTGCTAGTAGGGATATTTCATGCTTATTAAAATATGTTCTTTCCCCTTAAAATTCCTCTTGAGATCGGGCAGTAATATTATTCGAGTTTCTACCAATGCTACTGCTCTGCTGGTCATTGATTCAAATAGATTTCAGTGGAACTTTGTGGGTAGAAGCAGGGGGAGATTCCTATATGTTCATGGCTTCGCGTTTTATTTGGGCACATTGCCCTGTTTTTAGGGAGTAAAATAGATGGTGTATATGCCTCCTAGCTATGAGGCCTGTTTTGAGTAAATGTTGTCACAACTCACAGACAAATATAATGTGGATAGTGGGCAGAGGCCCAGGAATTCTGATCATCATATTCTGTGGTGCAGTTATTCTGATGCAATTATCGTCCTTACGCAAATGATGAGAGGTAGTTTCTCCTGGTCCTTGAATTATTTATTGAAGTGGCACATGAACTCTTAATGGCATGTTTTCTGACACATTCCTTTCAGTTGCAATTATTCAATTTGCAAACATTGCATCATTTCTGAATTTTTGACAGCCACATCAGTGATTAGCGATACTTGTTTTTTGTCATAAACATGAGTTGTTTCCCAATGACATTAAGCACTTTCTGTATTGTTACTGAGCAGTGCTGAAAAATGAATAGCCACAGCTAAACCTATTGTTTATCCTGAGGATGCAAAGCTTTTTTTGTGCATACACTTTTTTCTCTCTGCGCAGGATACTTTTGTTTGGTACTATGGAATATCTTGAAGTCTTGGACAGGTTGATGAGCTCTCCTTATAATAACATAAAATTATTTTTATTTAGCCTACATTTTCAGAAAAAGAGTTGTAAAATGTTCCTTTTACACTGATGTGTAAAGGATTGCGGTGGTTGGGAAGGGTAAATTGCCTTCCAAACTCTTCAGAGATGGTATCTCACTAACTAAGCAAGCTAAAAAAAGTGCCTTACATCGTTATTCAGTTGCACACAGGGAAACTAATGTTCGCACAAAGAAAACTCATTTCTGCACTTAGAGAAAAATAATTAGAACATCGGTGTGGACACGGGTGGGTTACCCCGGTGTGACCACAATCAATACCGCGCATGACAGAGCTCCATTTAACAATTGCAGAGCCGCAGTATGGAAGGCATTACGGGTGCTGTACCCATACACTTCTGATATGGAAGCTATAATGAGATGTAAAATGAAGGAGTCTGAGGATCCGTTAATTTACATACAGAATTTTCAAGACACGTAGGTACTCGAGACTCATGAATCTTGGACGAAATCTATACCTGTGTTCTACCATAAATTGTGCCAAGGGCTGCCAGAGCCAGTACAGAAACAACTCAAGAAATTGGTAGGAATCGAGGCTAAAGCTTGGTCAGAAATACAGCTGACCATCGCACACTATTGCAGGCTACTGCAAGAGAAGAATCACAAAAAGGAAGCAACACGAAAGGGTGAGGAAGCAAAATTGGTGCAGAAGAAATTGTCTTGAGGGAGCCATGATAACTAACGCAGCTGAATCAAGCACGCAGCAAGTCAATAAACCACAACAGAATAATCAGGGCAATACGGGGTCTTATCCTAGGGGAAGAGGATTTAGAGGAAGAGGATGGCAGAGCAATCAGGGAGGTTTACAAAACAATTAAGAAGGTTTTCAAAATATGCAACATGGTAATCAAGATATGTCAAATGGGCAAATGATCCGACCACCGCCAGTATGTTGGTTGTGTGGGATGACAGGGCATTTAACGCGCACATGCAGAATCCAAGGCAAGGTGCTGAAGGACCAAGGGACAGGAGCAGGCATGGTGAGTCCACCTGCGCCTTTACAACAGGGAGTTGCACAGAATCACACAGTGTAGCAACAAGTGCCAGGAGCGAGACATGGGTTGCAACCTCACAATACAGTGAGTTTTCCACAAGGGCAGTCCCTACAGTCACCACTGCAATTGTCACAAACGATGAGCTCAGGGCAGATCATGAACCCTGGAATGGGAAATAACTCTGCCAATGAGGAAAATCTATCAGCACACAGTGTGCCCAAGCTATATATGAATTAGGACAGCTCACTGGGAACCCTGACACCAGACCCTCGCCGGGAACCTAGGGTGGATGTCGTTATAGGGGATAAAGAACATTCCTTCTTAGTTGACACAGGTGCAACACGCTCGTGTATACGTGAAGGCAAGTTTTACTTGTCCAGCGAGGCCATAAATACTCAGAGTTTCACAGGAGCTACAAGTCGTGTTCCCTTCACAAATGCACTTCCAATCTTGTCCTCTATAGTGAATGTGAAATGAATGTGCCTTTATTATATTCACGACAGACCCCAGTAAACATTTTGGGTCAAGATTTAATGACAAAGTTAAACATGACAATCTCTTTCATGAAGCAGGGCATAGTATGTTGAACTCCAGGAATGCACTATTCAAATGTGTGTGAAATGATTAGAGCATACACAGGACACACAGCCATGAGGGCTATACCATTAGAGCCAGAAATATTTGCGTAGGCTATGCATAATGCGTAATGGCAGGGCTGCAAGGCCTTGCAGACAGAATAATGAGAACCCCAGATAAGTTTTTATTTAGAACAAGAATACCGATGCATTAACAAGAGGGACAAGTATTTCCCTTGATGATACACAGCTGCAGTACGAGGAAGAATGGCCTTGATAGATGGTGATGATGATGAAGGCCGACAATGGTGCACAGTAATCACCATTGAAGAAGGATATCGATTGACTGACGTCACCGATGACGATCTGTTTGAAGAACAAGCAGATAGGGGAGAGACAATGGTGGAAGTGAGTCTCGCCTTTTGGGTCAGAATGATCAAAAGAGAAGTGCCTCAGAGAATGATGATGGCACGAAACCGTCCTGAATATTTTGATGACGACATGGCCCAGGTGCCTGTCTCATTGTGGACCACAGGACCCTATGATGTAGGCCTATTGAAAGGGGTTGGAGAAGTGAAAATCAAATTGAAACCAGGAGCAATTCTACCAAGAGCCCGACAATATACCATGTCCAGAGAGGCAGATGAAGGAAGTTTTAAGACAATTTCGGCTACGATGGAACAGGGCATCTTAGTGACGTCAGAGTCATCATGTAATACGTCAGTTTACCCTGTGAAAAAAGTAAGGGAGGGTCTTGGAGGCTAATCCAGGATTTACGCCCAATAAATTATATTGTTGAGGCGGAGTTCCCTTTAGTCCTGAACCCGGCTACAATTCTTTGTAATATACTTGTTGAGGCAAAATATTTCACTGTGATTCAGAAGATCTGATGTCATTCACATTCAGACAGATGCGTCTGAAAAGCACAAGGCTACCCCAAGGGTACTGTGAGTCTCCTTCTATTTTTAACAGAGTCCTGCAGATGGACCTCAGCAATATTGCATTAGAAAGCGTTGTCCTGCAATATGTGGATGACATCTTAATTTGCAGCACGACAGAGGAGCAATGCAGACACGATTCTGTTCAGTTATTCACTATACTGGCTGAGAAAGGATATAAGGTTGACAAGGAAAAGCTACAATATTGTCAACAAGAAGTGCTGTACATAGGCCAGTTGATCTCACATGAGGGAAAACGAGTGAGCCCAGAAAGGGCTGAAGGCATACTGAACACGGCTAAGCCGCACATGATGCAGAGCTTTTTAGGCCTGTGCAACTACGTCAGGGCATAGGTCTTCGACTATAGCTCTTACACTAAGCCTTTACTTCAGGCCCTAAAAGAAGGCCCAAGTGACGAAAGAAAAGATTGAATGGTCTGAGACCATGGAGGAAGGATTTGCTGAACTTAAAATAGCCATTGCACAGCAACAGTTTTAGGGATTCCCAATTATGCAGAGAAATGTTGCCTGTTTTCACACACGAATGGCAGCGTTATGACAGCAGTGCTCACACAGAGAACCACATTAGGGTACAAGCCCCTGGCATATTACAGTGGAGAAAGGCCATTTCCCGTGCAAACAAAGTTTAGCTGCTGCAGCGTTCGCCATGGGGAAGGCTACAACCATTGTAATGGGATGCTCAATGACAGTGTACGTCGAGCACTCACTATTTGCTATCCTAGAGAAACCTAAGGGTACATTGAAATCTCAGAGACCTTCTGCTTATGAAGTGATCATATCGAATCCATCGATTAAAGTATTCCGATGTAAGATAGTGAACCCAGCTATATAGCAGAGCCAGTCACTGAAGGAGTCACTGAAGGAGAACCGATCTATGACTGTGAGCAAACTATGAAGAATTCTATGATGAGATCCCAGAGTGAAATAAAATGCTTTGGCAGAAGGAGAAAGTGTCTTTATTGACAGTTCTTCAAGAATCAATCAAAATGATGGGCAGATATATACAGGTGTTGCAGAACTATTGGCATTGATACTCGCCATTGAAAATCACGCAGACCAGGAAGTAATGGTGTACAGTGAATCCGCCTATGTGACGTCAACAGTGCACACAGGCTTAGCATGCTGGAAAAGGAGGAGCTACCTCCGAGCAGACGGCACACCAGTGCAGCACGCAGCCTATTTGGACAGGCTGATCAAGGCACTACAGCTCCCAGTGGGCATAGCGGTCGTGAAATGCGCCGCCCACACAAAAGGGACAGATTTTATCTCACACTGAAACCAAGCAGCGGACATGGAAGCCAAATGTATGGGAGTAGAAGTCAACCATACCAATGAGAGAATGATGGTTACACAAACTACACCTGAAAACTATAACAATCTAGGGCAAACAGAGTTGATGAAACTCCAAGGGGAGGCACCACAGAGAAGAAGAACCTGTGGAAACGGCAAGGATGTTCTTTAAACCCCTCTGCCAGTTTGTGGTGACAAGACAGCACTGGTAAACCAGTGATGCCTATAGCCCTGTTAAAATTAGCACTGGAGCAGTTACATTACCCAGCACACATGACAAAAGAGAATCTTGCAGCAACGCTCGTGGAAGATTGGTTCATACCGAATTTAACTGAACACGTTGCATTTTTTATAGTGAACTGTATAATCTGCCAACAATTCACAGCTGGGCACACATTAAAAGTAATGAGAGGAGTTATCCCCAGGCCAAATGGCCCTTTTCAGCACTTGCACGTCTATTATGTCGACATGATTAAAGTATGTAACAGGTACAGATACTTAATTGTTGTGGTGTGTCCATTCTCTAGATGGATAGAGGCAGGTTCATGTACATGCCCAGATTCTACCTGTGCGGCCACATTTTTTGTGAGAGAAGTGTTCCTAAGGTGGGGTGTGTGTGAAGTCATGAGATCAGATAATGGACCTCACTTTGTAAATGAGACATTCAAACAGATTAGCTTACTGCTTAGTATAAAGCACAAGTTCTTGTCGGCGTATCATCTGCAAAGTAACAGAATCTGTGAGAAGCACAACGGCTTATTAAAGGAAAGGATAGCCAATTTGAAGCTTACTCTAAGAAAGGGATGGTTGCACTGACTTCCTTTGGCACTGTATGCACTTAGGTACCAACTCGGTTCTGACCATCATTTTACGCCACACGAGATAGCAACAGGAAGAAGAATGCGTACTCCCCTGAAACCCCTAGATAGAGCTAGATGTGATGCCCATTCCACAGGAGATATCTTAGGGTCTGAAATGCAAAATTACCTGAATTGCATGACATCTTGCCTTACTGTAATTTCAGACCAGCTGCAGCGACGACGAAAAGGGTGCAGGGCAGCAAGGAACCATAACAGGAAAAGGTGGGATGAGCCAAGATTTAACGGTCCCTTTACAGTGGAGGACTGCACTCCTTCCGCAGTGAAACTACAAGGCAGGAGAGCTTGGATTTTCCTGGGCGATATCAAACCCTACATCGGAGAAGGCCCCCTGCCTGCACCCCAAAGTGAGGAGACTATGAGCGACGGGGAAGAACCACAGCACATGCAGACGAGATCCATGACGAAGAAAAAGGACGCATGACCAGCGAGACAAAGACAAGGAACATTTGGCAAATTGTGGCTCAAAATTGGACACTTCCTCTGAGCAAAAAAGGGGATAAGGACATAAACAAAGGACACTCTGTGCATCCTAGTTGCAGGATGAAGAAGAGAATTGCACATATAAGCCACAACATAGTCTATTGAACTTGAACTTTAAATAGAGGCACAATACAACCGTGTCGAGGAAAGGACATGCCAAATTTTGATCGAGGACACATAAATTGGAAGAAAATACAGTATACAGACTCATTTCACATGAAGACCATATTCGGAATCTCTTATGGTGTCCCGCAGTAGCAGCATCACCAAGGATGTGGTGACATACTTCGATCTAGTGCTAAGATCATACCCGTCATTGGTGGGGAGAATCACCAGTGTCACTGACTTTCTTCAAGATCCCAAAAATGAAAAGGCAAAAAGAAGATTGCTTACTGTAATTGCCAAATAATTTCTCCTACTTCCTGAATACAGTGAGGAGAAGCCAAATGACCCAAGCAGAGAAGGAAGTAAATGAGCTTGTCAATACATTGTTCTTTCAAATAATCGAGGACTGTCCAAATCTTGTTGGAAGAACGACAGACACACTCACATTTCTCAGAGATCTAGGGAATACAGAACATCTGAGCACACTTCTAAATAACATTGTGACCTTAGTTGAACTCCACGCAAAGGGACAGTGCAGACATTGAAGTGAAAGCATACAGTCCTGAATGCCAGCAAAATGGGACAGATGTCCCTGTACCCAGAAAACAGTAGATTGGCCCACAACGTTCTCTTTCATTTAGTCACTGATTTTCCAGAGCTAGTGGGGAGACCGATCGATGCTGACGTCCTCACATTCATCAGAGACCCATCCCAAAAATGGGCATGCTCTTGCATGGAATAGTGCTACAAATGGAACTTTATAATCATCAGCAGAAATATCTGAGGAGTTTCTAAAAGCTTTCCACCGAGGGACAGATTGAGAGAGCATTGCCAGAGATTTCCTTTCTTATTTTCCATTGATAAAGGCAACATGTCTTCAGGACTGAAGCAGATAAGAGGCGTAGACTCGGAATTCACCTATTGTGAACATGCACAGTAAAGAGACTTGCTGAATTACTGCCTAGTAAGAACACTGCATCCTGAGACAATAGACAATCCATTATTCAAACAAAGGGGGGCAATCAATCATTTAAATATTAAAAATTAACATGTTGGCGAATGATCGAGATGGGAATCCAGAGCAGCACCTTGTCCTCCCGCAGGAGGAAAGACATCCACGTTTCTCTGGAAGTAAATGCTACCGCCTGACATACAGGGGCATAATGTATTTGTGTATTATATTCATCATTGTTTTACTGTCATTAACGATCAGAACTGCATTTTTCATTGGTGCACAAAGCGTTCCAATTCCAGTGCACCCATCTAATGATGAACCCATGAAGCCTACAAAGGCATCCAGACCTTGCATAATCATTCCCGTCCCTAGAAGATCTGATGGTGGAATGAATTAACTTGAAATGGATGTGATTAGCAATGATATACACACACTTGTGGTAACAAGCAAATCGAAAAGCCGGAAACAGGGTCAGCAAAGCATGAACGTGACAAGATTACAGACAACCACACGCATGCAAACACAAAATGCACATACACCAGGCCTCGTGTCAATGGCTGCAGAACCACAATCCAAGGCATGGGAGAAGAAAATACTGCCTATTATGAGAAATCCTACTTAAAGCGAAGTGAAAAGACAAATGAAATGAGTTGAACCCCTGAAGAGACAAGAGGAGTTAGAAAAATGACCAGCAGAGACGGCATGGACAAACCCATATGTTCCAGTAAAAGGGACAAGTACAAGTTCTACAATACAACCATATACTGAACCAATGCCAGCGTTGATAAGAGCACTTCGAACCAAATGGAGGGAAAAGATATACGAGGACAAGGAAAGAGCTGCCAGACTTTTCTCAACTCAAATGGCACAAATGAGGAGACCTGCACCATGGACCGGGATACCTGAGGATCCTCCAGCAAGAAAGAATCATACAGATGCATTCAGGGATGTAGTAATAGCAAACTACATGAAAACCTTAAGAATCAAGAGGAGTATGCACGGAGATGACAACGCACTAAATGATTACCTGGACAACACAGCACATTTGGAAAAACACATTTAATACCAGCATATGAAAGAAGTTGGAAGACAAAATTCAGAAGGGGAATGCTTTGTATGTGCACTCTTACCATACAGCATGGGGAAGTCCAAGATCTTCGTAGCTGTAGAAATTGATGTCCAGACAGCACACCATCTTTCGCACGTAGCCATGAGCAAAACAAGAGGCCAGTTTATGGGTAGTGATGCCTCACTGAAATGGGCAACTGAAGCAACCCATCCAAATGAAGACGATTATGTGCAGGACATAAAGACAAGAAACAATGGAAAGATGAAACACATTGGGATCAGATATGAGAAGCCTGGAGTTAAAGGAGCAGAAATCAGAAGAGAAGTAAACCAGAAGCTAAACGTTCAAGAAAAACTCCAGAAGAAGCTCGGAGATGGAAGAACAGAGGCCAAATGCAGATTTGGGGAACAGTGCTTTCACCAGACGGATGGGAGAAAGGAGTGGTGATATGCAGAGCATGGATGGTCTTGGGTCACTACGAGCCTACCATCAACATAGTGCGAAAAGTATGTAAGCCATTATGGCCAAAGCATGCAAAACTGCTGACATGGGTCGAAGACAGAGGAGGACCCCTGCAGATAGTGCCCCTAGAAAACCCAAAATTCTGCTTCAGGAATAATGGCACAAGAAATATGGGAGAGAACCAGAAGGTGGATTAGTTTTTGATGCTCCAGGAATGGTGCACGGAACTGCAGTAAATATGGATCATTATTGGGCATGTGGATCCAGAGCCTAAACCAGACTGCCAAAAAACATGGGCAGTATATGCACAATAGTGAACGTCCACGTTCTAACATTAGTGATCCCAAAAAGTGGCCTGACCATTGACAGTTTCCCGAAAGCAGAGGCTCACCTGAGGAAAAGGAGATCTGTCTAACTGCTAACTCGGATGAAGAGAGAGAATTACTTCTCTGCCAAATCAGAAGAAGTCTTTCATGCAATCCCACATGAACATAGGCTGTTTAGCCTTACTTCATCAGTGTTCACAACGGTTTTCATGCCAAGATTTCAAGTTGGAGTAAATACTAAATGGTTGCAGATAACCAGATGGGAGTTACTGCAGACCATGAACACGACAATAAAAGGATTCAATGCGATTAAGGAAGAGTTAAGAGCAATCCGACTGATGACTCTCCAGAACGGATATGTGCTTGGCATGATCACAGCTATGGATGGAGGGGTTTGTGCAAAAATCGGAGAATCATGTTCCACATTTATAAATTCACACGATGAGGAAATTGGAACTTTAACAGAAGCCATAAGTATGCTGACAAACCTGCAGAACCAGATGATTGATGAAACTGACGTAGTGGATGATGACAGCAGGTTTGGATCACTATTCTCATGGGTCCCACAATGGATGGCAGATGCATTTTAGTTCCTTGGAGCCATGCTAGTAATGATATTACTAGGCTTCTGTGTCATTAAGATAATTCCCCAATGCCAGAAAACTGCGAAGAAAGCCAGTGGTCAGGTTACAGGTAGTCAGAATGGTAGTGACAACAATCAACAAGGCCAGAGATCAGATAAACAGCACAAGTTACAAGATGGTCTAGGGAATAGCAGTCTTAGATTTAAGGTGAACAGTACTACTACAGCAGAAGCGTAGAAGCCGATCAAGGAAAGGTATCAATTGAGGAAACCCCACCAACAAATGAGACAAAATGAAGATTGCCTAAGTACAGTCCCGTAAGAAACCAAAAAGGTCTTAATGGAAGACGAATGGTGACATCACAAGAACCCGGACTGACTCACAGATAGAAGAAATGACGACCAGAGAATGACACAAAGGGACGAAACGCCATGAAAAAGGATATCGTGAACCTAAAGTGAAAGAACCATGTCAAAATGCAAAGAAGTCTAAGCTGCAAGCAAGATGAAGATAGTGACCAGTTTACACCTGTAAATGTGCTTGGAACTGCAAGAAAACTAAGAAAACAGTGTGGCTTGCTATGCATAGTAGAAGAATAGTGTGGCAAGCGCCATTATACATAATCTACCTCAAAACGAAGCACAGTATTATAAGTTTATTTCTACTTTGCACAAGAAGCAGAATCAACCCAGGTTACTAAAGGCCAAACGAGAACAGATTCATATTTAGCAAAACAACAAGAGATGGCTGCATCGAAACTCGGTAGAGGCGACTCGTGCCAGCAAAGCCAAGGTCATACTAATAAAAGAAGGGAACAGTAGCTATATCTAATTGAAACTTAGTACAGAACATCCTACCTCTGAAAGGTCGAGATAAGAAGACGTAGGCAGGTGGCGGGCTAAATAAGAATCAAATACACAAAATTGAGAGAAAAGAGACAAAATCACAGTGTGGGAATCACCTGACCAGCCGAGCAAGAAGAAGCGAGGGTTCACACCTACGCTTGGCACCAGACCAAGAGGAGATATAAGAACTTTTCCAGACAGAAGATGCAGTCTCGAGGCCAACCACAGTGAACTAATTGACACATGGACAGTAAAGTGATGATTGATTGTAACCTTAATTGGAGGAAGGCCGGGTAACTAAGGGACACCCCGCACCTGGCCAACCATTCTGGGTGCTGCTAAGCAAAGTGGAAAAGTATGCATGGGGTTGGTGCCAACCCAATCACAGTGGACCAAATAATCTAGGGTCCTATAGTTAGTAGAACCAATGAGACGGCATACTTTTAGTGACGTCTACAGTAGTCACTTTCGAAGGAAGGGCTTAGATTCCCACCTGACAGAGTTTACCCAATCTCCTTACTCCGTTAACATATACAGATATTTGTACCTGTTGTAAAGTTACCTTTTCCTAACCAATAAAATTGCATATTAACTTTTAAGTGTTACACGTCAGTGATGACGGGTTTTGAGTATAAATGTTACAACTTGTATGAAGTTCGTTGGAGTTTTGAAGCAAGAAGGATGATCCCATGACTGCTGATATCCATGACTCCCTGTTTTCTGTACTTGTCATTAAAGGACTCCCTTTGCCAAACCATTGAGTTGTCCTTATTGATTGGTGTTGGAGTAATGCATCTGTACCCCCATCCATCTCAAGGGTGTAGCCATCTCGTCTTAAAGTACTTCTGAGCAAGCCTCGACTCTATGGGCCGGCCGGGGGTCTCAGAGTACAGGATGTAAGCACATCACTATCTTCATCCGCAGGGTAATGAATAGCCCTTGTTTTTTACTTCTGTATCACGTGTGAAGAGACCACAAATGTGTCCATTTCGACTTCTTATTTACTGCTATTTGATTTAATTATACTGAGTGTTCTTGCTCCTCTTGGCCTTTAGATACTTGCTCACTCCATGTCGTATAGACTTTATACACGTTTAATTGTCCAATACTTGGCTCTTGCAAATATTTTCTTCTTCTTTAATCTAAGAGAAATATGCCTCACGTGCATGGCTTACCTCCCTTTGTGCTTTGCAGCTATTCCTCAAAATAGCATCCTTTATCACAAGCCAGCATAGACTACTTTTTATTTTGCACAAAAAACTGTATCTTCAACATCTGACTCTGCAGCCCTGGACCATCGCTGAGGTAGCTGGAGTCAGTATTAACACAAGCTGGCATCCATCTTCCCATTATGGCCGTCCTCGCCACGGTACATTTTCTTCTGTAGCAAGCTTCTAAATGTCTCATCTATCTTACATTACTGCGTATTTACACTTATTAGTCAGCAAGTTACATTGTCTTCTTTGCATATATGATCACTTTATCATTTTATACATATTTCTCTTGTTGCTTGAGTTACATCGTCACTCTTAAGTATTTTCATATCGTTTCAGTATGGCTTCATATATCTGCTTCATGACATCCCTCTGCCCTCATCAGATTTAACTCAGCCCTCCAAGATGTCTACTGGTGCATGCTGACATCCTTCCACTCTTTCAGGGCAAGGGTACGTTTGGTATGGTTGTTTGAGTGCATATCATCTCTCGTACACTTGATGTGGTATAGGGACAACTCATGGGGTCCCACATAGGGCTCTTCTCCTGCTGTTTCAATATGACAGTGATGATAGGGCGGGAGCTAGAGAAAACACATCCAGCTGCCCCTTTACAACTCTCTCACTCATGATCAAGTGTGGAGCCATTTCCCATGGGCCAACCAGGAATACATGTTAGTTCTGCTACTGCAGAACAGAGACAGATTCCCCGCCACCTCAACTCCTGTGTTCCCCTGTTGTTAATTGCAGATGCAGCAATCTCCAACCAGTGAAGCTTGACCACTAGGTGTCCTGATTACACCAGAGAAACACGTGAGGTTGTTACCCTTTTGTTCAATATTGGTAATGTTCAGACGTGTTCCGGATGGTTCTGTGCAGCTATATTGATTTTCTCAATCCTAATGTGCAGAATCAAAAATCTGTAATTTTGTATTGTAGTCTCTTCTCATAGCCACCTGTACCCATCATTTGGCCCCCCCACTCCACTGCCCTACATACTTCCATACCATACCTCTGCCGCCTGTGCCTCGCTGCTTTTTGAAGGTACAAGCAATAGTTTGAATGAATATGAATTATCAGTATATCTCAATAATCTATATCCGTGATATTGCATGTCAAGGAACATGCACATTTTTGTTCCTGACCAGGGCACCCACTGCTACATTCTGTCCCATGAAGCATCACCTCATTGACTTGTTTTTCTTATTTCTAGCGATCCGAGAACTATAGTGATGGTAAACCCTTATTTGGCAGTGGTTGACTTTTGTAATGTTGGTTCTTCGTTCACTCACTTCTCTTTATTGAATTTAACAATGTCCATATTGTTGGTTTTCTAAAGTAGCAGTTATTTGAAATCATTTCATTGGGTTGGCACATCCCTTCTCTCTGCCTGGACAATGAATTGCCTCAGTCAGGTTCTGTGGTTCTGTTAAGGAACTCCTCTATATATTTCCCAGCTTCTCTCTACTAATGACTGAGGTCGCACCTTACAGAGATTGATTTAATTGCAAAAGGTAGCACATGGGGATCTGCATTGGTGTTGGCCAAGATGTTCACAATATATACAAGTGGTGCCCAACCACTAGGTCTGTTGGCATGTCGCCTGATTTTAAAGCTAAAGAGAACTGATATATCCCAATATAACCCCTCTTTTAACTGTGGGAACAGTTTCATAGAATATTTGTGCATTGTGATGAAAATCCCAATTAATACTCACTTTTATTTTTAATACGAGTTATGGAATTTCTGTCTGGAGGCTGAGGTGGAAGAGGCAATAATTAATACACAGTACATATTACTGTGACTCATAGGGTTTGCTTGCTCTATCCCTAACAGCAATGTTGGGGTTTGTGGTTAATCAGCCTAAAGGGATTTAATTCTACACATCCGTTGGAAAACAAATATTTTGTGAACACAGGTCACCCCCAGAAGTGCCACAAATCAAGGTGGTCCAGAAGAAGAGGTTTGGGGGTTTATTTCCGAATTTGTGACTGCAAGAAGAAACATAACGTTCTGTGCTATGTTAAATAGTGTCCTTTGACACAGACTGTGATAAACAATGGTTTTGTGCAGTTGCAATGGTGTGGCAGTTTCTGGGGACCAGTGTGTGGGATTTATGGATGGTATAGTTACCGTTTAGCCCTATTCATGCTCTAATATTTAAGGCTAACTGCATTTTAAAAAGGCAAGTTTAATAAGAGGTGCATTGGCAACGTTTTTTCGTCCTTGCAGAAGAATTTGTTCAGTTGTAAACAAGGGCGGGCATTTTATTTTGGGGGCACACACGCATTCTATATCCGTACCAGAAGGTGTCAATGCCATACTTGCCAGCATGACCCATTCCAATCTGTAGGTGCTTATCCAGTCCTGTTTTGTTGTTTGAATTCTGGAACCTGTAGTTCCATGTTTCCCATTACAAAATTCGGACTACAAGTCCCAGAATGCAAAGAAAAAACAGGACTGGATTAGCACCTACAGATTGGAACGTGTCATGTTGGCAAGTACGCAATGCGTATCTCATGTTGCTACGGAATATGCTGCTTGTGAGAATTGTTTCCAGTGCTGAGTTACTGGGGTACCTTGAATACAAAAGGTTAACAATTTCACAGTAAGTAACATACTGTAGTCGTTTAGGAGAGAATACCCTAGGATTGTATTGTGTTTTGGGTGGCCGCAATGCACAATGCATTTACATGAACGTGAAAGGATCTCGTGCATTTAGGTTATAGCCAGGGGACACGATGGAACACGCTGTACAGCCGATGCAATTACATTGTAAAAATCTATGCCAGCTTCATTTTATTGTATGTATAAATGTCTGTGACGCACAATAGCCTTGAGATCTCTGCAAACTGCTTGAGCGCCTTATTGATTTTTCCATCAGTGCGTTCATTCTCCCTGAATGTGCTTTGAAGTTCCTCCTTCGTCGAGTCCTAGAGGAGGAATGAATACGCGCTGTGCTAATATCGCGTATCCAGGCTGCAAGTTATTTCCTTGTGTTTTGGCTAGGGGCGCTTTGAAAGGGGTGGAACAGAACACAGAAGCTAAACTAGTGTATTTACGCTGCTGGCTTCCAAATGCTACATGTTTGCATCTCACGAGCACATCCCAGTTGTGAAGATGCTGTAATGGGCTAGTGAGGCGATTCGGTATTTGCAACCAGTGATAAATGAGTGCTACACTCAACAGATATTACTTTGGCAATTCTTTACACATATGGTGGGAATGAAAAAATAACGGCATAAAAGCAATTTTTAAGATAGTTAATACAGATGTAATAGTTCCTTTGAAAAGCAAACAGAACTAGAATGTATGACTAGCACCAAGACACTCACGTTCCTGCTTTGCATGTGAACAACTGGATAGAAAGATTGCATTCCAAATCCTGACAGATTGAAAATAGATCTTTCAAACGTTGTTTTATTTTATTTGAATGTAATTATTTCTAGCAAGAGTGGGCTTGTGAGGCCAACATCAAAATTGTTTGCATCAAATAGAAGGATTTACAACACAGACATGCATAAAATGACACTGCTGACAGGGATTGGAGTTATCTCTAGGTAGGGCATATTTGGTTCAATTGGTGATTCATAAAGTTCTACGTGAGCAAGGGAGACCTTTGAGACGAAGGGCACTTTTCTCGAAAATGTAGAGAATTCATATCTAGCGGTTGAGTCTTACGGCATCAGTTGTTTCATTGTCATGGTAAGCTGAGGTGCTTAACTTATTGGTACATTCAAATGTTCCCCTAAAGGGAGGAAAGGCTTTCTTCAGGGTTGGTGGTCAGAAACGTGTAGTTCATCTCTACTTTGATGTGCAGCTAGTAATCATGGAAATGTATACTTCAATACATCTTGTCATGTTATATTTCACTACTACCTACATCTATCTAAGCAAGCAGTTCTGGACGACCATTTACATAATATTGGCATAGTTAAAGTGAGGACAACTTGTTAGTGCAGGTCACTCAGACCACATCCCAACTGCAGTACGTCTTTGGGTCTACATGGGGGCCAATTGGGACTCACGCCATCTCTCTGATCAGAACCTCCCATTCAACAACTGACCATTTGTCTCACACACTCAAATATCCAAAAGGAGATTTCACAGGTCGGTGTTTTAACAGCAAGCAAAGTTTAATTGAAGATGAAATATGAACACACAAGTTAACCTAAAAGCACTTGTTTGTGATCTCCACCATCTCTGCCTCCCCATGCCGCTCCAACAGACTATGTATGCCCAGTACCACCATAATTCATATGCCACGCTAACTCTTACTCTGATTCATCTACTGGATTAACTGCCCCTACCTTCTATTTATCAGAATTCATGTATCTATAAGTCCATTAAATGATTTGTAGAGGAGCAGGTGGATGTGTTTTCCCTAGGTCCCGTACCCTCACCACCTTCATACTGGAACAGCAGGGGAAGAGCTATATGTGGGACCCAATGTGTTTTACCTATACCACATTGAGTGTATGAGAGACAATATGCACTCAGGCAACCATATTGAATGTATCCTCACACTGAAAGAGTAGAAGGATTTCAGCACGCACCAATGGACATCATGTAGTGCTGTGTGAAATCTGATGAGGGCAGAGTGATGTCATGAAGGAGACCTACGAGGATACACTGAACTTATATGAGGATACTTAAGAGTAATGATGTAATTGAAGTGACAAGAGAACCATGTACGAAATGATAAAGTAATCTTATACAAAGAAGATAAGGTAACTTGCTGACCAATAAGTGTAAATATGCAGTAACGCAAGGTATATGAGACATATAGAAGATTGCTATAGAGGAAAATATAATGTGACAAGGAGGGCTGTTCAACCAGTATCTGGCACTTCTTGCTCACCACATCGCCGCTCTCTGTCCCAACTTTCACTGCTACGCAGATGATACCCAGCTCATTTTCAGGCTACCCTCGGCCTTCTCTTCCACTTCCCTCATCTCTGACTGTCTTTCTGCTATCCAGGAATGGTGTGCTGCCAACGACCTCTGCCTTAATGCCAGTAAGACTGAGATTCTACTTATCGGCACACCCACTCCCTCCTTCCCTGCAGCTCTCTGGCCGGCCTCGCTTGGCCCTCTTCCTGCTCCTACCTGCACGGCAAAAAACCTTGGGGTCATCTTCGACTCCACACTCTCCTTCTCTCTTCACATCTCTGACGTCTCTAACAAGTCACACTACCATCTACACCTCCTCAGAGGTATCCTTCCTTTTCTCTCCTTCCCCCAGAATTTCACTGTCTCCAGAGCTCTGGTTCTCTCTAGGCTGGACTACTGTAACAGCCTCTATCTAAATCTTCCTGCCTCTACTCTCCGCCCTTTGCAACTCATCCAGAACAGGACTGCGAGACTTGTCCTTGGCCTCAAGGCCAGGGACCGTATCTCTCCAGGACTGAAATCACTACACTGGCTCCCAGTGGCTGCAAGGATTAAGTTCAAAACCCTCTGCATTGTCCACAAGGCCTTCTGTGGCCTTGGGCCAAAATACCTGCAACTCTCTCTTCCTAAATATCTTCATTCTCAAGCCCTTCGCTCATCCACCTCCAACTACCGAAGGGTCAGCCGCTTCTCCAAGCAACAAGCTGGGGGTAGATCTCTCGCCGCAGAAGGGGCCTCCCTCTGGAACAGCCTTCCTGCCTCCCTGAAACTTGAGGAGAACCATCTCCGGTTCCGGAAGCACCTCAAAGCCTTCCTCTTTGCCTCCGCTTTCTCTCCCTCTCTCCCCTGCTAATATCACTGAACCTGCACTGAATCTGCAACTGGGCCACTCACGATCTCATGTCCTGGCCCAGCCACTCTTCCTTGCACTGCCTGCATGCACTACGGGACTGTCTCTGTATCCTACAGCCCCTTCTCCCGGCACTTACCTTTGCACTTGCCACCAGCTGGCCCTATTATTTATCTTGTATTCTACTAACTATGTACTGCACTTCCCCTCTCCCCTGCACTTTTCCGAGTCCCCCTACCCTTGCACTTGCGCAATCTCAATGACACCTGGCCTAGTAGGATCGTTCTCTGTCTCTCTTTGTCCCCGCCCCTGCCTCATCGCGCCTTGAAACACTTGTGTATAGGCGCGTTACAAATGCCATATCATATCATATCATAATAGGAAGATAGACGTCGGCTTCTGTCAAGATTCAATCCAGCTACCTCAGAAACGGGCCTGGGATGCAGAGTCAGGAGACGTTGAAGAAACAGTTTTGTGTTCAGAATAAAGAGGAGTCTATGGTGGCCTGGGATCAAGGGTGCTATCTAAAGGAATAATTGCAACGCACAAAGGGAGGCATACAGATAAGCCAGGTACGTAAGACATATTCCTCAGAGATTAAAGAAGAAGAAAACATTTGCAAGAGCCAAGTATTGGACAATTAACAATGGATAGGGCTCATACAAGATGGAGTGAGCAGGTCTCTAGAGGCCAAGAGGAGCAAGAACACCCAGTATAAGTAAATCAAATAACAGTACATAGGAGGACAAAATGGACACATTTGCGGTCTCCTCACAGGTAATTCAGAAGTTGTTAACAAGGGCTATTTATTAAGCTTTGGATGAAGATAGTGATGTGCTTACACTCCCTCGAATGTCCCAGACAGATAGAAGACTACAAGGTCAACTACAGACAGAAAACTTTGGCTTATGGTTGGTCTGATGAGAGATGATGGACTAATTGGGAAAGTGGGGAGTAATCGGACGTGACCCAAGCAGCTGGGTTTCGCTTTGCTTACATGCGAAAAGTCCAAGGTTGGGTGAGAATGCCAACCAATCAGAGGGTCTAAGGGGCAAAGTGTTATACAATGTTGCATACACCAATCCGCTGCCATTTTCTCTGCCATATTCAGTATTATACATGTTTAGAGATAGTTTGAGTCATGCCCTATAGAGAAGGGGCAGCTATTGAAGTACTAAACCATATCCATACCATAGGTACATATCTTCCCTTAACCAATCCTGCCCTTCAATAGGTTTTGCAGTTTGCCACGTAGGATGACATCATAGATTATGCATATTGGGGTAAATAACCTCTGTATAATCAGGTTTGTGTGTGAGTGTGAGAGCATCAGTGTTAGGGAGTGTTCTGGAGGAGAGGAATTCGCTGACAGGCCCATTGGTCAGCACTCACACTCTAGAACTTGTAAGACAAGATAGCTGCACCATGTGAGGACAGGGGGTGCAGGATTCACTTACTCCGACACGACTCAATAACGAGGACTCAGTAGTTTGGCAAAGGGAAGTCCGTTTAATGATACATACATCAAACAGGGAAACAAATGGGAATCAGCTGTAGTGCAATCGCCTGTCTCGCTCCGACTTCCTCGTACTACAGTTGGACAGCACTTCTTATAGGCAACAATCATCATTACTGATGTCTAACTTTACAAAAATCACAATGCAATATAATTGGTTAGGAAAGGTAACTTAAGTATAGGTGTTATATCTGTATATGATAGTAGGGCATGCGGATTGGATAACTCTTATCGGGTGGGCGTCTACGCCCATCCCTCTACATCACGCATGATAGACGTCACTACAACTACGACGTCCTATTGGTTACAATATCTATAGGACTCCAGATAACTTGGTCCATTGTGATTGGGCAGGTTACACCCCTAGACATAAATTTCCACTTTTAATTAGCAGCATGCAGAATGGACACCCCTGTGCCTGGTGTCCCAAGTTTCACCCTGCCTCCCTTCCATCAATCAGTGTTTTAGGGTGTCAATTAGCTGGCTAGAAACTGTAGTCTCTTATCGGGAAACGTTATGGCATCCTCGGGTCCTGGATGACATCAGGCGATGGTACTTCTTCGCCGCTGGCTGGTCACGTGTTAGTTGACCATGAATCTGCTTCAGTTTCCAGCTTTTAGTGCATTTAAATCTGTGTCGGCGTAGCCACCTGCATGGGCCCCCCTTATCTTGACCTTCAAGAGGCAGGCTGGTATGCTCTGTAGTTGGAGTCTTGTGAGCTGACGCTCTCCTCCCCTTCTCTGGTTGATCTCGATTTCGTAGGCATGAGCCGCTCTTTGTTGAGTTTCGATTCCGCTCCTTTTCTTGCCTTTGGCTGGGTTTCGAAACTTGGCCTGTCAGGCCTCTGGCACCTGGGCAGCTTCTGCTTTTACAAAATGGAGTCGCACTTGTATAATGTGCCTTATTTAGGTAGATATATGGTTGACGCTTGCCGCTCTACCTTCTACTGAGCATTGCAAGCAATATCGATTTCTTAGCATCTTGCGTTTCAAGCCTATTTACACACGTTTAACAGGACGGTTGCTTCCATCTTGTCCCGTAGCACTGTTTCCTCACATTGTAACATTGTCTCCTTTCTGTGCCCATTCCATTCAATTTCGTAGTTATTCGCACTGGCGTGTTATCTCTGATAGCTGCTCTTGTTCTTTCTCGGATCTGTTCAAGCCCTTGTGCCATTTCCACTGGCCTTCCATTATGGCTTTTGGGGTCTCTTTGTGGACCGTGTATGTAGGTACTCCTCATTTCGTATCAGGGGCTGGTAGGGCTGTATGATAGGGTACTGTGCTGCCCAGGGTTGTCTGGTTATGGGTGCTTCAAACGGTAGGGATCTTCTGATGTATACTGGGCAGAGTCCCACTGCAGCTCTTTGTAGGTTAATTTGCTCTTCATACGTCACATACCTTGGTGAGTACGCTCCTGGTACCTCAAAATGAGGGGAAGGGGTGCAGGCCATGTCTGGGACCTCCTCTACACTCCCCCCTCTGGTCGGTTCGTCGACCACTTCTGCAATCTCCTTGGCATTCATTTCTTTTGATTCTTCAGTGTCATGCTCATCGTCCTCTGCGTTGGTACATGATGGTGTGAATGTGTGAGCCTTTGGTGTCCATATTTTTATCACTCCCTTCAAACGCCCTGCTGCTTTCACATGTTCGTCTTTGTTCCATGTCATTAGCTGACATTGTCCATTTGGGCTGCAGTAGATCCATTTTCCTTCACACCTTCTTCGTTTCTTTGTGAACTTTGTTCCCTCTGGCGCAAATTTGCTGGCTTTCACAAAGTCTCTTATTTCTTCATCAGTCAGGTCTCTGGGCTTCCATCCTGGTTCGACATCAATCATTATTTTCATCCCTATGGCCTTCTTTGCAGTTTTCTGGCACTGTGTAACGATTATCTTGATTACACAGAATCCTAGCAATACCATTGCTAGTAGAGCTCCCAGAAACTTGAATATATCTGCCATCCATTGTGGGACCCACGAGAATAGGTCTCCAAACCAGCTGTCATCGTCTACTTCGTCACTTTCATCGATCATCTGTTTTTTCAGGCTTGTCAGCATGCTTATGGCCTTTGTTAGGGTTCCGTTTTCTTCATCGTGTGATAGTACAAATGTGCAACATGATTCTCTGATTTTTGCCCAAACACCTCCATCCATCGCAGTGATCATGTCAAGCACATATCTGTTTTGGAGGGTCATCAGTCTGATTGCTCTCAGCTCTTCTTTGATAGCGTTGAATCCTTTTATAGTGGTATTGATGGTCTGCAATAACTCCCATCTGGTTATCTGCAACCATTTAGCATTCACTCCAACTTGGATGTGGGGCAGGAGTAGTGTTGTGACTACTGTTGAGGTGAGGCTGAACAGCCTATGTTCGTATGGGATTGCATGGAATGCCTCTTTTGATATGGGAGAAAAGTAATTTCCCCTCTTCATCCTGGATACCAGTTCCACAGATCTTCTTCTTCTTAGATGAGCATCTTCTTTCGGGAAACTGTCCAATTTTAGGTCATTCTTAGGGATCACTAGTGCGGGAACATGGACGTTCACTAGTGTGCATATGCCTCCCCAGTTTTTCGACAGCCTTATGTATGCCTTGGATCCACACCCCCAGTAATGGTCCATAATAACTGCAGTTCCTTGTGTCATTCCCGGAGCTTCAAAGATTCGTCTGCAGTTTTGGTTTCGCATCTTCCTTGTGCCATTGTTTCTGAATCATAGTTTCGGGCTCTCTGGTGGCACTATCTGTAGGGGTCCCCCTCTATCTTCGGCCCATGTTAGCAACTTTACTAGCTTTGGCCATAGAGGTTTGCATAACCTCTGCGAATTCTCTATTGCTTCCTTGCAGGCTCCAAGGACCATCCACGCTCGGCAGATTACTACTCAGTCTTCCCATCCATCTGGGGAGACCACTGACCCCCAGATCTGCATTTGGCCTCTGTTCTTCCAGGTTTGAGCCTCTTCTGCAGTTTTTCCTTGACCGTTCAGTATTGGGTTTATTTCCCATCTTTTCCCTGATTATTTGATGCCAGGGTTCTTGTACCTGATCACATGATTTCTGGTGTCCGCTCGGTTTCTTGTTTTAATGTCCTGGATGTAGCCATCTTCGTCCGGGTAATCTTTTTCGTTGGCCCATATCAACGAGGCGTCTCTTCCCATAAATTGTCCTCTGGTGTTGCACATTGCTACATGTGACATACAGTGTGCTGTAGGGACGACAATTTCTACAGCCACGAAGATCTTGGACTTTCCCATGCTGTATGGTAAGAGTGCACAGACGAAGCATTCTCTTTCTGACTGTCTTCGTCCTACTTCCTTCATGTGTTGGTACCATATGTTGTTTCCGAGATGGGCTGTGCTGTCCAGATAGTCATTAAGTTCATTGTTATCTTCATTAGGGCTTCTCTTGATTCTCAGCGTTCTTCTGTAGTTTGCTATGACTACGTCTCTGAATGCATCTGTGCTGCTTTTCCACTTCTGATATCTCAATGGAGCAGGCTGCCTCGACTGCATCGCTGTGGTAGGAGGAGGATTTGTGCTTCCTTTCCTTCCTTTTGTAGTCTGCCATAAACGTCCCATAACCACCATTGGTTCATCAACCTCCCAACTTGTGGCTGTGTTGTAGGCCTGCGGCTTGTTCCTTGCGTTGGAGCAGGTGTGCTTGCAGTTATACAAAAGGGGAAAATTCGAGAAATTGGCCCAAATCCGGTAGTTTAGCACAAACTCAAAAGTATATACTGTAGTTAGTCTTGAGTGTAGATCTCAACAGGTTGCTGCAGTAGTGGGGCACGGCAGGGTAATTCCTCGAAACCCCTACCTTAGATAAAAACTGCAAAAACAAGGGATGAGTGCCTCACTTGCTGCGCTCCTGACTTGTGGTTATTTGTGAAAAAGAATATATCAAGAGGAATGAAGAAACAGCACACATTACATTGAAATCATTGGAAAACTGGCAACAAAAAAGGTACTTAAAGGTCCATGGATTTTTTTAATCCACTGAAAAAACACCACGCCAACATGTGTTTCTGCCCTCTCAGGGCCGTCCTCAGGGTGTTATAAGTAGTGTTTCCTTTCCACAATGTGTAACAAATTATACATGCGCTTGACACATTAAACAATAAACACGGATTGTGCCACTTGGTTAGTGAAATTATACAGTATTGTGAAATCATAAATATAGAACATGAGCAAAATATGGATGTGGAAGAGAAGAAAAAAGGGGGGAGCAAGAGAGAAAAAAGAGAAAAAGGAGAAGAGAATCAGTTATTTAGCTCTGACTGGTCCAAATTATAAGAACAATTTGCAATAGAAATATCAAAAAACAAATAATTAAGGATGGTGATAGATATGAACACCACATCACCAAAAGAAAGAAAGTAGTCCATATATAATCAGGGTACCTGATAGCTCTAACCATGAAAATGGTCATCCATAAATTATGATTGAGGGAGTGGATTAACCATAAGTTCGCTAGTGGGTATCCAAAAATGTATTCATATCTGTAAGAACAAATAGTGCCTGTTTTAGGATAAATAGGTAAGTCAAGGGAAGTTACCATATCCGTAAATAAAGTACTAAGCAAGGTAACAGCTTACCAGCAAGTAATTAGCTTTCTGTGCATAGTCATTGCATGATGGTTCGGTGTGCCCTTAGTATCTTTGCCTTAGATCCTCGTATAGGTTCCTATGTACTCTAGTGTGCATAACTAGGACGAGAAGAAACAGAAAAGACAGAGGGAGTATGAAATCCATCAGTCCATTTCTAAGGAGGATGCAGAATAAGCGCTCTTGTTAAGGTTTTATTAGTAACTGTGTTACATGAGCTTACCATTAGCAGCTTCAGTGCGTTCTTGTTAGTTCATTAGTTCATGTCCGATTGTCGGTCGCGTCCTTGTTAGAGCGTGGGCGTTGTCTGAGGTGCCCTATAGCAGCTCAGCCGGAAGTATCTAATCATTGGTCAAATGACCTGTCAGAGTGTTGGTTGCCTAGCGACCCACATAGTCACTTTCACATTTGACGTGCCTTTCAAAGCAACTTAATTTTTGTTGGGGAATGTAACGGGGTAAAATGTGCCTATACTTGCGTGAATTCAGTGAAAAAAGGTGGATATGTACAACCACGGCATTTGAACATGATTCCTCAGTAGTTTGGGTCCGAGGCATGCTGTATGTATACCGAGTGTGCAGACCTAACCAATTTGGGCATCGGTTGCCTGACAACCACTGTGCTTAATTAGCATTTACGCGTCCTTTCAGATTAGTTTGCTGCCTGAGTTTGCTAAGTCATGAGAAGTAATCTAAATGTGCATGAATGGATACTGGGAGTGAAAATAAAATACATGTGTTGTGTCAGCAAGGCACACGCATGGGGATACGTGCTCACCAAAGCACATATGTAAACATTAAATAACCATATTATGCGGTTCGTATACCGCTGTGAGTTTAATAATAGTAAGCACTCATCCTGACTGAATTATTTGTTCATGAATGCCTCTGTGGGTTCCGTAATAAGATAGAATATGAACAAAGAACCCCCCGGGTTTTGTTAAACCCTCAAACATGTTTACTGTTCTACCTTAAGAACGGATATACGGATTGGGCTGCATAATGTGAGTTAGACTGCGTCACTGGTCATATTAATCAGTGAAAAGGAGTGGTCATAGACAGAGTTGTGCATAGAGAAAAATATATAATTTTTAGAAATAGGAAATGCCTCTAAATGGACTACTTTTTCTATTGTGATGTGGTGGCGTCATAAAGTTGCAACATTAATTTGTTTATAATGATCATAAAAATACATTCAGTTGGTGTTCTTGGTTCAATCCAAGCTGGATACATTGTAACCTACAGATCATACGTGCTTCAGCTTGCCGTAGTTTTCGTTGTCTGTCGCCACCTCTTGCATGTGGCTTAATGTGTTGTAGTCCCACAAATCTGATATCGCTTCTGAGTGCCATTTGATGTTCCTTTTGCCAGGGTGTTGCAAAGGGCAATTTGATGTCTTGGCTGTTCAAGTTGGCTAGGTGTTCTCTGATCCTAATTCTTAGCTCCCGAATGGTGCTGCCTATATACACTTTCTTGCATACACATATTATTCCATATATGATATACTTTGAGCGACAGTTAATAAAGTCCATGATGTTCACTCTCAAATTACCATGACAAGAGAATATTTTAGTCGGAGACAACGCAAATTGAAAAAAATTACAGGTACCACATTTGTGGAAACCACTTGGTCTGATATTCTGGGTAAGCCAGTTGTTCTGTCTATTGGAACTAGATTTTAAAAAAGAGGGACAAAGTATGTCCCTGAGAGTCGGCGCTCTTGAAATGATTTTCTTGGGTTTTTCTGTAATATAATTAGCCAGATCTGGGTCTAAATGTAGAAGATTCCAATGTTTTATTCAAAATGTGATAGATACATTTTGAGTCGTTAGAACATTTGGTAATAAAGTTTACAAATTGTGGAAAGCCAGTAGTGGTTTTGGCTTTTTCCCCAGTAATTTGTCCCAGGAGAGAGGGTCGTGTTGTAGTCTTTGCATTCCTTAGTGCATGATGAATAGCAGCAGTAGTGTAGCCTCTTTCGTGGAATCTGGTTCCTATAGACTTGCATTCTGCTTCAAATTGCATATCATCACTACAATTCCTCCTTGCTCTAAGGAATTCCCCACGTGGTATGTTATTAATGACTTCTTTGGCTGCTTTTAGCATGCAAAATGGAGTTTACTGAGGCTTCTTTACGAAAAGTACAGGTTTGAGGAGTTTGGTTAGTTACATAAATTTTAAGGTCCAAAAACATAATTTCTGTGGCATCAATTTGTCCAGTGAATTGAATCCCGAGGTCATTCTGGTTAAGGAATGCCATAAAGTCATTAAATTGAGTACCTGTGCCTGCCCAGATTGCAAAAACATCATCAATATATCTCTTCCATAAAGGAATGAACTCACTGTATGGATCCTCAAAGTATGCCATAAATAGGTTGGCAAGGGCGGGGGCATATTTAGCACCCATTGCAATTCCCTTGGTTTGGGTATAATAATCATCATTGAATATGAACTGATTATGATTGAGGGTAAACTCCACAAAATTCTTGAGCATCTGTACATGTACAGCATGGGATGCTGAGTGAGATCTGAATGAATGGTATATTGTTTTTAGTGCCAGTGTATGCTTGATTGATGTGTACAGTGCAGTAACATCTAGGGTAACCAGAAAATAATGTGACTTCCATGTGATATTGTTTAGAATCTGTAGAATATGAGTTATAGCTTTCAAAAAGGCTGGGATTAGAGGTACTAAGTCTTTAATACAGGAGTCAATGTAAGTTACTAGGTTCTCAGTGACCCCTCCTTGGCCACTCATGATTGGTCTTACAGATGGTAAATCAACATAAGGTTTATGTATCTTTGGTAATAGGTATTGGGTGGGCATTAAGGGGCTGGTGTTGGTCAAAAACTGTTTTTCATCATCGGTTAGCATGCCTCGTTAATACCATTCATGAATCAATATCTGGAGTTCCTGAACAGTCTGAGTAGTCGGATTGTTAGTAAGTTTTTGATAGCAACCCGGTGGCGCTAAATGGTCTTGAGCCATTTTGATATAGTCAGATTTGTTAAGGATAACAATGTTCCCACCTTTATCCGCCTCCTTAATAACAAGCGTATTGTCAGCAGCAAGTTCCTTTAATGCCAATTGTTCAGATTTTGATAGATTAGGATTTTTGCTGATGTTGAATGTGTTAAGCACATGTATAATTTGTTACACATTGTGGAAAGGAAACACTACTTATAATGCCCAGAGGACGGCTGAAACACGTGTTGGCGTGGTGTTTTTTCAGTGGATTGAAAATCCATGGACCTTTAAGAACCTTTTTTGTTGTCAGTTTTCCGATGATTTCAATGTAATGTGTGATGTTTCTTCATTCCTCTTGATATATTCTTTTTCACAAATAACCACAATTTAGGAGCGCAGCAAGTGAGGCACTCCCCCTTGTTTTTGCTGCTTGCAGTTATAGTTTCTATAGTTCTGTTTTTCAACTCCTCGTGCAGCTTCTTTGCTTGGACTTTGAATGGGAACAAATACTCTATTAGCATGTGTGTCTTCTCTGTGAGTTTTTTCGTGGCCACTTCTGTTCTTTCGAGGGATTTTGCTATTTCCTCCATCTTTGGTAATTCACTTGGCTTTTCTTGGTTACCTCCACTATTCTCTGGAATTGAATGTTCGGCAGGCAGTCTCTCCTTCTCTGCTGCCTTCATTGGAGGCCTTGTAGCCATTGACACTTGCTCTTGTCTGTGTGCATCCTGTGCGTGGGTGCGTGCAGTGGTCAGTGCAATGTTTTCATTCATTCTGTGCTGACCCTGTCTCCAGCTTTTTTCCCCATTCATTACCTCAAGTGTATACGTATTACTGCTAATTACATCCAATTTTAAATCATTTGCTTCATCATTAGCTCATCTTGGGACTGTAATCACTATGTAAGATCTGGGTGCTTTTGTGGGATTCGTATGTTCGTTATCTGGTAGGTGCACTGAAATTGGGCGCCTCATGCACCAATGGAGAGAGCAGTTCTGATAGTCAATGACAGAAAGACAATGATGATCACCAAGCATATACACATGATAGTGAGAAAGACTTTTTCAACCTTAGAAACAGTGTTAGCGCTCTGATGGAGAAGTGTAGCTAAATTGAATATGAAAAAAAAGTAGAGATGCTGCAAATGGAGGGATGCCACAGAGGTTGACCTGGGCTTGGACAAAACTAAAACGAAGAGAAGCCCTCCTCTAGCGCTTCTCCAAAATTAAATGTTATAATATAGAGACTTTCTCGTTTTTAGGTTCCATTTGTCATTTTTATTCAGAATTCTATTGTGCTGTAAACAAATAGGGATTCCTTTTTACATCTTGAACATAACATATGAGTTGATGGGAAGACAAAAGAATGCAAAATTTAAATTGGTTTAAAGTTTTTCGTTGAGTTCACTAAGTTGCTGTGTCCCACGTTGTCACTTGAAAGTTGCGAAGCCTTAGTATAATTCACTCGACATTTGGGTTGATGGAGAGACAAAAGAATTCAAAATTTAGATTGGTTCTAAGTTTTTAGTTGAATTCACTAAGTTGCTGTATCCCACGTTGTCACTAGAAAATTACGAAGCCCTAGTTTAATTCACTAGGCAGTATTGGCCTCAATTTGAATTGGTTCAAAGTTTAGTCAATGTTGTCTTCACGTTGTTGCTCGAAAATTGCGAAGCCCTAGTTTAATTCACTAGGTAATATTATCCTCAACACGTGTTTCTCCGCCACATGGTTTATGGCGGTTCTTCAGGAGGAATTTGTAGGTAGATAGGCAAATGGAAAGATAACTAAATATCAAATCTTGTTCATGTATATGATGGTTCCTTTGATGTAGGTAATATTATTAATTCCATCCGGTTTGGTCTTTTTTCACCGGCGGTGGGTGCCTGCGCTGCATCCGCTCCTTCTCTTTGCTCCACGCAGATTTGATATTTAGTTACCTAGTGAATGAGGATAATATTACCTAGTGAATTAAACTAGGGCTTCGCAATTTTCGAGCAACAACGTGAAGACAACATTGACTAAACTTTGAACCAATTCAAATTGAGGCCAATACTGCCTAGTGAATTAAACTAGGGCTTCGTAATTTTCTAGTGACAACGTGGGATACAGCAACTTAGTGAATTCAACTAAAAACTTAGAACCAATCTAAATTTTGAATTCTTTTGTCTCTCCATCAACCCAAATGTCGAGTGAATTATACTAAGGCTTCGCAACTTTCAAGTGACAACGTGGGACACAGCAACTTAGTGAACTCAACGAAAAACTTTAAACCAATTTAAATTTTGCATTCTTTTGTCTTCCCATCAACTTATATGTTATGTTCAAGATGTAAAAAGGAATCCCTATTTGTTTACAGCACAATAGAATTCTGAATAAAAATGACAAATGGAACCTAAAAACGAGAAAGTCTCTATATTATAACATTTAATTTTGGAGAAGCGCTAGAGGAGGGCTTCTCTTCGTTTTAATATACACATGATAGATTTGTAAGACATCTGGCAGCATTTTCTCCCAGGAAAGTGGGGGCACCCTTCTGTTGGGGGTAAAACCAAGTTATTGTTCTGGGCCCCCATTTCAAATGAGTTCATAGTCAATTATTTATTCGTTCTTTTGCTCTGGTCTCGTATTTCGAGAGTTTGTTACTATTAGAGGGACGAGTGCTTCTCCAATGTCCCCCCACACGTGAGTGACAACGGTAGTCTCTGGGTCCTCAGTGCAGTTCCTGTGCTAGACTAAGGAAAAGGGTTAGGCTAGCAGTTCTGATACATCACATTTATTTATGCATATCTAAAGTAGGTGAGGTCCCAGTGGATGCCTCGAATTTGCCTTGGTCCTGAAGACATGCTGGTGACAGTTCAATGTGAAAGAAGAGCTGAAAGGACTGCTACAAATTGCACAAAAATGGAATGCTGAAAAAATAAAAAATAAAAATAAAAGTGAACGTGTGGCAAAATAGGAAAAAATGAGCTAATCGTACAAAACTAAAGTTTTAAAAATAGGAACAAAAATAAAAATAAAAATGAACATGTGGAAAAAATAGAAACCAAGTCACAATCGCAAAAATAAGATGTTGTTCAACAGGAACAAAAATAAAAGCAGAAGTCAATATATGAACAAATAGAAAAAATGAGAAGGAAGCAGAAATGGAAAAATATGATGACGAAGATCTTGTGTCTGCTCCTTTGGTTCGGTCTCTCGGCGACAAGTTGAGGAACATTGTCTCTTTTCTCTATCTGCTCTACAGTGAAACAATGACGACAAAGTTCTATTTTGGATTTATTTTCTCCTTCTAAGGGTCTCCTCAGCAGTGCATGCCCATAAATGCTTCTTATTTGCGGTATGATAACCCTCAGGAGCCTGTTTAATTGCGCTTTTTTTGCTGGATCTTTGAGGAATGCGGGTATGTCAACATTGCTGGGTCTACCCACTAGTTCTGGAAATTTTTCAATGAGGTGGAAGAAAACACGGTATGCATATTGGCTGTCTTCTGGTGTTAATGACATTTGCTCTGATTTTCTAGCCTCTAGATCACAGGCCTTTCTTGCAGCGTGAACAGTCTTTGTCTCCTGGATCTGTCCCTCGGCTAAAGGTCTCACTGGAATCTCCTTAGGAATTCTCGCTGGAAGTTGGACAGTTCCACTTGGAGTATTATGCATTGGAGAAGTGTGCCCATCTGTGGGGCGTTGGCCGGATCTCTAAGGAAGGTGATGACATCAACATCTGCAGGCCTTCCGCCCATTTCAGGATAGTCTGTGACTAGTCTGAGCATGACGTTGTGGGCTAGCTGGGTATCTGCGGGAGTCAGGGACATCTGCCTTGTTTGCTGGGTCCTGATCACAATCCTTTCTTTTGATGTGAACAGTTTTTACAATTTCCTGCTGCGTGGATTGCAACCACGTAATTTAATTTGTACCACACTTGGTTTAGGAATTCGTTGTTTCTTGGATCTCTGATGAAGGTTAGGGTATCTGTGGTTCTCCCGACGAGTCCTGGGCATTCCTCTATGATGCAAAAAATAGGGTATATGTAAGTTCATCAATGATCAGTTGTGGTGGAAGCATCTGTACCCTTATCACCGTACTCTGATAGTACAATGAAGGCTGTCGTGATGACAGTCAGTAATTGCCAGATTATATTCTTGTTGGCCTGATCTTGGATAAAGTCTGTGACACTGGCTCCTCTCCCTATGAGTGATGGGTATGCTAGCACCACGAATTGGCTCCCACTCCCACTTGAGACTTCTGCCGTAAAGTACCATAAGTTCTGTGAATGAACAATGTCTCCCCACTGATTGCTTCAGGATACTGTATTACACTCATAACAATGGATGACGCCTTCTCGATGGCGAATGCGGCAGGAGCTAGATTTTGTTCGCATGGGAAGTGGCCCTTCATGACCGAGTCCAGACTTGTACCCCAGCGAGGATTGCTGTGCGAGCACCGCCGTCATTAAATTGCCATCGGTATGTGAGAACAATTAGAATTACTCTGCATAATTAGGAATCCCGTTAACTGGGGCCTTACAAATTGCCCCCTTGAGTTCTGTAAACCCTTTCTCCATTGCTTCATTCCATTCAATTTCTTCTTTTGTTGCCTGGGCCTTTTTAAGGGCCTGTAGCACGGGCTTGGTATACGTGCTGTAGTCAAAGACCCATGCTCTGGCATAATTGCACAGCCCTAAGAAGCTTTGCATTTGTTTTATCGTGCACGGCTTGGCTGTGTTCATGATAGCTTCAGCCCTTTCTGGGGCTACCTTCTTCCCCTCATGTGAGATCAGTTGCCCTATGTACAACATTTCCTGTTGGCAGTACTGCAACGTATCCTTTTCTACTTTGTATCCCTTCTCAGCCAGTATAGTCAATAGCTGGACAGATTTGTGCCTGCATTGCTCTTCAGTGCTGCTGCAGATCCGAATGTCATCTACATACTGCAAAACAACACTGTCCACTGCAATTTTGTTTAGGTCCATCTGCAAGACTCTGTTGAAAATGGATGGAGACACACAGTACCCCTGTAGTAACCTCATACTTTTCAGGCGCATTTGTCTGAAAGTAAATGACATCTGGTCTTGAGAGTCACGGTGCAACGGGATTGAGAAGAACGCATTTTTCAAATCGATCACCGTGAAATATTTAGCCTCAGTGGGTATGTTGCACAGAATTGTGAATGGATTAGGGACTAGAGAGAATTTGGCTTCAACTATATTGTTTAATGCTCGTAAATCTTGGATTAAATGCCAAGACCCTCCTTTTGATATTTTGACAGGGTAAATCACTGTGTTGCAAGGTGCTTCTGACGTCACTAGGATGCCCTGCTCCATCATGGCGGAGATTGTCTTCGCGATTCCTTCATCTGCCTCTCTGGACATGGGATATTGTCGTGCTCGTGGTAAAATTGCTCCTGGTTTCAGTTTGATTTTCACTTCATCCGCCCCCTTCAGGAGACCTACATCATAGGGCCCTGTAGTCCATACTGCGGCAGGCACTTGGGCCATGTCGTCCTCAAAGTATTCTGGGTATACCAGTGCCAACATCATTCTCTGTGGCAACTCTCGTTTGATCATTTTTACCCAAAATATGAGACTCACCTCCACCCTTGTCTCTTCTAGGTCAGGGTGTTCTTCGAACAGATCGTCTTCGGTGACGTCAGTCACTCGATACCCTTCTTCAATGGCAATAATCGCACACCATTGTCTGCCTTCATCGTCATATCCTTCCACCAATACCACTTTTCCTCGCACTGTGCCAGATTGTATTACCAAGGGAAATACTTGTCCCTCCTCTTCGTGCATGGGTATTCTTGGTCTGAATAGAAACTCATCAGGAGTTCTCATTGTTTTGTCTGCGAGGCCAGGCAATCCCGCCATGAGCACCCACACGCCAAATGCAAAGACTTCTGGTTCTAACGGTATAGCTCTCATAGCTATACGTCCTGAGTATGCTCTGATAATTTCACACAGGTTTGAATAATGCATTCCTGCGGTGGAGCATATAATACCATCCTCGGTAAACGAGATAGTCATGTTTAATTTAGTCATCAGGTCCCGACCCAGAATATTTACTGGGGTCTGGCGTGAATATAATAGAGGTACATTCATTTTGCGCTCTCCCACTGAGACTGGGAGTGCAACTGTAAAGGGAACTCTACTATGACCTCCAGTGAAACTCTGGGTATCTATGTCCTCGCCGGACAAGGGAAAATTGACCTTTTCGTATGCACGAACGCATTGCACCTATGTCAACTAGGAAGGAATATTCTTTACCCCCTATGGTGACATTTATCCTAGGTTCACTATTAGGGTCTGGTGTCACTGATAGGATAGAACACATCAGAGTCTCCCGTGAGCTGTCCTATTTTATATATAGGTTCGGTCCACTGTACCCTTGTGGGTTTCCCCCATTTCCAGGGTGAATTCCCCCTCCAGGATTATTGCCCTGAGCCATCTGCGACGGTGCCTGCTGGGGTTGTCCTTGTGGGATACTCCGCATGTTCGGTGGTTGAACCACTTGCTGTGCACCTTGTTGCAAGCCTGTCGCCTGGTGCTGCACTGTGTAATTTTGTGCACCGCCCTGTTGCGGGATGGCAGGTTGATTTGCCATGCCTGCCCCCATCCCTTGGTTATTTTGCCACATGCGCACCACGTGTCCAGTCATTTCACACAGCCAACATACTGGCGGTGGTCGGACCATCTGTCCATCTGGCATAATTGGATTGCCCATCTGTGTGTTCTGGAAGCCACCTTGAACATTCTGAAACCCTCCTTGGTTACCTTGAAGCCCTCCCTGATTATTTTGCCAACCTCTTCCTCCAAAACCTCTTCCTCTTGGGTAAAATCCTGTGTTACCCTGATTATTCTGTGATGAGTTAGTCACGTGTTGTGCACTTGGCTCGGCTGGGCTGGTGAGCATGGCTTCCTCGAGAGCATATTTCGAGAGTTTCCTTTGCACTAGCTTCGCCTCCTCTCCCTTACGAGTTGCCTCCTTTTTCTGATTCTTTTCTTGCAACAATCTACAATAGTGTGCAATTGTCAACTGTATTTCGGCCCATGGTTTAGCTTTGATTCCTACCAATTTCTTGAGCTGTTTTTGCACCGGTATGGTAGAATACAGGGATGGATTTCTTCCAAGATTCATGAGTTTCGAGCACCCACGCGTCTTGAAAATTCTGGATATAAAACAATGGATCCTCTGACTCTTTCATTTTTTGAGTCATTATAGCTCCCATATCAGACGTGTCTGGATATAGCGTTCGCAACGCTTTCCACACTGCTGCTCTACAGTTATTAAATGGCGCTCCGTCATGGGAGGTGTCAGTTATGGTTACCCTAGGGTAGCCTGCCCTTTTCCACACGTCGTCTGCTCTTTCACCAAGTATAGCAATTAGGAGCCCCTTAATCTCCCCTATGGCTAGGGTGACACCCCCCTTCATTTTCTCTAACTCATGTATCCACTTTCTGGCTCCTGAGGTCAGCATTGGAAGCTTATTTTTAAGGTTCTCTCGGTCCATGTGCGGCCATGGAATATATTACGGTCTTGGTCCCCCCTTTTCTAGCAATGGGAATTGGAATGCACAGTCCTCCTTCTCCTTCCCCATGCCTCTCCGGTCTTTCGCCGGGGTGGCGTTCCCGCCTTGCCGTCTACCTGCCAATGCCCTTAACCTGTCTGTCTGCATAGGCAGGCGCCAACACCCCCATCTGACCGTGGGTGTTTCTTGCCCTACTTGTGGACCCTCTAGCATCCGACCATCGTACCTCTCGATCCCTTGGGAGCCGTTTTCCGCACCGTCTCCCTTCGTCATGTGCCACTTCCTTCGTTTCCTCATCGGAATCATATCCTGAATACTCCCAGTTTACACAACTTCTTGCATCTTCTTCGTTCTGCCCAATCTCTAGCCTGTCTAGGGACAGTCCCCTGCTCCCACTACTTCGGGTGACATCCTCAGTGTCATATAGCTGAGGGCTCTCTAAGCACTCATCCTCCCTTTCCCCTTGGGAAGTTAGTTCCAGCCCCATCTCATCATAGATTTTATCAATCGTTTCCCCGATGCTTCTGGTGTTGAAGTCATCTTCAATATTTGTCCCGCTTGTACCTGGTACCGCATCACTTGCAGGAAAGAATTCTTCTATGTCTTCCCATTCTACAACAGGATTGGGTTTTTTAACTTCCCGTTGTAAATATTCTAGATCTCGTGCCCTCTGTCTGTACTTAGGTTCTGCTTCCTCATCTATTTCCTTTCGCTTCTTTGCTTCTTCTCTAACCTTATTTCCTTCCGTCATTCGTTCATTTCTACATTCCTTTGCCCTTCTACTTTCCTCGTCTTCTCGCTTCTATACTTTCCTTTCGTGCACTCTCCTTTCTTCCTCTAACTTTAGCATATTCTGCCTGTACTTCTCATAGGCTGCGCATTGTGTGAGACTGAGAGGTATTCCTTGCTCTTTGCGATATAGTTGTTCTCGCCTCAACCTATCCTTCATTCTTACCCTCTCGTCTCTTATTTCCTTTTCTTTCTCCTTTTCCTTTCTCAGCACCTCATCAGACCATTCCCTCGGTCTTATGTCATCACTCCCTTTACCATCAAGTTTTAGCAATATCTGACCTCGCATCCACTCGGCCTTTGCGAATGCTAACTCGCTGCTTCCTTTCTGCTTCTTTCCCTCTCTCGAGAGAGATGCACTACTCTGTGCCTGATCCTTTCCTTCATCTCCGTGTCTCTCCTTGTCCCTCGGGACTACGGAGGCAAGATTACTTTCCTGCTCTTTTTCTTTGATGTCGTCACCACTGCATGCAGGCGACTCATATGCCGGATTGCTGTACCACGTGGCTGCCTTAAATTCTCTTAGCGGGTAAAGACCCTCTGACTTACTCCCTTCGACCACCGGTTCAGGTGGGGCAGGTGGCGCGGTAGGCGTCTCACCCCCCTCTGTACATACATTTAATATCCAATCTGCGGGTGGTTCTTCCACCTTCATTTCTTCAAACATTTTCCACAGTTCCAACACAGCAAGACGTTTCTCTAGCTTTTTGCCGGTATATGTGGCATGTAGGAAGGTGGTCATCTGCTGTAAAACAGCCTTAGAGAGTGACCCGTTCTGGGGCCACAGCATAAACATCTTATTTGCGGTGCCCTTAACCCACTCCTGGCTATATTTCTTCAGCTTTGTTGCATGCTTGGGCAGCTGCTTGCATAAATGTGCAAGCAGGGTAACTTCCTCCATTCTTAATTTCGTCACCAACAATAATTATACAGTTCTTTTACTCTTTCAATAGTATGAGTGAGCACCAAATACGCAAGCTCCAATCCAATCTTTTTTCCCGCAAAATTTTATACCAGCAAGTTACTCAAAACTCATCAATTCAGTTGCGATTCCCTCTTAGTTACAGAATCGTGTAAATCAAAACGCATTTCAAACAATCGTCTATACAATTATTTTACATGTGACATACAACAGAACACATATGACAGATGTATGACAGACTAGACTGACACCAGCTGGTCATACGTATACCTGCCTTCTAATTAATACCCCGTCATGGGATTTGAACGAACCCCCTTAATGACGTCTTTAAACGTCATCGTAGCCTAAATTGTCCCCCCACTGTGGGCTCTGGGTTCACGTTCCTTCTGACCACTCTTTAAAGTGCAGGAACAAGGCGAATCTTTATGTTTTTGCTCAGGTGCCCCCCTGGTATTCCTTATGATTTATTCTTCTCGGGTGTCCCCCCGGTATTCCTTACGTTTTTATTTCAGGTGCCCCCCTGATATTCCTTACGTTTTATTTCTTATGCTCGAGTCATTACCCCCTATATATATATATATGTATATATATGCAGTCTTCTCTACTCTAACTATTTTATTGTTTCTCCACCATCCTGCGGTACCTTTCCATTAATGGCTCTAATGCCTACACGACATTTGCCAAAGTAACGAGTTTTATTGCTTCACTCACCGATCGCATCGTTTCCTCTCTGGAACTTCGGGATCACTGCCCCTTCCTCTTCCTGCTTTTAAGGTTTTCATCCGATCCGCTGCACATGAGAATGAGAAGGGTTATGCTTGGAAAGGTGGGTTCCTTCAGACCCACTGCAGATTTTTTTAAATTTTACTCTATCGTTGTCCACAGGAAGCTTCTCAATCTACTCAGCCGGAATGGTGAAAGGACTCGTGATCTTAGCGAAGGCCTAGAGTTACTTCGTGCCTTCGGTCTAAGGGTGTCTTACACTATATCAATCGATAATCTATAATCGATGGCCGGAACCATCCTCACGCTACCAAGTGTTCTGGAGGAGAGGAATTCGCTGACGGGCTCATTGGTCACCACTCACCCTCTAGAACTTGTAAGACAAGATAGCTGCACCATGTGAGGACAGGGGCTGCAGGATTCACTTACTCCGACATGACTCAATAACGAGGACTCAATAGTTTGGCAAAGGGAAGTCTGTTTAATAATACATACATCAAACAGGGAAACAAATGGGAATCAGCTGTAGTGCGATCACCTGTCTCGCTCCGACTTCCCCGAACTTCAGTCGGACAGCACTTCTTATAGGCAAAAATCAACATTACTGACGTCTAACTTTACAAAAATCACAATGCAATATAATTGGTTAGGAAAGGTAACTTAAGTATAGGTGTTATATCTGTATATGATAGTATGGCATGCGTCCACGCCCATCCCTCTACATCACGCATGATAGACGTCACTACAATCACGATGTCCTATTGGTTACAATATCTATAGGGCTCTAGATAACTTGGTTATAAATTTCCACTTTTAATTAGCAGCATGCAGAATGGACAGCCCTGTGCCTGGTGTCCCAAGTTTCACCCTGCCTCCCTTCCATCAATCAGCGTTTTAGGGTGACGTGTCAATTAGTTGGCTAAGGATGGCCTCGAAACTGTAGTCTCTTATCGGGAAACGTTATGGCATCCTCGGGTCCTGGATGTCATCAGGCGATGGTACTTCTTCGCACCTGGCTGGTCACGTGTTAGTTCACCATGAATCTGCTTCAGTTTCCAGCTTTTAGTGCATTTCATTCTGTGTCGGCCTAGCCAACTGCATGAGCCCCCCTTATCTTGACCTTCATGAGGCAGGCTGGTATGATCTGAGGTTGGAGTCTTGTGAGCTGACGCTCTCCTCCCCTTCTCTGGTTGACCCCGATTTTCTAGGCATGAGCCGCTCTTTGTTGAGTTTCGATTCCGCTCCTTTTCTTGCCTTTTGCTGGGTTTTGAAACTTGGCCTATCAGGCCTCTGGCCGCCTGGGTACCTTTCTGCTTTTACAAAATGGAGTCGCACTTGTATAATGTGCCTTATTGAGGTAGATATATGGTTGGCGCCTGCCGCTCTATCTTCTACTGAGCATTGCAAGCAATATCGATTTCTTAGCATCTTGCGTTTCAAGCCTATTTACACACGTTTAACAGGACGGTTGCTTCCATCTTGTCTCGTAGCACTGTTTCCTCATGTTGTAACATTGTCTCCTCGCTGTGCCCATTCCATTCAATTTCGTAGTTACTCGCACTGGTTGGTTATCTCCAATAGCTGCTCTTGTTCATTCTCAGATCTGTCCAGGCCCTTGTGTCATTTCCACTAGCCTTCCATTAAGGCTTTTGGTGTCTCTTCGTGGACCGTGTGTAGGTAGGTACTCCTAATTTCTTAAATGTGGCTGGTATGGCTGTCTGATAGGGTACTGTGCTGCCCTGGGTTGTCTGGTTATGGGTGCTTCAACCGGTAGGGATCTTCTGATGTATACTGGGCAGAGTCCTACTGCAGCTCTTTGTAGGTACATTTGCTCTTCATACGTCACATACCTTGGCGCGTACGCTTCAGGTACCTCAAAATGAGGGGAAGGGGTGCAGGCCATGTCTGGGACCTCCTCTACGGGAGAATTCTCAGAAATGTTCTAATTCCCTCAACCTTACAGACCCCTAGCAACTTTGCTGGATTTTGAGGACTTGATTTTGTTAAACCTGGAGAGAGTGAGACCCTTTTTCCCACTCTCTCATGTATTTTAATGTGATTTATGAGCTTTGTGTTTCTTTTTGGTTATGGAGCTTGACAAACTCCATAGGCATCATCTTTTACATTGTGTAACACAGCACCTTCAGTGCAGTGGCACAGGGAAGCCTTTCTTATTTTCCAAGGTTTAAATACCTTCTCTGGGATAAACTACTGTTTCCCAGAACAGTAAAGTGAAATTGACTTTACTTACATTTATAACTTTCTAGACGCAGCACACACTATTTTATAATAGGGTGCTGGAGGGGTTACCTAGTATCCCCTATGTCTAGCTTCTCATGTAACATGTTTAATGTTACCCTTTCCTCACTAAATGGCTTGTGGCAGTGGGTTACTTTTAACTACTGTGGTGTGCATATACCATGGGCTCCGTTCGCAGCTGCAGTAAAGCACCCAAGGGTGCCATTTTTGTCAAAATGGCCCCGGTCTTCTTTTTTCGCCATTTCTTTGTGGAATGGTCGTCCTTGAGATTTCCTATGTGGCCAAACCAAGTTTGGTCCCTTTGGCTAGTGAGTGAAGCCCACCTCTGGCTCCACGGTGTCTGGGATGGGCAGTAAGTGAGGGAGGTGCCCGAAACTACCTGTGCTTAGTCTCCTAGGAGACCCAAATGCGCTCTGTAGTTATCGGACGGCTGACTGTCCGGCAAGGACAGGCACCCTACTGAGTGACCGACAGCTAAGCTGGAATGAATGGGCGAGAACTGAATAAAAGGCAAGGCTTTTGGCTTGGAAGGCAGAGTCGACCACTGAACAAAGGAAATGAAGAAGAACTTGAAGAGGACGCCTGCTGCAACTCTTGGACCATTGGTTTGCCCGGTGAAGCCCTGCTGCTGTGCTGAAACTCCAAATTTGTATCTGCAGAGAAGCCCCTGCAAGGACAACTTCGCCTTGTGAGTTGGTGGGACCAATCAATTCCAAAGTGCGCCACCTGGACAATCTCTGAGAGCTGGTTGACTTTCCACAGAGTTGCTACTGGAAACCAAAATACCGGGGAGAGGAACACCAGATTGCGTGTATTGCTTTTAAGCTGGCCAAGAGCTCCAGGAAGTTCCTCCGGAACTCCCAGGAAGCAGGACTGACCAAGCATGAGCCCCCTCAACAGAGTGTGGGACCCCAGAAACAAGGAAAGCCCATCTCGACAGCAATAACTGCGTTGTTGCTATTTGTGGTAGACTCGAGGAGCTGAACCACCGAACAGCCATTTGTTTGAAGATTGCCTGTTGTGAGCAGTGACTGTCCCATTGCAGTGCAGGAGTCCCCCGAAGTCCTCCCTCTTGTCAGCACGACTGAGGCCCAAGAACAGTGAGATCTGCGGAGCTGCTCAGGAACAGAAGTCATCTGCTGCACTTTTTTCTTCAATACAAAGGTACTGTAAAAGTCTGAGAGAACTTACCTCTTACTGTAGAGTTGCTTGCATCTTCTACTACTCACAAGTCTAACAGCTTGTGGCCCTATATTGATTCTTCTTTTTCTTCAAAGACAGATAAAACCTTGTGCAAAGACTTTTCTTACCTGCAAAGAAGTGCTTCAGCTCATATAGACTTTTGCCCACTGACTTTGGCTTAGCCTGTTCTACTGAATTACTCTTAATGGGGGATCTGAAAGTGTTTTCCTGCTTAAGAATGTTTGTGGTCTCTTTTATGTTCTAATAACCTTTTCCTTTGACTTACTCTTAAATGACTCTAAAAGCAAAAGTGATATAGGAATGTCCCCAGCACCCTAGCTATTGAAGTCACTTGAGGGTGCAGGTTGTGTCTGTGGGCCATCCCAAAAGGGTACTTACTGATTTAGAAATATTAAGAGTGTGTATTTTATGAAGTATATTTGAGTATTGCTCCCTGCTGAAGAAGGCTTACTCTAACTGGCTGATAAATAAATTAATAATTGTTTATTCACGAAATGTTGTGTGTAAGAGTTTATTTGAATACTTGTCACTGTAGATCTCTGTGTAACTCCCTTACAGCACACATTGACTCCTCTTGAGAAAAGCCTAGCTGCTCAACACGCTACCAAACTGTGCAGTACAAACTTATACCAAGGTTGGGTTGTTGTAGTGCACCCAAAGGGTGCTGCATACAATCGTGCCTAACAATCAGTCCGTTGTTCATCAGTTTGCCCTTCGTTGCTTTATTGAACTGAGAATAACGTAGTATTTTGTCATATTTTCTGAGTCTGTCCAGTTATTTGGTTGGAGATCTTTATTGATAATTCCATCTAGCACAAGAGATGCTTCAAGGTGCTAGAGCACAGATTGGTATATTTAGGATGGAGCACCTGGGAAAATAACCCTGACCTACAAGGGGCTAATGCAGAATACATAAACACACAATGTCGGGAATATTTTGGGATAGAAGAATTACTACTGTGGGCACACTTAAGGTCACAGAAAATGTCTTGAAAACATTTGATATTTCATTTGATATTTCTTGTTATTATTAACTGATAAAGTCAGCATATGTGTCAGAGTCACAGCAAATTTATGTTGACATTGACATGACTTACCAAGACATTTTTATCCACAATATTAATTTGAAAAAATCATGAAAAGACACACAAATGAAACATATTATATATTTGGATAAGCAGCACTAAGTTAGTTTATCTAAAGAGGTGTGTGTTAAACGTGTTTCTCCATGACCATGCACCCAAATCGATATGTTATTTCAAAAAAGCCTTATTTAGGAGCATCCAATACAAACCTAAACAAGGGATGTTGACACAATGTATTTCAGCCATATGGCGCTATTTATGATATGCTCCCTTGAAATGATGCAGCCTTCATCAGGACAGTATCATTGAAGTGTTTCTTATTAATGAGCTCCTGTGTCCCAGAAAGTGTGACTCTCAATAGTAATTTTCCAATATGTCTCCGTTTTTATTTTTTTTTAGAACTGATGAATAGGCATATCTGTGTTTATAAATCAACTAATTCAAGACTTGCCTATTGACTACTATTGTCTCAGGCAAACATCTATTTTTTATGGGCAACAATCACAGTGTTTTCCTACCTTATAATGTGAATGTTGTCTTCAGCCTGCTTCATAAACACTATTGATTTCTGTAATTTGTCTATTCCATAAGACCCTGACATTGTGTTTTTTTGTATTATGTAGTAGGTGATTGGCCCATGAAAGCAACAATCAAGCTAATGTTATCAGCTACACTGGAGGGACATGGATAGAGTCGCCCTAAAACAATGCACCCTTCTCCAAGGCCCAACTACAAAGCATCAGCTAATTAGGTGCCATTGTTGATAGGTGGAACTGCTCAACCCCATTACGATAGGCAGGGTCATCACCTCTCCAACTGAGCTTCGATCTCCTCCACCCACCTGCCAAAGCTGCCATGCTTCCCCCAATTAGAAACAGAGACGTCTTGGCTGAGCACAATCTGGAATGTGGGTGTCAAAAACGTCCTTTGTCAGGAGCCATACAATGTTTCACAAGAGGGATGGGCATGGATTTGCTGCTGGAGCACCTTGGAGAGTAACAGTCACAGCAACGTGTGGTATATGACATTGAACTCATGCTGCCTCCTGCACCCTCCTTCAATAATGCCAGCTCAGCACTTCTCATGCACGCTGTTGCCCACTGATATGGAAGGGTTAGAGCTGCAGGTGTCCAGGCTCTCAAATAAGCTCCTCTTTGCAGTAACCATTAATCATAATGAGGCAAACACCAAGAAAATGCTATCAGTTCGGCTCACAGTGAGAATATATTGAGCCACTGCATCTACATATACACATCTGCATGTTCTTCATGTATCCTTAAGTTAAGATATCTACCATGCCTCATCATACATTGATATCCACCTTATGCAGAATGAATATCGTGTTATCATAAAGCCTAGACTAGATATCCCTCTAGCCCCTAATATAAACTCGCATATGAACCGTTTAGTTAAATGAAAGGAAGGACTGGTAGAATAGTACAATTGCAAAATTCCATCTTGCATGAGGTGATAGCAGACCTTTATTATTTGGCGGAGTCAAGGAAGCGGTCAAGAGGACCATAAAGCCCTTCACAGGTTGCCTTTCAGTGGACAGATGGGCATGTACCAGGATGCTGATTGTGAACATCCGCTTTATGTTTTGTGAGGTTTTGGCATTCACCACAGTCATTGTTGAATTCATGTTTGGGCCTCATTCAACCACGTTGGCCTCATCAGAGATGAAACACAATGATGAAAATTGCAGTTGTTGAGTACATATGGTTTCATTATAGAGAGGTCCGACATTCATCGCCAGATCCAAATACAAATGCATGCAGTTACCAGATAGGTATTCCAATACAATCCTCCTTTTGCCTATACTTTGATTATTTTTCTTCAAATGATGGTACCAATGGGCTTGTCCATTAATAGCCTAGAAAATCTGCTTATTTTTTGGAACCCTTTTGCACTTTATTGTGTCTTCAGTCTTGAACCACTGGAATTGTCGTTAAGTCATTTTCCTACTGAGTTCACTTATCACGAGAAAAACATCCACCTACAGGCTAACTAAATCACTGCTGTGAAAAAGGAGAGGAGATATCCTATCCAGGCCTGCAAGGTATACTTAAGATGACAGACTTATGTCAAATGTGGAAGCTGGTAATTTAAGCCCAGTTGGTGAGTCTTCATCTTATGACTCTACCTTGCTCTTTGTAGAGAAGTGAGCGCTAAGGGTTGGTGGAATCTTTGACTACATCTATTATCCACCAACATATATCATTAGGTATATGATGAAATTCTACATAGTGTGGAACCATGGGTGCTGACATGTTCTTGCACCTGATACTAGTTTGGTGTTCCGAGATACATACATGAACTGCCTGCGTGGCTTGACCAATTTTGTGACGTCTACAATGGCATTCAATACGATAAACAACTTTGGTAGTTTTGAAGTTGGTCAAGTTTCTTAATTCCCACATGGAGTCGCCATACGTGAAAGAATTGATTTTTTTGGTAAATGTACTAACTGTACAAGAACCGCATGGAAACGGCCTGTAATCGTTCGTAGATCCCACAATGTAGTTCTGGGATTATGATTTTTTAAATGGGAATTAACGAAATGGGAATTAACGAAATGGCCGCGTACATGTTTAGAACGTCTTAAGGTAAACATGGGGACCAGTTCATTTGGCAAACTCAATTGGACTAAGGGACAATATTCCTTGGCCGTTTTCTTGTCAGATCTGAGGTGTTCGGACAGTGGGTGAAGAAATATGTAGTTATTTGCTGTGTATTGCACCTCATCTGGGGTGTGAGTAGGGTTTCTCTCACGGTGTACCTGGGCCCCTTTGTTTCAAGCGGCTAATCAATTTCCTTGAGTAACCCCTTGCTCTCAAACAGTCGTCTAGGTTACTGGTACAGTCTCAAATATTGGTCATATGGAAAATGTTCTTTAAGGCTTCATGGCTGAAAGCTATTAAAATGCAAGATGGTATTGAGGTCTATGTGTTTCCTATACAGAGAACAAGCTTATGTCCTGTGATCACTTTTAATCACAAGATCCAGGAAATGTATCTGATGTGCATTACTTTCAATCGTGAACTGAATATTTAAGTTCTGCTCATTCACCCATTGGAACAATTCCAGTATCTATAGTGAGTTCTGGGCCATATAAAGATGATATCATCAATATAGCGCTTCCAGAGTTTGATGTTACTACTAAAGGGATTCACGTGTGAGAAAATGAACTGATCTTCAAATATAGCCACACACAGAATGGCTAGAGTCGGAGCAAAAGCTGCTCCCTTAGCCGTGCCATGGATCTGTAGGTTAAATTGTTTGTCAAATGAGAAATAATTATTCTGAAGGGCTATCGTCATTAAATCAATGACAAACTCAGAGGGTACCCTGCCTTGGATGTTGTGATGAATAAGGTGCCTTCAAATACAGTCAATTGCATCCTCTTGGAGGATGCTGGTGTACAAAGATGTAATGTCCATAGTCACCAGTAACTCTGTGTTTGATTCAACGTCTGCCTGGAGCTGTTCTGGGATCTCTAAGTATCCTGTAGGAAGGTAAGAAAATTGGTGGTGGGTGTGACAGCTGAGTGGCAGGGCCTGGTCACATGATCATCAGCCCCTTCAATGATATCTGTGCCTGGAGCTGGCCTGGAGTATTTAAGTAGCCACCTGGCAGGTGGGAAAACTGGTGGCGAGCAGAGCAGCTGAGTGGCAGGGCCTAGTCACATGACCAGCAGCATCCTCAGTGCTGTCTGCCTGGAGATGGCCTGGGGTCCTCAAGTAGCCATGTGGTAGGTGGGAAAACTGGTGGTGGGTGGAGCAACCCAGTAGCAAGGCCCGTTCACGTGACCAGCAGCCCTTTCAATACTGTCTACCTGGTACTGGCCTGGTGTCCATCATCAGCCTCCTGTAAGGTGGGAAAACTGGTGGTGGGCAGAGCCACTAAGTGACAGGGCCTGCTCACATGACCAGCAGCCTCCTGAAGGCTGTCTGCCTGGAGCTGTTCTGGAGGAGCCCTTAAGTAGCCTCCTGTAAGGTGGGAAACTGGTGGTGGGATGACTAGCTGAGTGGCAGGACGGACCTGGTTATGTAATCAGCAGCCTCCTCAATGCTGTCAGGAGCTGACCTTGAGTCCTGAAGTAACCACCTGGATGTCGGGAAAGCTACTATTGTATGGAGCAGCTGAGTTGCAGGGCCTTGTCACATGATCAGCAGCCTACTCTATGCTGTAGTCCTGGAGCCGGCTTGCAGTCCTTAAGTAGCCTCATTGAAGGGGAGAAAACTGTTGGTGGGTGGAGCAGCTCAGTGGCATAACCTGGTCACGTGACCAGCAGCCTCCTCAATGCTGCTACTCAATGCTTTTAATCATGGTTTTCATGCTACGCCCTGTTCTACTCAGTTTCCTGTGCCCATGTTTCCAGTCCCAATTGCCTCTGCTGCTGCTTCTCTTTTCTTGTACTCCAGCTCCAGTGCTCCTAATTCTACATCCTTTCACTAATGGCTTTTCCCCACTCAGGCGTGGTCCATCAAATTATGCCCCCAAGTGAGTGGCATTTTGGCACCCTGCCTCCCTCACAGTGGGGCATATTTGATGCTTTTTATGGCAAAGCCATGCCTCATTTAGCCTTTCCGCTGGTGGTGCCAGAAGCAGACGTTTAGATGTGCTGCATTATAGTAGCAGCCCTGTCCCCACTCTCAAGTGGCCCTTTTGCTGCTTCGATTCCTAATTACTCCTGCTCCCAGTTGCTATTACTCCTGTTCCCTGTGACTCTTACTGTGTCTGCAAACCTCCAGTGCTCCAGCTGCTCTGCTCCGCTATGCCCCTGCTGCTCCGGCTGGTGTCTCCTGCCCTTCCTATTGCCCGGTCTATTCGTTTGGTTCCAGAGCTGCTTGTAGTCCAGTGCGGTACTCTCTATATTTGCCGCTCTTTGTTATTTGTAATCCAGGCTCTTTGCTTCTTCTACTGCCATCTCTGTTTTTCAGGCCCTTGTAGTGTGATCTTTCGTGCAGCCCTAGTCCCTGCAGCATTTCTTGACCTTATTCCTCACATTTCCCGTTAAAGTGTATACCGTTGACTTGCTCTTGCTGATGCTTTTTGTAAATGGAAGTCCTTTTTGTGCAGAAGTTGGCCGCGTTGGACTCCAGCGGGCAATAACTGACCTTTGCTTTGCCTTGTGACTGTGTGTTAATGTGCGTGCCATAATTGTTAGCAGTTCTTTTTTGATGTATAAAAGAAGCATTCTCTGTTCTGTTCATCTTGGATCCATACTGGCCGTTACCCCATGAGTATTACCTACTTGTTTGTACATTAAAGACCAGCACAGAAGTCACCTCCTGCTGGTCCTTTCCCTTAGTCAGCAGAGTGTGTCACTTTAGTAACAGCTTGCTCCGAATGCTGTATCTAGTCGTGCAGAGAGCCAACTATGTTTGCCTTAGCTGTAACCTCTGACACTTTTCTGCTAGTTATTTCTTGTCCTTAGTTGCTGCTTACACGCTTGCGTGCTTAACATTTTGGCTGGCAGGCTGTGTATTTGATGTTATTTTATTATTTTAAAAATATAAAATACGTACATGGTTAAACATAAAACCCTGCACACTAAACTTACAAATGTAACACTATAAAAGCAATTGCCTATTGATCTCATGCTATTACAGTACAACGTTGCAACTCTTACAGTACACTTATATTGTAAAACATTAAGTGACTTTCCCAAATAAATTAATAATTGTAAATGGATAATAGTCTACCAATATATTCCAAAGCATTAATCACTGCTAAACTCTAACTGATTTGCCTGCTTGCATGTTTTTTATGCTACTCTCCCTAAAATGTCAGGATTATGTGTTTATTCAATAGACAGTACAACACATGGAAAACTGCACCTCTACATTGAAGGTCCTGATCCGCTCACTGGCAGTTCTGTTCTCCCAGAAAGGCTCTACACAGTTACACATTCCCAAAAAAGGATGCATTGGACACAATTGACTTTGCATCGTATTCAAGCTGGAGCACATCAGATAAAGCAAAGAAGGACTGCACTTGATTGGTTTTCCCAAAATTTCAAAATTGATTGCTTGACAATCATTCGTTCATGTGCACCTGCCTTAAAGATCTATGGTGAATGATCAGACTGCCCCTCAACAAAACAAAAGAGGAGATGGCTGGAAGGTTTAGAATTAATCTTAACCTCTGGATTTTCTCTGGGCAACACTCCAGACCATCGTTCTTCGCCTTCCCCATTAGAAAAGGGGAACAACCATATGCAAATGAGGCTTGGTCCCACCCCAAAAGGGTATTCTAGCCCAAACTGCTTGGTCACATCACTTCTGCACGAGACCAAAAGCATCTATAGACATGTTTCGAGCTTGGTGGACCTCATCAGTGAGGAGTGAGTAGCTTGGGTCTCTTGATCCAGCATGCCAGGGACTCACGTATGGGCATACCCTTCCCACTCGGGATGGGGAGGCGTTAGGGGGGAGACTAAGCAAAGCAAAAGAGGTGATGGCTGGAAGGTTTAGAATGAATCTTAACCTTTGGCACTGCTCTGTGCATCCCTCCAGACCATTGTTCTTTTCCTGCCAAGCCATTAAAAAATGGGAAATACCATATGCAAATCAGGCTTTGTCCCACCCCAAAAAGGGTGCTCGTCAAACCTTTTACTTTGGATCTCACACTTTCTGAAGCACAACAACATTCACATTTACCCACAACTTGACGGCTTGCCATTGCACAGTCACCTTCACGTTTACGCAAGTGTTGCATTAAATAAGAACATTATGATAACTCACACATAGTCCTAATCTGAAGTACGCCAATAGGTTGGCCATCCATCAACCCCAGGCTACATCAATCCTTTTACCTGTCCAGTTCCTGTGCAAATCATGTATCCTGGAAACCATTTTGCCTATTTCCATGCTCGTTATTCATTGTGTTGTGCCTCTGGCTCCCATGACTGGATGACTGTTTTGACCCATGCTCCAGGTGCCTTGCTGACCTGATAACTTGTCCTGCTTCCCCATGGTCCAACAGGGCTTGTCTTAGCTGCCTACATGACATTGGATTCTGACTGTATTAGCTGACATTTGCATGTCCAGCCATGCCTATAGCCGGGAAGCTCTTTTCCAACTGCAGCACTGCCATCTTCAGCACAGCATCATACGAACACTTCGTTGGGGGCACCCAGGACCTATCAAAATGACTGTTAGTATGTCAGCTAAACCACTAATACAAGTTTGCAGTTTTTATTGGCGCACATAGTTGAGACATCCATTCAGGGTGTAGCTAACTCACAATACCACAAACTGTGGGTTCAACTCGCTCATGAAAGTTATCACTCACCACCCCACCAGAGCAATTTGTGTTGCTGCTTGATAACGCTCCTTGGCTGGGGAATTTTGGTGCAGCTTCTCTAGCTATTTCTTACTGTTGCATGGCATTTGTTCTGGGCATCAAGGGTAACGCATACATGGAAAGTGTTATTAAGTGTCTAGACTGGCCTACATTGTCCAGCCAGTTTGGACATGTTTTCTTATTGTGGCATGTCATTTTTAAAGGAAAGGCAACCAGGAGTATGTTCTTACATAGGAATATTGCCATATATTGGCAGAACCAGAGTGACCATGTTTTCTTGTAGTATCATTACTGGCATTATGCACAAAGCAAACATCAGTATGTTCTTTTATAGGAATTCTGGCATATATTGGGGCAGCCAGCATGGGAATGTGTGGTCACAGCCAGGGTGAACAAGATTTTATACTGCCATATATTTTGGGCAAAGACATAATGAAAATGCATTGAGTAACAGTCTTGCTCACTGTTGGTGACCTCATATACTTCATTTTCTATTGGAATTACCCTACAAAACCAATTACTAACAGGCGCTTGAGCAATTATTTCATAGAAAGTACACTGTTTAATGCACGATTTTAAACCCTTCTTCAAAGAATGTTCCCCCTTAATTGGTTCTGCCTACCTGGCTATGCTCATTGTTCTGGCATATTAGTGGGGCATATATTTATAACCCTCCAATTAAATAATTCACCAGCTGCAACTGCCCCTTGGTCTTGTGGGTGGGCCCTGACCCGTCTTAGATAGGCCTTGGTCAATTTATCACAGCTGCTGCACACCACCGTTAATAGCTCCTCCATATCCAGGACTGGAGAGTGCTGAAAGTCTGCATTCATTGTGCACCTGCATCCCAGTCATGCAGCATCTAGACAGTTAGCTAAAATACATGGCAGGTTCCAATGGCCCTTCTAATTCCCATTGTGAAAGTAGTCATCTCTCTATTATGCAACATGGACCAGATATTTAATGAATTGGCACTAGTAAACATGGTTGTTGTTTTCTTCAATCTCCTGGCAGATATCTTTGTAGTAGTGTATACCTTACAGTACAAAGAATTGCCATACTACCTTCTACCACAAATTGTGTCAGATCTTTCTTGAGAGGCTTCTGGGTAGTTCTTGGTTAAGCTTAGTGACATGCCAAAGACCTTGATTGCCACAAAAGACACTTGTGTAAATGGAGGTTACAAGGAATCTGATGAATGGGACCATGAACATGAAGCGCTTGGAGTGCATCATAAAGAAAGGGAACAGTTTCTGATAACATGGAATCTGAATACGTCTGCTGAATCATGTGCTGAGATATATTTCATTTGCCTAACACATCTGGAAAATGTTGCCTGATTTTTATTTAAAACAGGTGATTGGTTTGCCTATCCGCCACCCTAGACCTCATACTTCCTCAGCAGATGAGACTCTGCACATCTTCGATGAAGCAAGAACTTTGAAGTTCTACTTGGAAAGAACTATCAAGAAGTCTGGCCATCTTTTCATTAGCTATAGTGATCTTTCTTCTGGGAACAGTGCGAGTACAGTTACCATCTCTAGATGGATAGTATCTTGTATCTCATAGGCTTACAAACTGACTGGTCTCCAGAATACTGAGATACTGCATGCTCATTCTAACATAGCTAAGGTAACATTGGTTCTGAATACTTGCACGTTCTGAATACTTACAAGGCATAGTAGATGTGTCCCTCTCCCTTTTTTCCCCCCACTGCTCTAAAACATTGTGTTTGTAATGTATTTCCCACCCTTGCTCCTCCCTGCACTGTGTGCACTTTGAAACAGTATTTTCTTATTGTATAATCACCTTACAAGCAAACACTAAATAAAATAAAATATAAAATTGGCAATTTTCCAGAAACATGTCCACATTACAGACCTCTTAAGAGCTGCTGCCTTGTCTACTCCTCATGCCTTGTAAGGCATTATTCTTTGGATGCCTCCTCCCGGAGAGATGCTCTTTTTGGCCACCAAGTACTGTGTAAAAATGTTGCTTGAACCCTGGATGGGCATATGCGATCTCCTCCACCAATTTCATGGATCTGTACAGTCTGGGTTCCCAACCAGCTGGGAATGAGGGAGAACAGGACGCTGGAATATGAAAGAATTACCTTCATGGTGATTCTGGTACTCCTACTCCATGCTCTCTCACCTTCACAATGCCCACTGAGCCGCACCCCTCTGTGCATATGCTGTATCACAACCTCCATGGTGGAAAGATCGGTGGAACTCAGGGGTGTTGTTTAGTGATGCATGAGTCGGGCAGGACATGGCACGCAGAGAATTGCGTGTGCATGCAGGGCCCCATTCTAGACACCTTAACGAGACAACACCTTCTTTTGGAGAAGCTGCTTTCCATCCAGCCTGTGATGCAGTCTATCCTTACCAGTTGTGAAGTAGGGGAAGCAAGCACTAGGCAGGAGTACGAGATTCACCATGAAGCAAATTTGTTCACTTTTTATTGTTGAACAATGTTTGCTAGGGAGCTGAGGAGGTACTTTCCTATTGAAAACTATGAGCACACAATGCTTGTCAAGAAAGCGACAACATTCATCATCCAATTGAAAGGACAATGAGAGGGATAGTAAAAGCTTGTGAACCCTTGAATCATGACAGAATCAAAATTACATTAGCCCTCACACCAATTTAGTGGGGCAACATATAAATCACCAGTGCAGAAAATAAGTAGATCATGCTAAACTCAGACCTATTTTCTGGACAAATGTATTTGTAATGGACATCGCTAGCTCAAAAGGTTTGGAGATCCAAGATCCTCCAATCATTTGAAGGAACCTCAGCAGACTCAAAAGAACCAAATCTTCCATTGCTGAATCATAGAATTCAATGCCGTCGCTCAGCATGAGATGGCAGCAACATCCAAATACCCAAACTGGTCTCTGGTGTCTGGTTCCCACTAGCTCAGAGCCCTTAAGATTCTGCCAAAATATCCTCTGGCCAAATCACAGCAACCAGCCATCCCCTTATGTAATTAAATACAGGTCTGCCATCCAAGACACTGTTTATTTTTAAACTTTCTCACAATTAATTGAACTGGTGCAGTCTCTGAAGTCAAGAAACCAAAAACATAATGCCAACATGAACTCCAGGTGAATCACCAGACCAGTCCTATCCCCAATGTTAAGGCTCACCTTGAAATAAAGTTGGATATAATCAACATCCAATCAGCCACAAAGTATTTCTTGGACACACAAGACAGATTGCTGAACATAAATTGCACTTTGTAGGCATGATGGAAACCTGGTCCAATAATACATGTTCAACCAATATTGGTGACATCACCCCCCACATCATAAAACAATGTTCAAAAACAGAGAAAACAATATGGCTATGGGTGGAGGTGTTGTGGTAGCCTACACTTCAAATGTAGCCTAATAAAAGCAATCAGCACACACTGGTACTCATTTGATCCTGTTGCCAGTGACTTCACTATCAACATGAATAGGTCCTTTATTGTGGCCTCTCCTTTGCTATTACACTTAATTCCTGGAAGGGTTTCTCAAACTAGTCAGTAGGGCAGGCACGCAATTCCACATGTGATGCATTCAAATTGTGGATCCAACAAATGTTTTTTTTACTAATGTATGTTTCAAGGTACATGATGGATCAAATGCCTGTAGAACCTCAGGAAAATCTCTACAAATAAAAAATGGGTATCGATATCTGAACAGTGGCGCAAAGCGTGGCATTGTTGAAGTGTCTACCACCTCCAGTGGCATTGTTTAAAATAATGAAGTTCACCCTAATCTTATAAGTCCTTGTCCCTCCAGGTGCTCCCAAATCTATAACACAATGTCTAAAAGAAATGGCCAATAGAAAGTTCCAAATCTATACTTAATAAGTCCTTACCTCCAGGCTATTCCCGAAGCTAAAACACAAGTAGTCAGAGATTTTGACTAAGCAAGAATTCACAAAATCTGTTGTAGAATGCTTATCTCGTTTCTCAAACACAAAATAAAGCAGTCTCCCCTGGGAAGGCTCTTCCAGGGTTTACTTGCAATCTCCTTGGACTTCCTGTTTTTACTTGCATCCTTCAAATGTCTCCCCAGTCCCTTACTTCCCTTTCATCTAGGCAGGCTCTCTGTATGCTGCCCTCTGTTCCAGCTCTGTTGCTCATGCTCTATGGCTGAGATTTGGGATTTACTTCCAACCTTTCATATTCAAACCTATCAGTATGTTCCAGAATATTGCAGTCAACGTAGGTGTTCCTTTCAGACCTCATACTTCAGATGCACGTTCATAGTATTCACTTGATCCAGTCTTCCACTCGCTACCTCATCTTTCAACTTCCACTTGGTTCAGATTTTAGCTTGACCTGGTTACTCAGATTCACTTAGCCAGCTCTTACCACAATGTGGATGATCAGCATTCAATTGGGAAGGTCCCTCCACGACCCAATTAATCAGATGCACTGGGACATGTCTACTTGGCATGTCTTACCACAACCTGGAGTATCAGCATTCACCTGGCATGTCTCACCACAACCTGGAGTGTCAGAATTCACTTGGCATGTCTCACCACAACCTGGAGTATCAGCATTCACTTGGCATGCCTTACCACAACCCGGAGTATCAGCATTCACTTGGCATGTCTCACCACAACCTGGAGTATCAGCATTCACTTGGCATGTCTTACCACAACCTGGAGTGTCAGCATTCACTTGGCATGTCTCACCACAACCCGGAGTGTCAGAATTCACTTGGCATGTCTCACCACAACCTGGAGTATCAGCATTCACTTGGCATGTCTTACCACAACCCGGAGTATCAGCATTCACTTGGCATGTCTCACCACAACCTGGAGTGTCAGCATTCACTTGGCATGTCTCACCACAACCTGGAGTGTCAGAATTCACTTGGCATGTCTCACCACAACCCGGAGTATCAGCATTCACTTGGCATGTCTCACCACAACCCGGAGTATCAGCATTCACTTGGCATGTCTTACCACAACCTGGAGTATCAGCATTCACTTGGCATGTCTCACCACAACCTGGAGTATCAACATTCACTTGGCATGTCTCACCACAACTTGGAGTGTCAGAATTCACTTGGCATGTCTCACCACAACCTGGAGTGTCAGCATTCACTTGGCATGTCTCACCACAACCTGGAGTGTCAGAATTCACTTGGCATGTCTCACCACAACCCGGAGTATCAGCATTCACTTGGCATGTCTCACCACAACCTGGAGTATCAGCATTCACTTGGCATGTCTCACCACAACCTGGAGTATCAACATTCACTTGGCATGTCTCACCACAACTTGGAGTGTCAGAATTCACTTGCATGTCCCACCACAACCTGGAGTGTCAGAATTCACTTGGCATGTCTCACCACAACCTGGATTATCAGCATTCGCTTGGCATGTCTCACCACAACCTGGAGTGTCAGCATTCCGTTGTGTGGTTTTGCCTTGACTTGAAGCGTCAGCATTCTTTTGAGCTGGCCTCACCACGACCTTGAGCATCAGTATTCAGATGGGCAGGTCACAGCATAGTTTGGAGCATCGACATTCAACTGGAAAGGTCACGCCATGACCTGGAGTATTAGCATTCAATTGGGCAGATCTAACCATTGCCTGGAGTACAGCATTTCCTTGGGAAAGTCACTCAGTGCTCACTTGGAACAAAGGTTGATTTGTGGAACACAGAATCAGGGTACACAGCTCTGTTATTTATTGAATATTTATAAGGCGCACTAAACATCAAACTGGTGATCGGAATTGTCCATTCCAAACACTGAGTAGACAGAGATACCATTGCTCACTTTTGAGCAAATTGAACTGTCCAGACCCGTTTTGTAATCCTCTCATCCAAACGTTTGTTGTAAATGAGGCCATACAGGTCTCTCGTAATTGTTCTTTTATTGTTGTGGAATGTTTCTGTAAAATGGTTAGTAAAAATGTCTGAGTTGTTTCCCTTAATATCATGCATTAACATCTGGACATTAAAATAAAGAGTTTGCACTAAGTAGTTTATCTCTTCTTCTGGGGAGTGTGCCATGCTGCCCCTCTGCTTTCCTGCCCTATACTAGCCTTTTTCTCCTTCCTACTCATCCTTTAGCACATAAATTGGAGTCCAGGATCAAAGCAATGAGTGGAGAGGTGAGGCGGGAGTAGGGTGTTTGATTGGGACAGGGGCGCTGTGCTGAGAATTTTAGTGTCTCTATCACACTAAGACAATGTTACGAAACATATCATCATTCACTATCATAGGAGTTAATAGCTGTGAACGTTGTCTGGTGCTATCAATTTCACACAGTCGAACACTATACATGGAAGCGCTCTGTTTTTTGTAGTATCATTTTAAAAAGATCATTTTGTTCCTGAAATACTGTAGGCAGCACTCACAGACAGAGATGGTGGCTACACAATTGTGTCTCGTTTCCCATATAATTGAAAGAGATAAACATTCAGTTCTTATTTCTCTTTAGTGGTCACTTTTCCTAATGTAAATGTAAAGCCCTATACAATAAACAGACCTGTGCATGGTTCAAGGAAAGACCTCACATGTATGACGTTCAGGACAGTAGCTGGATAGCTGTCAACAATGGGAATATATTCCACTGCATGAAAACTGATAGACAACAACAGTAGAGCTCAAGTTGTCTTGAATATCTCTCAGAATCACAAAATGAAATGAAACCTGCTCTTGATAGGTGTCCATGCAAAGCTTTGTGGTGTATGTCCACCGTGCACTTCACCACTCTCTGTGCTCTTGCCGCAGTGCAATGTAGTATCTACTATTCTGATAGAAGCTGCCTGATCTAGGTGGGACATGCCTGACCACATTATGGCATGTAGAATCAGAATACCTGGAGCTCAGGTGTTTACAAAGTTCTAGAAGGGAAGACTGGAATTGAATCATAACTGTCCAGATCCCTTTGCTACTAGTTGTCTCCCTCCTCCTTTTACATATACTGTTATATACTTATATTATATGTATGATTCAATAAATATACTTACGGTTATAATCGCCTCCTGCCATTTGTACCATATCGATTGCGGCTACTTCATTTGGCGACGAGGATGGCTCCAGTTGAAATGCTGCTGCATCAAGTTGTACGGAGCTGCTCCGCTCATGCCCGAGTGTAGAAGCGGCCCCGTCTTTCTGTTCCTGAAGGTAACGCTCGGCTTTCGTTTTAATTGTATCAAGCCGGCGTTGTGTTGTATTCACTTCAGTGCGGCACATGAGGAATTTGACGAAATTTGAGGGTCTGTGCTACGTATCACTGAACCGCTGCATCTACATTACCCATTGGATTTCGCGCATGCGTTGAATGAGCTGAAGAAGGAAGACAATTTTAAAGGCGCAGTACACTGTTTTTTTTCAAACGCAAGCCTGCTTCTCTCATGCACTTGGACAGAGTTGAATAAGTATAACAAACTGTCATGGCATTTAGCAGTGTGCCTCCACCTGCCTTCTTTATGCCCAGCACTGACGAACCTGCTTTACCTTGGAAGAGGTGGATCAAATCTTTCGAACATTATGCGGGGGTGATTTGTGGTCCCAATTGCAGTGCAGAGAAAAGGAAGTCATTACTCTTGCACTGTTTAGGTCCTGTTGGTCAAGAAAAATATGAAACACTTCCAGAATTACCAGAAGAGGAGAGTGCGGACCTAAATGAATACCAGCTAGCTGTAAAGAAAATTGATAAACATTTTGAAAAGAAAGTGAGCATAATTCTAGAACGTTACAAGTTTGGCAAACGCACACAGGAGGAGGGAGAGAGTGTGGAGAAGTTTGTCACTGCATTAAGGAAATTAGCAAAGTCATGCAATTTCAATGAGCAACTGGATGAGAGACTCAGAGACCAATTTATGTTAGAGTGTCGCAGTAGCAAAGTGAGGGAAAGATTGTGGTCAGAAAGTGATCCTTCTCTTGACACTGTTCTCCGAGTAGCAAAAGAAGTAGAACACACCAAGGAGTGTGTTAAAGAATTGGAGATTAAGATGAAACAAGTAAAAATTGGAAGCAGTAATAGTAAAATGCATGATACACCTGATGAGGAGTCAATTTCCATGATCAATAATGACACCATTAAGAGGAGATCTGTCACAAAACAAAATAATGTATGGAGAACGGACAAAAGATCAAGCAAATATGGTCAAAAGGGTTCATTATATGAAGCTTATAAGAAAAACAGTCCAGAGAATCAATTAAGGAAAGTGGAAAAAAAACGTCAAGGAAGGTGTTACAGATGCGGCAATGTGAATCATTGGGCTGATGACCCAGATTGTCCAGCATTAAAAATCATTTGCAACAAGTGCAAAGGAAAAGGTCACTTCTCTAAGTGTTGCAGATCTCGCGACAATGCCATGAACTGGATAGGGGACAATTCTGATAGTGATCGTAGTGAAAAGGATACTCAAGACGAATGTGTATGTACTATAACTGATGACGATGATGAAGAAGTGTTGGAAAGTCCCAGGGCGATGGTGTCCATTGATGGCAATGAAGTATGTATGATGATTGATACGGGTGCAAAATATACACTCCTGCTGAGACAATTTTGGAACAAGAATAAACATGAATATTTACATGAGGCGGATATCAATCCAAGAGCCTATGGAGGTGTGAAAATTAATGTCATTGGTTGGCATTGGGGAAAGTTGAAATTTAAAAACAGAGTTGCCAATGGCAAAATATATATCACAGGTGAAGGGAAAACTGCTCTACTCAGCTGGACTCACCAGAGTAAATTACGAGTGAAAGTGGACTCCACCAGTATGGAATCAGTTTTGTCTATAAGTAGTGGAGGCGCTGAATCGATTAATGGTGGTGATGTTATACGTAAAGCTGGTTTGCTAAAGGTTTTCCGAGATAAGATAGGATGTCTTCAAGGTTATACCCATCAGATATTACTCAAGCCAGACAAAAAACCGATAGCTCAAAGGTTAAGAAGCATTCCTTTAGCTGTACGAGAAGAAGTCAGCAAGGAAATAAAGAAAATGGAAGAAGATGGAATCATAGAAAGCATTGATGCCAGCGAATGGGTTTCTCCACTTGTGGTGATAAGAAAAAAATCAGGAAAACTTAGAATTTGTGTTGATTTACGCGAGTTGAACAAATGTGTCATACCTGATCGCCATCCTTTACCAAATATACAAGAAATTGTTTCTACCATTGGACCCTCCAAAATATTTTCGACGCTAGACTTATCATCTGCTTACCATCAGATTAAATTGCATAAAAGTTCAAGGAAACTGACTGCGTTCATAACTCCTGATGGGTTGTATCAATTTAAAAGAATGCCGTTCGGATTAGTGTCGGCAGCATCAGTCTTCCAGAAGGTTATGCATGGTATGTTCAAGAATACCAATGGAGTGATTTATTTTCAAGACGATATATTAATTCATGCTGTCAATCAAGAATTACACGACAAGAGATTATTACATGTATGTAAAAAATTGTATGATGCTGGCATGACTTTGAGCAAGGACAAATGTAAGATAAATTGCATGGAAATCGAATATTTGGGACATAAAATTACAGCAGAAGGAATTTTTCCAAAACCACAATTAGTCAATACCATTGTGGGAATGCCGAGCCAGAGTAACAAAGATGAGATTCGTACATTTATTGGCATGGCTGAATATTACTGAAAATTTGTCAAGGATGTTGCCATACACACTGTTCCATTACGAGAGGCACTCAAGAGGAAATTGTTTGAGTGGAACGTGGAGTGTGAAAATGAATTCAATTTTATAAAAAATGCGATAAATTCTGCCCCTGCATTAAAGAATTTTTGTACCAATGACAAGATTATCATCACTACGGATGCCAGCAACATAGGCTTGGGAGCAGTGTTGTCCCAAGAGAAAGATGGTCAGGAAGCAATAATTGCTTTTGCATCAAGATTGCTTAAGGGAGCAGAGATTTCATACGCCACTATAGAGAAGGAAGCTCTAGCTATTAAGTGGGCAGCTGACAAGTTTAGAAGCTTTATATGGGGAAACCAAGTTCAGTTTCGAACTGATCACAAGCCTTTAACTCAAGTGTTCATGTCAAAGGGTCTTAATAAGGTATCCAACAGAATGAGAAGATGGGTCATGATGCTGCAAGAGTTCAACTACACTGTGATATATGTTCCAGGAATAAAGAATGTGTCTGCTGATTGTTTATCTCGTTTAACTAACATTTCTGAGATTGTCGATGAAGATGAAGACATGGAAGTTGTCTTTTGTGTGGAAACTTCTTCCATATCCAAAGATGTTTGGGATCAGGCTGAATCTAATGATAATAACATCAAGAAATTGAAAGAATTAATTCAAAGTCATCATTGTATGAAGAAATCTAAATTTGAGGAGGCCAACTTAAGTGCTTTTTGGACGGTTGCAGATGAACTGCATGTTCACGATAATTTTGTAATGAGAGGAGATAAAGTCATTCCTCCGACGGATCTGCATTTGAAGATTATAGAACTGGGTCATGAAGGTCATCAAGGAGTGATAAAGACTAAACAAAGAATTAGAAATGACTATTGGTGGCCTGGTTGTGACCTGCAGATTGAGCGATATATTAGGGAATGTATCCTTTGTTGTGATGACGAAAAAAAATGTGTGGGTTCCAGGCAACCAATGGTTATTACTGACATTCCCAATAGTGTATGGAGGGATATAAGCATGGATATTTTAGGTCCCATATGTTGTAAAGGTGTACAAAAGTATTGTTTACTGGTCATAGATCTTCTCACCAGGTGGGCAGAGATTTTAATTACTTCTAGTGTCACGGGTAAAACTGTGGTTGAATTTTTATCAAATATATGTGAGAGGGAAGGATATCCGGGAAGTATTCTTTCCGATAACGGTACTCAATTTAAGTCTAAAGAAGTGGCAGACTTCTGTAAAAAATTTGCCATTGAGCACAAGACTAGCTCAATTTATCATCCCCAAACTAATGGAACAGTAGAACGTTTTAACAAAATCTTGAAAGAGACCATCAGAATGGCGTGGGCCAATGGGTTGGATTGGGAGGATGCTCTCAGGGAGAAAGTTATTGCTCATCGCTTTACTCCACACACCAGTACAGGTATTTCTCCTTTTGAGCATAGCAGAGGAAGAAAGGCAAACACCAAACTAGCTCCCATTTGGCTTATTAAAGGGGGTAAAGAAATAGAAAAAAATCTGGTTAACGCAAAGGACAAAATTAGGGAAACACAAAAGAGAAACAAGGTGAATTATGATAAGAAGGTTCGCAGCAACAAGTATGATATGCATACAGCTGTTGGTATGTTGGTTAAAGTGTTACTTCCTCCTGCTCTAAGAAATGGACCATGCAAATGGTCCAATCCTATTAGGGTTATAGAGGCGTTTCGTAATGCTGTCAGGACAGAGGACAAAAGGATATGGAATGTAGAAAAAAATTTGGATGTGTGAAGGTAATGATTGTGACAAGAAAGAAAGGAAAAATGTAGGCCAGAATACAGTTAGTAATGATAAGACATCTAGAAATTTAAGCAGTGGTGTGAAAGGTAAAAGTAGCAGTACTGTTGAGAAGAGATATGATGGCAATCCTGAGCAGTTTCAATTTTCCTTGCCAACCACCTCCAGACATGGAGGATGTATGTCCAGATCTGGCAGACTTTATCGTCTACCGAAGAGGATGGAGGACTATGTGGAGTTCAAGTGAACCAGCTGGAACTGTTGTTACATCAGTTGTTGTACATAGTTTATGAACAATATAAGGGAATATAGTTTGTTTGGAACAATATAAAGGGAAGGAGATGTGTAGTATCTCCTATTCTGATAGAAGCTGCCTGATCTAGGTGGGACATGCCTGACCACATTATGGCATGTAGAATCAGAATACCTGGAGCTCAGGTGTTTACAAAGTTCTAGAAGGGAAGACTGGAATTGAATCATAACTGTCCAGATCCCTTTGCTACTAGTTGTCTCCCTCCTCCTTTTACATATACTGTTATATACTTATATTATTATATGTATCATTCAATAAATATACTTACGGTTATAATCGCCTCCTGCCATTTGTACCATATCGATTGCGGCTACTTCATGCAAGGGGGCAGATAAGGGAGTAATGTGACACACACAAAAAATATGTGCCAAAACAAAGTAGTTATTTCAAAGCTATGAAGTCACATGAATGGAATAAGACTTCCATATTCCACTGCCGTGATGTCATAGGAGAAGCAGAATTTAGAAACATTGTTATAAGCTAGTCACTTACAGTGTAAGCCATACACTGCATATTAATATCTTTTCATGAAACGGGAGACTCCACCGCTTACAAATGACGATGGTGGCTTCAAAAATGTTTCTACACATGCCCTGATCACTGGAAAGAGTGAACCATTCAGTTCATATCTCTCCTTGGCGATCTGTTTCCTAATACAAATGTTTTTATTGTACTGCAGTTGACACTGATTTAGCAGATAGTAACTAGTGCTTCACAAATGATCTTCGTCCATTCTATGAAGGCAAATAAAGAGTCTGTGGTTATGCCCCCTTTTCCAAAGTTGTGCCTGAGACAGTTTTTTTTCAGAGAATGTGCCGACGACTGTCCTTTTCTGGTTATGGCCGTGACAAATTATCTGCATAGGGGCTTAGGCAACAAAGCATTTTTAATAAAGCAATTTGATTTGAATATCATGTTCACAAGTAGTGTTTAAATACAGAATCTATGAATACTGAATCATTTCTCAAATAAGCATGAACACGTGTGCCACTCATTCCCTTACCATCCTTATTCGCTGTGGCATCCATTGTAAAGTTTAACTGCGCCCGGGGGGGAGCGGTGGCCAGCAACCATGCAGTGAGGCAGCAGAACTGAGAGCTCCCGCTAGATCCGTCGATCAGATCCTGATTGGAAAAGCCACTGAGAAGCTGGACTCAAAACTGCAGTGTTGTCTAGGGAACCCTCGGGGAACTGGCGGACCGAGGCTGGAGGCAGCACTGGTTGAAGGGCTGGCAGGTGAGGGGGAGAGCGCTGCTGGAAGCGTATGGCTACAAACAGTGCAGGCCGCGACTGTGGTGTGATCTATCTGGCGGCAGCACGACCTGAGCCCAATGCAATCCCTAACCTGAACCATGGTAGCTGTCCCGATCGTGAAGCCATTGGACCCCATAACGGGCTGAAATCAGGCTGCACCAGAGAGTAAAGGGTGATTGGCGCGAGCCAAGGATGCACATTGCTGGTTGTGACACCTCCCCCCACACTGGATGGCAACTAACAGCGTGGGAACTTCTAGAAGAGTGCGCATACCGTCAGTGCCCTGCCGGGCTAGGGCCACTGCTGAGACTGGCTGGGCTCGAGCCACAGGGCCTCCAGGAGGCACAGCCATGACTGTCCAGGCTGAGCAATGACAGCACATTGCATCATTCTTATTTGGATAGCCACACAGCCCTTGCCTCACTGACCCCAAGAGACAGCTCGACACATTGGTCACACCAGGACTGGGACCATCCCTAAAACGCCTGCAGAACTCACCGAACTGAGAGGCTGGACACCCCAGCGGCCCTGAGCACGGACTGTACCCCGACCACTGAAAAATAGCAACTGACAACATCACTGCATGGGCCAGCACAGACATCGCCGAAATGCTAGACAATCATGGAGCCTATTATGCCCGTAAGAGCCAAAATGGCTGCATCTCTCCACAGACACTAATACAGAGCGATACGACCTGCAGGCACGGGACCAAGAAGAGGGCCCTAACTTGGAGGAGATTGCAGCACTAAAGTCCGCACTGGAGCACAAAATGGATGCAGTGATAGTAGATTTGGGCTTACTGCACCAAGATGTACAGGTATTGGCAGACAGGATGGGCACCGCAGTGCAGCAAGTACAAGAAAATGCCACTAACATCACTAACACCCAAACCCAAATCATGAACATGCTTGGGAGAATACAAACCTTGGAACACAGAGCCGAGGATCTGGAGGGTAGAGCCCGAAGAAACAACATCCACATAATGGGCCTACCAGAGGGAGAGGAGGTCAGAGACCCCACTAACTACATTGAAAACCTACTGCTACAAGAAGTCAGCTCTGGCACATTGTCACAATAGAGAGGGCCCACAGATCCCTGGCCAAAAGACCCCTGTTATGCAGAATCACATGCAGTACCCTTGGGGAACACTACATGCAATTAAGACTATAAGTGTCAGTACAATTTCACATTTGATACAAGCCTGTACTACACAGTAATGTGGTAGCGGTGACTGAGTAGCCGGACTTATCTCAAGAGTAAAGTGAGCAGTAGAACAAGTTACACAAAGGACCAACAAATACAGTGATTCAAACAAACACTTTGTCAAGGTTTCTTGGTAAAAGAATATACATTTATTTACACAGTCATTTGGAAAACATTACACTAGCAAGAGCAGCTCAATATCATATACTAATATACTACAAATACACAACCAACAAGTTACTGAACAAGTTCAACTCCCCTGAAGTGGGAACAAAATGGCACTTCAGTTACTTTAAAAAGGGGTAAAAAGACAAGGTTATAAGAAATGAAGCACAAATACTTTCATATGCAGGGCAAAAGGTTTCAGTTAACTACAACCGGCAATTCAGTTCATACGACTGTGCCAAAGTCAATGGTTCAGACTCTTTGTATAGGACAGCACAGTTCTGGTAGTAAAGGGTTAAGTCTTTGCCAGAATTTGGTCAGACGAAAAGTTAGATGTTGGTTTAGGGAAGGACAAGCCTTCGAAGTTGGGAACGTTTCACAAAATTTCACCGTGGCTGAAAAGATTTCTGGACCGTATTTGCACAGTACCTTTAAAGTGAAGAAGAGCTGTAGCTGAGGCAGTTGCTCCTGGCAGATTGAGCAGATCTCGCTGTTCCTGAGCTTCAGTCGTGGGGACAAGAAGGAGGATGTCGGGAGGTTCCTGCACTGCCCAGGGAAGAGGGCAAAAGCTTGTCAAAATGTCGGTTTAAGGTTCGAGTGCCTTAAAGACCACAAACTGGTATCCTTCCCACTGGCTATCTGGTTTTCCACAGCACTCTGCAGAAAATTCGACCAGGAGGATACGGTGTCCAGTGGGCTTACGAGTTGGTTGTTCCCACGAAACTCAAGGGAAGAACTTAACCTTGAAGGGCTTCTATGTTGATGGAGTTTCAGGCAATTCAGACCTGCAGCAGGGCTTCACCGGTCATCCAGGAGTTGCAGCAGCTGTCTTCCTTCAGCTCGTCTTTGGTTATTTCGTTCCAGTGGTCGACTCTGCTTTCCAAGTCCCAGAGACATGCTTTTAAACAGTTTTCCCCCATTAATTCCAGCCTTGCTGTCACTCACACAGCAGGGTGGCTGTCCTTGCCGGACAGCCAGCCGGCCAATCACACCAGAGTACATTCAGGTCTCCTAGGAAGACTAAGCACAGGGAGTTTCGGGCACCTCCCTCACATCCTGTCCACCCCTGACACTCAGGCACCAGAGGAGGGCTTCAGCACTGAAGCTCGCCAAAGGCCAATGAACAAAGGAATCAAACCTGGTTTGGCATGCAGAGACAAACACAAGAAGGACCTTTCCAAAAAGAAATGGCGAAAAAGTCGACCGAAGTCTGTTTTTACAGATAGGTCTTGGGCGCCATGTTGAAAAACATGGCTGACCCGATTTTTAGCTACCGTTGTTCGCGGTCGGGAAAATTCATGGTAGTTTGATCTAAACCACTTCCACCAGCCATTTCAAGTAGGAAAGAGTAACATTTGACTGTGACATGAGTGTTTTGACTCGGGGATGCTATGCAACCCCTCCAGCACTCTATAGGAAGATAGTGTATGATGGGTCGGTAAATTTAAAGAGACTAGTAAAGTCAACTTAACTTTACATGCTCTGCGAGACAGTAGTCAGTCCCAGAGAAGGTATTTAAACATTGGGAAGTCTGAAAGACATCCCTGCGCCGCTGCACTGATGGTGCTGTGTGACACACAGAAAAAGGTGATGCCCATGGAGTTGTTTTAAAACTCCATAACCAAAGAACACAAAAGTAAAACACATCTCAAAATACATGGAAGAGTGGGAAAAAAAGGCTCACACTTTTCCCAGGTAGAAAATCAAATCCTAGAAATCCAGCAAAGTTGCGGGGGGTCTCAAAAGATAAGGTGAAATTAGCACATTTTGAGAATCCTCTCTAACAACCCGCTCCTGGAGCTCCCCTCCCCCCGAGACCCATGATAGCTAAAATCATGAACTTTAAAGTTTGGGAAAAGATAATCACTTTTTCAAGAGAAAGTGGCACAATTATAAGAAACTCCTTGAGGCTGGCAATCTACCCCGACTATAGGGCACTGGTGCAGAAGCGCAGAGTGATGTTTAGCCCAACGAAAGAGAGCGTCTCAGGAAGGCGAACCTGCCATACATGCTACAATACCTTGCTAAATTAAAAGTGCTACAAAACAGCAGATCCTACTTTTTTGAGAATACCACGAAAGCCCACTCCTGGATGAACGAGCAGAGAATACCCCTACTAGCAGCTAGACACAACAACGACAATACACTCAGATGACTAACAGTGAGGACATTTGCCAACGAGCCCCAGCCGATAAAGCGAATCCTCACTATTGACAAAGACATGGAAGACCGACATGTTTAAATGGCGGGAGGCAGGGGAGGAATTCTATACAGATAACCAACTGCCTGATTGTTGCTGGAGCGAGCAACCCCCAAAGATGTTGAAGAAAGTTCAGGTGCCAGTTAGAAGGCATTGCGCTGCTGACGCACACCACTCCCTGAGAAATGGGTGTGCGTGAGAAAAGCAGCTAAGCCTGAGCGAGGGAAGGGTGGCTGGGCGTTTGTTTAAAGTTCAAGTTTGTTTTTTGAAAGTTGAAGTTGAGAGGGGTGGATACATGAATAACAGTGAGCAGGCACAGGTGGAA